>NC_052148.1:223494264-223811908 GCF_902713615.1 Scyliorhinus canicula | reverse complement strand
TCAGGGAGGAGTGCGGTTGTTCTGCAGCAGGGGTAGAGTTTAGAGCTGCAGGTGTTGTTGTTGCTGCAGCAGGGGTGGACGTGCGTGTTTGCTGACAGCAGGGGTGTGAAGTGCGGGTTTTGCTGTTAGCAGGGGTGGAGCACGGTTGTTCTGCAGCAGGGGTGGAGTGCGGGTGTTGGCCTGCAGCAGGGGTGGAGCGCGGTTGTTCTGCAGGCTGGGGTGGAGTGCGGTTGTTTGTTGCTGCAAGCAGGGTGGAGTGTGTGGTGTTCTGCAGCAGGGGTGGAGTGCGGTGTTGCTGCATCAGGGGTGGAGTGCGGTGGTGCTGCAGCAGGGGTGGAGTGCGGTCTTGCTGCAGCAGGGGTGGAGTGCGGCGTTGCTGCAGCAGGGGTGGAGTGAGGTGTTGCTGCAGCAGGGGTGGAGTGCGGTATTGCTGCAGCAGGGGTAGAGGGCGGTGTTGCTGCAGCGGGGGTGGAATAAGGTGTTGCTGCAGCAGGGGTGGAGTGCGGTGTTGCTGCAGCAGGGGTGGAGTGAGGTTGTTCTGCAGCAGGGGGGATGTGCGGTTGTTCTGCAGCAGGGGTGGAGTGCGGTGGTTCTGCAGCAGGGGTGGAGTGCGGTGTTGCTGCATCAGGGGTGGAGTGCGGTGTTGCTGCAGCAGGGGTGGTGTGCGGTCTTGCTGCAGCAGGGGTGGAGTGCGGCGTTGCTGCCGCAGGGTGGAGTGAGGTGTTGCTGCAGCAGGGATGGTGTGCGGTATTGCTGCAGCAGGGGTAGAGGGCGGTGTTGCTGCAGCAGGTGTGGAGTAAGGTGTTGCTGCAGCAGGGGTGGAGTGCGGTGTTGCTGCAGCAGGGGTGGAGTGAGGTTGTTCTGCAGCAGGGGTGAAGTGCGGTTGTTCTACAGAAGGGGTGGAGTGCAGTCGTGCTGTAGCAGGGGTGGAGTGCGGTGTTGCTGCAGCAGGGGTGGAGTGCGGTGTTGCAGCAGCAGGGGTGGAGTGTGGTGTTGCTGCAGCAGGGATAGAGGGCGGTGTTGCTGCAGCAGGGGTGGAGTGCGGTGTTGCTGCAGCAGGGGAGGAGTGCGGTGCTGCTGCAGCAGGGGTGGAGAGCGGTGTTGCTGCAGCAGGGGAAGAGAGTGGTGTTGCTGCAGCAGCGGTGGAGTGCGGTGTTGCTGCAGCGGGGGTGGAGTGCGGTGTTGCTGCAGCAGGGGTGGAGTGCGGTGTTGCTGCAGCAGGGGTGGAGTGCGGTGTTGCTGCAGCAGGGGTGGAGTGCGGTGTTGCTGCAGCAGGGGAGGAGTGCGGTGTTGCTGCAGCAGGGGTGGAGAGCGGTGTTGCTGCAGCAGGGGAAGAGAGTGGTGTTGCTGCAGCAGCGGTGGAGTGCGGTGTTGCTGCAGCGGGGGTGGAGGGCCCTGTTGCTGCAGCAGGGGTGAAGTGCGGTTGTTCTACAGAAGGGGTGGAGTGCAGTCGTGCTGTTGCAGGGGTGGAGTGCGGTGTTGCTGCAGCAGGGGTGGAGTGCGGTGTTGCTGCAGCAGGGGAGGAGTGCGGTGTTGCTGCAGCAGGGGTGGAGTGCGGTGTTGCTGCAGCAGGGGAGGAGTGCAGTGTTTGCTGCAGCAGGAGTGGAGTGCGGTGTTGCTTCAGCAGGGGAGGAGTGTGGTGTTGCTGCAGCAGGGGAGGAGTGCGGTTGTTCTGCAGCAGGGGTGAGTGCGGTGTTGCTGCAGCAGGGGTGGAGCGCGGTGTTGCAGCAGCAGGGGTGGAGCGCGGTGTTGCTGCAGCAAGGGTGGAGTGTGGTGTTGCTGCAGCAGGGGTGGGAGCGCGGTGTTGCAGCAGCAGGGGTGGAGCGCGGTGTTGCTGCAGCAAGGGTGGAGCGTGGTGTTGCTGCAGCAGGGGTGGAGTGCGGTGTTGCTGCAGCAGGGGTGGAGTGCGGCGTTGCTGCAGCAGGGGTGGAGTGCGGTGTTGCTGCAGCAGGGGTGGAGTGCGGTGTTGCTGCAGCAGGGGTGGAGTGCGGCGTTGCTGCAGCAGGGGTGGAGTGCGGTGTTGCTGCAGCATGGGTGGAGTGAGGTGTTGCTGCAGCAGGGGTGGAGCGCGGTGTTGCTGTAGCAGGGGTGTAGAGGGTGGTGAGGGTCGCGTCAATAAAGTGGGGTTGGCATGATTGGGGCTGCTGATAAAAATGGCACCCCAATCAACGGCAATAGCAGCTCGCCAGCAGGAAAGCTCTCCATGTGTGGGCTCGGTGGAGAAAGTCTCCACGAGACCAATAGAAATGGAAGAGTGCCGGTGAATTGCGTTGTGTTTCTCGACAGTGCAGCTTTGTTTGAAGTCCGCTGAATCAGGTCTCAGGATTATTACTCCAGCGATATAGACAGTATACCAATGTACACCGCAACCAGGTCATATATTATGAATGCCTTAGCCGTTGGTCAATTATGCCCAATTATACTGACTATTGCTGTGACAATAAGAGTGTTGAGGTTACATAACTCCATACACACTTATTCAATCTTGAGGAATGTACTGGGAAGCTTTTTATTCAGGAGAAAAACAGACTGCTGCTAGAAATGGCAGCATGTATTAAGAAAAAGCAAACAGAAATTGAGCACTTTGCAACCGATTGTTACATTGTAGCTGAAGAAAGGAAACCAACGGAAGATAATCTGTTGGGGAGTTTTGTTGCTGCTGTCAGTGATGTCAAGGTTAACCAGCCAAATTATGCTGCATTATTGGGTCTGATCTGGAACTGATCTGGCTCCAATCCCAGCACCTAAAGTGCATTATAACGAAGAAAAAATGCAACAAAGTGCTGGCTTGTACAGTGAATTCTGACTCGGTTGAAGCATTGAAAATGGCTGATTCAGCAGGTGGTCAAGAGCCAATTGTTGTCCTTACAGTCCCCTGTGTATGGATACAGCCAAGTCATTTTCATTTGTGTTTCTCCCTTCAAAATTTGCTTTTCAACTCCTCTTCTGTAATCATGCTTGATGACTACTCTATTTCTCTTACTTCACCCCCACCCCGCTCAACTCTTTGTTTGTCTTTACAGTGCTTGCATCGTGCCCAGTGCGATAGCCCTGGTTCTGGAGAAACCAGCCGCAGCTGCAATGCACGGCCTGAATGCAATAAATCTCAGCCTATTGGACGTGGCAGTGCACGCCCGCTAAGAAACGTTAATGCTCCTTCCACTGAAATGAATGGACAGAAATTGAGCGAGTTCCCCTGGGGTAGAAGCAGGAAAGTATCCTCTTGTGAGAGGTAAAGTGAACAATTCGTCAGTCTCAGGAAATTGTGAAGCTGACCTCAGATAGTGATGTTGGTCTGAAGAAAGGACATGGGCCTGAAATATTGGGCTGAATTTTACCGCTGGCTTTGCGACTACGATGTCAGGCTGAACAGCAGGCCCTGAACCTGCCCTTGCCAGCAACGGGACTTTCTAATTGGGCATCCCTGTTCAATTAAAGACGGTGAGTGGTCTGCTGACCGTGAGTCACTGGCGGCAATGGTAAAATTCAGGCTAATGTATCAGGTCGATGACCTTTGATCAGCACTTGAAAAGGATAGAGATCTAACAGGTTTTATGCGAAGAATCACCAAAATTACACCAGGCTGCAGTTTCTCCCTGACTCTTCCAATCTCGTCCTGAGGCCCCTCCAAACTTCATCAAAAACTGACCTTTCCTATTTTCCCACTATTCTCTCACAACAGGGCATGCAACCTCTCCTTCCCTCCTCTCCATTCCCTGGCTGCGGAATGGGGCCCCAGAAGGAAAGGAAAACAGCAAAAACGGGGAAATAAGTGTATTGGTCCAAATACTGGGCGGGCACAGTGGTGAGCACTGCTGCCTCACAGCGCCAGGGATCCAGATTCAATTCTGGCCATGGGTGACTGTCTGTGTGGAGTTTATACTTTCCCCCTCTGTCTGCGTGGGTTTCCTCCGGGTGCTCCGGTTTCCTCCCACAGTCCAAAAATGTGCAGGTTAGGTGGGGTTACAGTGAAAGAGTGGGGGAGTGGGTCTAGTTGGGTTGTTCTTTCGGAGGGTTGTGCCAAATTGCCTCCTTCTGCACTGTAGGAATTCTATGATTCTAACTAGTTTTGTATGCCTTAAAAAGGAATATCAGTAAAAACTGAGAAACAAGGGGCGCGATTCTCCGCACCCCACTCCTCCCTCCGCCCCCCACAAGCCCCACACTCACCTGTATCGGCTGTTCACGCTGGCAACGACCAGGTGTGGTTGGCGCCGGCATGAACCGGTCGGGTTCGGCAGGCCGCTCGGCCCATCCGGGCCGGAGAATCGCCGGTCGCCGTGAGAAACGGCGATTCTCCGAGCGGCCTGTGGAAAAACACGACACGCCATTTTTGGGGGGGGTCGGAGAATCGCGGGGTGTGCCAGGGCGGTGTGGCATGACAGACCATTAAATGTACCTCTCTCTGACAAGGGTCTGTATTCCTAACTCTTCATTTCCACGTTCTATGCTTTCGCCTTCTCCCTATCTGTTTGTTTAATTCAGCATCAGAAATGGTCTTCCTTATCTTCCAGTTTGCAGTTGGGACGTAGGATTTATTTACACCTGTTGTGTCGTGTGTGTTTTTTCTAACTTCAGATGCTTATAGATACGTTCTCTGTTTTCACTTTATGGTTCTGTGCATGTTGGCTGAGACACGAGTCGTGGTTGAAATGAGCTGGTTTATTGCTAAGATAAAGACTAAATTACAGAATTCCAAACAATAGATGACCCCTGGGTGGTCTTTACTTGATCATAGTGCATGCCACTAATACTTACTCATCGGTGTTTATGTCAAAGTGTTGGAAAACAATAGTCACAGCGCATTTAATATTTAACTATGGATTTTTCCCGCATAAATATTGAACTAAGGCTGAAGACTATTTATTCTAATACGATAATGTCTGCCTTATAAAGTAAAATTTGTAAAAATCATGCAACACTACAAGCGTGCCAAGGATACTTTGCAGTTTGCTGTCATTTTTTGAGTTCCTCATATTGTAAACAGAACTGTCAAGATTGTAAATATATATTTAGATCAATGCTGAAGTATGATGCTGTGACTTATCTGCAATAGAGCAAATTAAGTTACAATGGATGTCAATGGAAGTTAGGATTGCCAGACAAATGTTGGGCACAAAATCATTTAGATTTTCTCTAAAATGTTTTTCAGCTTTTGACCATTATTTTAGTAAATCAGACATAAGCGCAGAAAAATAAAGAAAATGAAACATGTCCATGAAACCCATTTTAATATGGTCCCTGTCCAGCAGAACTGTCACTTTGTACACTGACCCTTCAAAATGTTTTCGAATGACTGGAACTTAATTCTTCAATACTGAATTGAAAAATAATCATATTACTCTGCGCCTTTTCTTCTCTCTTTTCACGATTAATGCTGTTTCTGCATAAGTGCAAACTCTTCAGAGTTCAACTTATTAGTTTGTTTCTGATTGAACCCAAATAAACCACCAAGCTTTTTTACGCAGCTATTTTCATGTTTTGAAAAATAATGTGACTGTGTTATGTCAAAAGAATTTAATAGGGGCTAGTTTTGTTCACATAACCTCTCAGTCCTGCTTCGGCATTCAAAAACATCACGGCTGAACTTCTACATCAAGTGCATTTCCGCGCTATCCCATATCCCTTGATTCCCAAAAGTCTCCTGGCTTGTACCTTATCGATGGTGGGGGAAACTACGTCTTGGTATCTTGGATACTTTGCAGTCACTTTTAAGTCATTAATAAAGATTGAAAATAGCTGAGGCCTTGTGGCACTCAACTAGTTACAGCCTGCGATCCCAAACATGACATGTTTATTCCTACTTTCTGTGTCCTATCTGTTAACCAATATCAATCCATGTTAATGTGTTACCTCCAATCCCATGACCCCTGATCTTGAGGGTGAGGCTGATATGAGGTTGCAATTAGCTTTATGGACTTATAGGAGGAAACCGTTTAGAATTCAGCCACTTTCATGTTATTGGAGCAATTCTTCCCACCATAGGTTTTAGTCATTGCAATAATTAATATGCTTCTCCTACAAAAAAGCTGAGGGTGGAATTTTCCCAGAATTGCACCAAATGCTGAATCAGGCAAGGAACGATGTATGAAACTCGCCGGCTACACAGGTGCCAGCTCGGGGGGGGGGGGGGGGGGGGGCGGCTACATGAGCCAGAAAAGCAGGGAATCTAAGATCCCAAGGCAACACGGTAGCATGGTGGTTAGCATAAATGCTTCACAGCTCCAGGGTCCCAGGTTCGATTCCCGGCTGGGTCACTGTCTGTGCGGAGTCTGCACGTCCTCCCCGTGTGTGCGTGGGTTTCCTCCGGGTGCTCCGGTTTCCTCCCACAGTCCAAAGATGTGCGGGTTAGGTGGATTGGCCATGCTAAATTGCCCGTAGTGTCCTAAAAAGTAAAGGTTAAGAGGGGGGGGGTTGTTGGGTTACAGGCATAGGGTGGATACGTGGGTTTGAGTAGGGTGATCATTGTTCGGCACAACATTGAGGGCCGAAGGGCCTGTTCTGTGCTGTACTGTTCTATGTTCTACATATAAGGCCTACTGTACCTCATATGGAGATCAGGACCCTTCCCCCCCCCCCCCCCCCCCCCCCCCCGTCTCCCCCAGGCGCTGTCATCGGGCCTGCCCCCCACTGCGCTGTCATCAGGGTTCTCCTCCCCCAAAATATAATGGCACATCCCCCACCCAATGTTACCCCTTCTTGTCAGAGCCCCTGTACCCCTTTCATGTGCCCACTTGGCACTGCCAGGGGGTACTGCCAAGTTGGCAGCAGGAAATTCCCAGCCTTGTCCTTCACCCCCAGGGCCTCCAGGCAACCCCGCAACCTCAGAGTGCATCACAACTGTTTTTTGCTTTTGAAAACCAGTAGTGGTTTAACCTGGTGTGGCGTTGTGCCACCTAGGGGCGTGGGTGTATGTCTTGGGCGGACGCTACGGCATCAAGCTCTTTCATTATATTAATATTCATTCAAATTCATGGAAATCATGGGACGATCTCAATCCGAGATTTCACTGGCACAAAACTTGCTTTGGCCCTCTCACATCATTTAGATTTTACCCCAACGGTGGAATTGTCCCATTTCGAGACAAAGGATTTTCCCAATATCGGTAAAGGTCAGTGCCGGACGAGAGAACAAGCTTTCTGTGCCGTCTAGTGTAGCACTTAGAAGGAAAGCTTGAAGTCTCGGGTTGTATGACGTATCACTGGCCTCTGATTTGACCACCCTGCCAGCAACTTGGGGAGCTGAGGATCGGGTCGGCACTTTCAAAGGCCGCCCCAGCACACAGCGAGCACACCAGTTCACCCAGGACCCCCTCCCCCAATCCTGGCAATACTTGGGCACTGCCTGAGCACTGCCATGCTTTAGAAATCATGTTTCACACCACCCTAAATTCTCGCTAGCATGGTGCAAGATTAAAAGGCCTGATGGGATGCCGGCAGGCAGCTGTTTGACTGAGCATTCATCAGATGCAAATGAATGTGAACAGCATTGACACCAACCTGCCATTGGCCCACCACTGAGAGAACTGAAATGTGATTTTGTGCCGGCGGGTTTCTGACTTTTCAGCTTCAGCGAGATTTTCCACGCCCACACTGCCACCCAATCTGCCATGGGGGGGGGGGGGGGGGGGGGGGAGGGATGAGAGAATTCTGTCCCCACCTATTGGCTGGTGGCTTCTCGCCAGACCCAAATTAAATCATGGGGAATAAGCAAATAAAATCAATGTATCCAGGCACTCGGTGAAAATATGCTGCTTGACCATGCTGGTAAAAAGTGCTGGAATGCAGCAGCCTATGAGCTGAGGAACCAACCCTGCTAAAATATGCTGAATCACTTTATCCAAAAATGCTGTGTGGGCGCTATGCTTCTACAGATACATCATGGGCACTGCCAAACATCAGAGGCTAAATGCTGTGATGGATGATTGTTTTGGGAGTAAGAGGGGCAGCACGGTGGCCTAGTGGTTAGCACAACCGCCTCACGGCGCTGAGGTCCCAGGTTCGATCCCGGCTCTGGGTCACTGTCCGTGTGGAGTTTGCACATTCTCCCCGTGTCTGCGTGGGTTTCGCCCCCACAACCCAAAAATGTGCAGAGTAGGTGGATTGGCCATGCTAAATTGCCCCTTAATTGGAAAAAATAATTGGGTAATCTAAATTTATATTAAAAAAAAGGTTTTGGGAGTAAGAGTACCCACTGTGAATTACAACCCCACGTGGGATCCCCATCTGGTAGGCCTGCTTTCACTTTGTTGTATAGCCTGCCAATGTTTTGTTTGTCCAGGAGATAGCAAATACATGGCCTGGGAGTCTCTTCCCTGAGGCATTCTCATATGGTGCAAGAGTCTTTGATGGGAATAGTTTGCCCAATCGAGAACTTGTGAAAACTCGTGGCAGCTCTCCTGGGCCTGGTGCGTGCAGGTCCAGTATATCCCTCAGTATTTTTGTCATATTCCCACTGGACCAAAGGTGGCAGTTCACATGAAAGAACACTGGTATTTGCCCCCACTGTGTCTTGGAACGCCAATGCACAATTAGGAACTAATCAACCTCATCTCCACTCTGTTGTCTGATCTGAGGTATGCTAGGAGGTGGAAATCAGTGGTCACATGCAGAAACAGCACATTTCTCACCACCTTCTGGAGTTAGTTTGGCCTTGGAAGTCTGTTTGATTTTTGCTTGGCTACTTTGCAACAAAGATGTTTGCTGCTTGTGTGCACTTGGCTTTTTGCCTAGACATTGTCAAGTGCGTAATGAATACTTAGTGTAGCAACTGAAAACGCAGAGTTGTTCCAAGTGTCTGGACTCGGTGCTATTTTCCATTCTGTCCTATGTGGAGAAGATACACAAGTCATCTAAGTGCCAAGCATGCATTATTACGGGAGCCATTGCCATTTTTGCAGATAAACTTTCCTTTGATATCTGTCTTTTCCATTGGTGAAAGTCATGGCATTTCATTGTGGATTACCTGGTCGCTGCCGTCGTGAACATGGCGCGCCAGGTAAGTGTGGGGCCTAGGGGGGGCGGATCGGGGATCGAGCACCATGACCGTGCTCGGGAGGGGACTGGCCCACGATCGGTGCCCACCAAACGTCGGGCCGGCGTCTCAAGAGGACGCACTCTTTCCCCTCCGCCGCCCCGCAAGATCAAGCCGCCACGTCTTGCGGGGCGGCTGAGGGGAAAGACGGCAACCGCACATGCACGGGTTTGAGCTGTCCAACCTGCGCATGCACGGCTAACGTCATTAGGTGTCGCCACGGTGTCATTCTTGGTGCGCCGGGCCAAGAAGTCAGGGACAAGTCCCGGCCACCGGGTTTCCCGGTACGGCCTGCCTATCCCCCCGGGTAGGGGAGAATAGGGGGCCGGGGGAAGGCTTCCGACGCCGTCGTGAACCTCTCCAGGTTTCACGATGGCGTCGGGCCTTGCGGAGAATTCCGCCCCTGGTCTGAGAGAAACATGAGAGGATACAGGGAAAGATCCCACAAAAGGTTAATAGCAGCTGCAAAGAGCAGGATTATAAAATGCAGATTCTTTCTCACAAGCAGGCTTAGCAAGCACACTAAGCTAAAAATTAAGCTAAAACAATGGCTCACACCTTCATTGAATGTAACTATCTTAGGAAGCATCTGGAAAAGCATGGATGAGAGTTTCAATTAAGTGACGAATGTTTAAAACAGGCAGGTCTTTCAAGTCATAACCAAGTGACATTTTAGCATACAGCTAAAAGCAAATGTTTCACACCTTCATTGAAATTAACTCTCTTAGTAAACAGCTGGAAAGGAAATGAATGTTCAGTTGAATTTGGTGTCAATTCTAAGTGTGAAATTCTACTAATACCAAGTAAATTAAAAGAAAATTGGAGACAACCTGTCTACAAGAAACATAATTTAAAGTCAAAACCAAAGGCAAAGTTATGAGCTGGGGACAATTGAAAAATGAAACTATTGAAATGATGACAGGAATTAAAAGTAACACCTATTGAAACCAAAGCATTTTTTGAATATCACAAAGGAACTTTGAACGTCACACAGGACAATGTAATCAGATCTGAGGGCTGAGGCCCTGCCTAAAATGAATACTTACTTGTATTAGAATGTTTAGATCAAAGATACTTTTTACAATCAAAGTGAAATAAGCTAATTTACAATCAAGTCGTTAAAACGTAATAACTGTTCGAAAGAGAATATAAACCCGAAGAAAGGGGACAGTGAGCAGAGCCAGCTCTCACAGCTCGGTACATGGGAAGGATAGGACACAGCAACCGAGTTCACCAGCGAATATATCTAAAGAAGACCAGATTTTAAAAAGAAGATTGATTGTCAAGTTGGGCCTGAAGGTCCCTTCAATCAACCAGAAGGATCCAGAAGCAAGATCTTTTTACCTTTCTGTAAAGAAAGTGTTTGCAGCTTTTAAAAGAAAAATTATAATAATAAAATAACTTAAGAGTTTTAACCTGAAACAGTGGTTATTAGCCTACTTTACTTACTTAGCAACACAGGACCCAGGACATCGATGCTACTAAGGGGTAAGTAGGTAAAATTCTTCGGTGAAGGTATGGGTTATACCGGGGAATAACTTGAAAATATAGGTTGACCTGAATAGCACCCACCAAAGCCTGCATCGGAGTCAGGGAGTGAGAATCCCTGTTCACCATTCAGAATATCAACCCTTTTTTGGTATAGGGGGAATTCTAAGAATAGTGGTGAGTTTTAACTTCACACTATTGCTGCGTTGGGTTTTGCAGCGGTTGGGAAACCCAGCAGGAAAATAATAATCTTTATTGGTGCCACAAGTAGGCTTACATTAACACTGCAATGTATAAAGCCCCTAGTCGCCACACTACGATGCCTGTTCAGGAACTCTGAGGGAGAATTCAGAATGTTCAATTCATCCAACAAGCACGTCCTTCGGGACTTGTGGGAGGAAACCGGAGCACCCGGAGGAAACCCACGCAGACTGGGAGTTGTCATCTCCATGATGTAAGGCCTGGATATTAATGGGGGCTAGTCACATATGCTGAGGTGGTGAGGCAGAGTTAAATTTTGCTCTTGCACTTGGTGTTTAAGCTCCATTGCATACGCTTTCTGGCCCTGATAGATTGACAGACTTGGCTTTCGATCAGATGGAACAGGTTGAAATACCACTTTGGTCCAATCCTTGCTCCAGGTGTGGAAGTATCTGATCTTCTGACCGGCCACAGTGATTCAGTCCTGAAGAGGGTCCAATCCCGAACCTCTGATACCGTTGGGGAGAGGGGGTGGAATACAATTCATGAAGAAGATCCAATTGCAGGCAGGGGTGAGGGATGGAAGGGATCTGATCCCTGACACTGGGAGCTTTTTCACAATGTAGGGAAGCTTGGGAAACCAGATGGAAGCATTCTAACCCCTCTGGTCCCACTACTGTGGTGATATGCATCACTGAAAATACACAAGGGGTTAATGTAAATACACTACGGCTAAGTAAACACTGGAGGAAGGGAGCACCAGAGACGTCATGACATGCAGACATACAGCTAATGAACACATAGAATAGGACACGACCAATGGGCAGTCAAGGCACTCAGAGGTGACACTACCACAAGGGGGCATTACACAACCCATATATAAGGACAGGGCACACATGCTCTGTCTCTTTCCACAGGCAACACTTAAGAGAGTAGGACAGGGGCAGATCAGAAGCATCACACCCACCACGTGGCTTAGAGCAGACTGGTTAGCTAGACTGAGTTACTATAGCAAGATTAGCAGGATAGTCGAACTCATAGAGAACTGTGCTAATGGTTCAATAAATCACATTGAACTTACTTCAAAGTCTGGAGTATCTTTTGGTCAAAGCTGCATCGAGTTTCAGCCTGTGTTATCCCAGAGTACATAACACAACATGGTACCAGTAATGCCTATTGAATCTATATAGTTCAACTCAGCAAGATCCGTGACTACCAGCAACAGCAACCAGGCAAGATGATCGAGATTCCGATTCCTCAGCAACTCAGGTACCACGGCAATCTCAATGCCAACTGGTGTGCATTCAGGCAGACATTTCAGATTTACATGGTAGCATCCGACATAGATGGCATGGCCGATGCTGAGAAGATAGATCTTCTGCTCACCACTGCGGGTGAAAGTGCAACAGAAATCTTCAACTCCGTCAAGTACCCCAAAGGGCAGGACAAGAGAGACTTCCAGACAGCCCTGAAAACTACTGTGAGGTGAACACAACAAAAATTGGTAAAACAGGCGCCTATACGCACCACCAGGCAAAGGTAGGTTTGCAACAGAAGCAAACGGCAATTTTGATTGGCAGCCATCTTGCACAAGGAGCCGCAGATGCGCAGTTGTGAAAAGAGCGCACAGTGAAGGAAAAGCGATCTGCGCATGCGTAATCTATTCTTACGCTCTACGTCACAAGCATTATGATGTCAGAGGGCCTGGACCACGCCCGCTTAAAGGGGAAATGTCCTGAAGGGAGGCAGCTCTTTTCAAACTTAGAAGGTTATTGAACGTCGTTATGGCACCGGCAGAGGGGAAGGAAACTGAGGTGGTTGTGGCATTGGACGCTGAGAATGCGTTCGACCGGGTAGAATGGGGGACTTGGTGGCAGTTCTGGAGCAGTTTGGGATAGGACCAAGATTTGTGAATTGGGTAAAGTTATTATATAAGGAGCCGAGGGCGAGTGTCCGCACAAACAACATCAGTTCGAGATACTTTTCTCTCCACCGTGGTACTAGGCAGGGATGTCCTATGCCCCCCCCCCCTGCTGTTTGCACTCGCGATTGAGCCATTGGCCATCGCATTCAGAAGTTCGGGGGTATGGAAAGGAATAGTGCGGGGGAGGGAGGAATAGAGCATAGGTGGCCTTATATGCCGATGACTTGCAGTTGTATGTATCGGAACCAAGTGTGTCGATAGGGGGACTATTGGAGCCGCTTCGAGTGTTTAGGTCTTTCTCGGGGTACAAGCTGAATCTAGACAAGAGTGAGTTTTTTGTGGTATCTCAGCGGGTGTGGGGACAGGGGTGGGGGGGCTGCCATTCGGTAGGGCAGGGACTCACTTTAGGTACCTGGGGGTGCAGGTTGCCCGGGAGTGGGGTGGGGGGGGGGGGCTTTGCAGGTACAACATTTCTAGTTTGGTGGGGAGAGTGAAAGCTGATCTGGCAAGGTGGGATGGTCTCCCTCTGTCACTGGCGGGTCGGTACAGGCGGTTAAAATGAACATGTTGCCGCGATTTCTGTTTATTTTTCAATGCCTGCCGATTTTCCTGCCAAAGGCTTTTCTCAGAGAAATTGAGGGAAGGATTACGTTGTTCATATGGGGAGGGAAGATGGACAGAGTTAGAAAGGTGCGACTACAAAGGGGAAGGCAGGCAGGGGTTTGGGTCTTCCGAACCTGATGTATTACGACTGGGCAGCGAATGTGGAAAAGGTGCGGAGCTGGGTCAGAGGGGTTGATTCCCAGTGGGTCAGAATGGAGGAGAGTTTGTGCAGGGGGTTGGGATTGAAAGCACTAGCAACAGCGCCACCCCCGATAGCCCCGGGGAAATACTCAGGGGGTCGGGGAAATAGCTTCATTGAGAATTTGGAGGCAGTTTCGCCAGCACTTCTGGTTGGGGCCTGGGTCGATTCGGGGGAACCACAGATTTAGGCCAGGGTGGGGGGATGGAAATTTTCGGAAATGGGAGGAGAAGGTGTTTAAGACACTAAAGGATTTGTTTCTTAGGGGTTATGGCACCGGCAGAGGGGAAGGAAACTGAGGTGGTTGTGGCATTGGACGCTGAGAATGCGTTCGACCGGGTAGAATGGGGGACTTGGTGGCAGCTCTGGAGCAAGGACTGAAGGAGCTGGAAGCGAAGTATGGGCTGGAGCAGGGAGAAATGTTTAGATACATGCAGGTTCGAGATTTTGCCAGAAAGGAGATACAGAGCTTCCCGGTGGAGCCGGCCTCCACATTGCTGGAGGAGGTGCTGACGACAGGGGGACTGGAGAAGGGGGTAGTGTCAGCGGTCTACGGAGCTATTTTGGAGGAGGAGAAGGCGTCGCTGGAAGCGATCAAAGCAAAGTGGGAGGAAGAGTTGGGAGAGGATATGGAGGAGGGGTTCTGGTGTGAGGTGCTCCGGAGAGTGAATGCCTCCACCTCGTGCGCGAGGTTAGGGCTGATACAGTTGAAGGCGGTATACAGAGCACACCTCACGAGGGCGAAGATGAGCCGATTCTTTGAAGGAGTAGAAGATGTGTGTGAACATTGCGGAGGGGGGGGGGGGGGGTACCGCTAACCACGTTCATATGTTTTGGTCCTGTCCAAAGCTAGAGGATTACTGGAAGGAGGTTTTTAAGGTAATTTCTAAAGTGGTGCACGTGAAACGGGAGGCCATATTCGGGGTGTGAGACCAGCCAGGGTTGCAAACGGGTGCGGAGGCAGACGTTGTAGCCTTCGCCTCGTTGATCGCCTAAAAGCGAATCCTGATGGGTTGGAGGGCAGCCTCTCCACCCTGTGCCCTGGTGTGGCGGGGGGATCTGTTGGAATTCTTGACTCTTGAGAAGGTTAAGTTTGAACTGAGGGGAAGGTTGGAGGTGTTCTACAATTCATGGGCATTATTCATTATCAACTTTCAAGAACTGGATAACATCGAACATTAGTTTGGGGGGTGGGTGGGAGTGTAGAGGGGGGGAGGGGGTGCGATGGGTGCTAATGGTGGCCATGGGTGATTCCTGATTCCTTTTTGTCAGTTGTTTAAGTGAACATGTGGGCAAATGTTTTGGGTTTGGTGGGAGGATGTCATCGTTGTTATCGATATGGGGGATTGACATATTTGTTACTGATGATTGTTTATTACGGATTATTGTTTATTGTTGGTGGGTGTAAATTTGGGAGAAAATGCGAAAAAGGAGAATAAATAAATATTTTTTTAAAAAGGGGAAATGTCCGAAAATAGTGAAAAAAAATTTTAAAGCCAGAAAACACAATTCTTTCACCTGGAACGATATACAATGCCTGAACTTCGACCAGTAGCTGAAATTAACCTCCGCAGAACCCTGCAACAAGCAGTTAGCACCATCCTAAGAGATGATTTAGTCCTTGAAGATTACGACTCAGACAATGATTTCATCATTGGACGTGGCGACCTCAGTACCAAATCCGAACCGCAACGAGATGTGTTGTACATTGAAGCATCCGACACAATCATGGACGAGTTCTTCGGATTTGAGGATCCTCAGCCCAGCACAGATGACATCCCGACCCATGAGAACAGGATTCTGCTGCGGCTTGACACCAAGAGACAGAGAGCGGTACAAGCCCACAGAGAGCGGCCTGATGCCAAGAAAGTGGTCCACGCACCACGAAGAGTCCCCGACTCCGCACAGAAAGCGATGACAGACTCCATAGCGAGACCACTGCATGTCTCCACACAGAGAACACAGAGAGACTCCATAGCGAGACCACTGCATGTCTCCACACAGAGAACACAGAGAGACTCCATAGCGAGACCACTGCACGACTCCGTTGAGAGCGCACAGATCGACTCCACAGCGCGACCACTGCATGGCTCCATACAGGGAATGATGCCAGACTCCAGAGAGAGAGAGATACAAGCCTCCACAGCGAGCTCGTTGATGGACTCCACGATGGAGGCAATGCAAGACTCCAGAATGCATTCCTTGCATGAACAAGATCATGAAGGTCCAGCAACCTTATCTGAGCAACCAGCAGTAGACGATGCAAGTCTGCCACGCTCAAGTGCACAGCAAGACGACTATGACAGTCTACCATGCTTACGTGAACAACAAAACCTACAAAAACAACAAAGACAACAACAAGAAGCGTACCGGGGCAACAAATACAACAACAAGCATGTCAACGACAACAATGACAACAACAATAGAACAACAACTGGTACGACAGGGTACAACTCTGCCCATGAAGGACACTGTTACTGCTCAGCTCAGAACAATGGCATGAGTGCAAACATACCATGGCATGTCAACACCAATTCACATTTGCAACACTACGGACAAGCAAACCAGCTTTCAGAAAAGGTGTCATAAAGAATTGCTACCACAAGCAAAAAAAAAATTCCACCTCAGACAATTAAGTGATTTGACCATTTGAACACCTCCTGAGGACTTCTTGGTTACGTAAACACCAGCGTTCACAAGGGAATGACAACATCACCATCAACAATTCCATAACAGCACAAGAAAGCCACTCGACTGTGTAAATTCATGAACTTTGGACTCATAACTATTATTTGGTATTGTTTAATCCTCAATATCATCATAACTATTCTTTGATCTTGTATAGTCATCATAACTTGTACATGTCATCACTTATTTACCTGTTTTTGTTCAATATTTCTTTAACACTACTGAAAATATGTAACACGAAAAAAGGGAGGACGTGGTGATATGCATCACTAAAAATACACAAGGGGTTAATGTAAATATACTACGGCTAAGTAAACACTAGAGGGAGCACCAGAGACGTCATGACATGCAGACGTACAGCTAATGAACACATAGAATAGGACACGACCAATGGGCAGTCAAGGCACTCAGAGGTGACACTACCACAAGGGGGCATTACACAACCCATATATAAGGACAGGGCACACATGCTCTGTCTCTTTCCACAGGCAACACTTAAGAGAGTAGGACAGGGGCAGATCAGAAGCATCACACCCACCACGTGGCTTAGAGCAGACTGGTTAGCTAGACTGAGTTACTATAGCAAGATTCGCAGGATAGTCGAACTCATAGAGAACTGTGCTAATGGTTCAATAAATAATATTGAACTTACTTCAAAGTCTGGAGTATCTTTTGGTCAAAGCTGCATCGAGTTTCAGCCTGTGTTATCCCAGAGTACATAACACAACCAGCAGGGCTGTGAAGTCACTTACTTTCTCCCTGAAGCTCTTTAACTCACTTCAGATGCCTGGTTTCCCGAGACCAGGAAACAATTAGTCACCCAGTGTAAACCTGATTTTTCCAGGAATCCTTGGGAGTGTCCCCTTCAATTATCGACCTTCCTTCCTCCTTCCCATTGTCTGTCCTCTTTGCCTTGAGAATGACATGGCTTACCTTTCTCCCCTCTCCAAATGGGAAATCTTCGACTATCCTGATTACCGGGGACTGTTCCCAAGCTGCAACCTCTTGCCACCAGTATTTTCTCCTGGCTGCTGGCCAGCTATCAAGTTTACTGCTTGTGGAGAGCCTCTCTGTCATTGCACAAATAGCAGACGAGCCCAAACATTGGGAGCTGCTCCCCGATCACAGCACACAAGGGTGGAACACAGGGATGGAAATGGAGTTGGGTTGTGTTTCACGCCTATTTGGTTTGCAGAGGCAGTTGCCCATAGAAATGAGCAGCTGCCTCCACTCGCATATGATTTTGGTATAAGAGGTGCCTGAAACCCAGGGTATGCAGTTTAGATCTGGCAGGAGCAGGTCTGGGCATTGTGGATTTGTTTGGGTCACCAGGTATCTCTTTCGGAGAGGTAAGTTTGGGAGAGATCAGTTGCCCTTTGAGAGATATAATATACCCTTTGGGATTGCTAAATGTAGGTGGAATATGCATAACAAGTGCATAAACTCATGGGAACTGTGCAGCTTACTGGAACTGTCAAAAACCGTCAGAAGTATCAACATGAACTGTCAAGAGGAGCTGCCAAAACCAATTGTCAAAAGTGTCTTGTTGAGTTGTCAAATGGAACTGTCAAAATGTCAAGGCATTTTAAATTCCTGCAATGCTATCACCCAATCTATGTTTGCTCCCCAGTGATGGAGATCACATTGTGAAGAATGAATTTAGTATACTAAATTGAAAGTACACTGCTGAACCTGGAAGGAGAGTTTGGAGCTTTGGATGGTGAGAAGGGATGTGGTAAACTTCACAGTAACTTCAATGCAGTGTTAATGTAAGCCTACTTGTGACACTAATAAAGATTATTATTAAATGGCAGGTGTTGCATCTCCTGCAGTTGCACAGCAAGTGCCAACCAATGGTCAACTCTAAGCCCACTGACACCTTGTTTATGTTTCCTGCTGCCCTGCTTCCTGTAAGGACATTATTCTCCCAGTTTCTTTGATTCCACTGCACATTTCATACCAGTGCTTCCCTTTTCTCAATTGAGGATTCCTCGCCGTAATGCCTGACAGTGCCTTTGACCATGCCCATTCCCATTTCTTGCACTGCTGCCTTCAACCTTTTCCCTCCCTCTGAGAGCGGCCTTTTGATTGCCTTTCACCCCACCAGCCTCCACATTCTTTGAATCATGACAAAAAAATCGGTGGAGTGGTAAATAGCGAGGAGGAAATCCTTACATTACAGGACGATATAGACGGGTTGGTCAGATGGGCAGAACGGTGGGAAATGGAATTTAACCCTGCAAAATGTGAGATGATGCATTTTGGGAGGACTAACAACGCAAGGGAATACACAATGAATGGTAGGATGCTAAGAAATACAGAGGACCACAGGGACATTGTTGCTTGATGGAGATGATGGTGTTCTCTTGCAGCAGTATGGACTTCATTTTAGGACTTCTCTGCCCGTGTGCATGGATTCTGAAAGAGAGTTATCCAAAGATCTCTGAAGGCAGCAGGACAAGTAAATAAGATTGTTAAGAAGGCATATAGGATACTTGTCTTTAGTAGCCGAGGTATAGAATACAAGAGCAGGGAGGTTATGATGGAACTGTATAAAAGGCTCATTAGGCCACAGCTAGAGTATTTTGTGCATTTCTGGTCGCCACACTATAGGAAGGATGTGATTGCACTACAAAGAATGGAGAGGAGATTCACCAGCATGCTGCCTGGGCGTTTCAGTTATGAAAAGAAGTTGGTTAAGCTGCGGTTGTTTTCCTTAGAGCAGAGAAGGCTGAGAGGGGACCTCATCGAGGTGTACAAAATTATGAGGGATAGATAGGGTAGACAGGAAGATACATTTCCCCTTTGTAGAGGAGTGTAGCCACCGAAGTTGGCTACTTCCCGACCCAAAATGGCGATTTACAAAGGTTGCAGGGAAAACTGGACAATTATAAAGAGACAGTTTGCAGAAGTTCATGTGTATTCTGGCTGCAAATAAAGCAGACAGCACCGAAACCAGCAGTTTGCATATTAATGAAGCGATCCCCGGGAACAATGGATACAACGATTAGCTACAATTGGGACATTCTTTGGCAGGTCAGACTTCCCGGCGCCAACGGGGTCTGAAACAAAAGGAAACAAACCAGTTAGGAGGAACCGCCCCGCGATCGAGGGACAGCCTCAGTATTGGGGGATTCATACCAATCAATTGGGATGAGACCCAAACGATTGACAGTAGGATCAGGGTCCGCCCAAAAGGGCGCAAAGCCCCTGGGACCTATAAAAGTCAGGTCCCAAGTCCAGTTCACTCTCTTAGCCGGCCCTCCCAGCAGAACACCTTTGCAGCAGCTCTCTAAGAACTTAACCGTGAGAAGGAGAGGCCTGGCCAACAGCTACACCGACAAGTAAGTGTCCAACCAACGCTCGCTATGAGAATAGACACTCCTGACCCCTTAGCCCATACCAACTTGGAAGCCTGCAGTCTCAGGACAGAACAAGAGGCCATTGTTCCCTGATCCAGTGGGTTCCCTTATCAAAGATAAGTATTGGCTTATAGTGGTAGGAATAGTTTAGTCCGCTAGTATTAGTTGCATGAGTATTGATTTACTGTGTAAATAATAAACGTATTTGATTGAACCTTACTAACTGGTGTATTGAGTCATTGATCTGAACTTGAACTTGAACCTCGTGGCGGTATCATAAGGATACCTGGCGACTCTAGAGCTAAGGAATAAAACAGAGCCATCTGAGTGTTAAGCACACTCACCCAGAACGAGCAACAGGGTTCAATGACAGGGGGCATAGATCTAAGGTCAGAAACAAGATATTTAGAGGGGATTTGAGCAAATCCTTTTCATCCAGAGGGTGATGGGAATATGGAACTCACTGCCTGAAAGGATGGTGGAGGCAGGAACCCCCTCAACATTCAAGAAGCATTTAGATGAGAACTTGAAACGTCATAGTATATAAGGCCAAGTGTTGGAATATGGGATTAGAATAGAAAGCTGTTAAATGGCTGACACAGACACGATGGGCCGAAGGGCCTCTTTCTATTCTGTAAAGCCCTATGATACTATGACCATTTCCACCACCTCTGGCGAGATGCCACCACCAAACACATCTTTCCTTTCCCTATCCTTTAGCATTTCTAAAGCATTGTTCTCTATGAGATACCCTGATCCACTCTAAAACCACCCTCGACACATCCCCCACTTCATCTTCATCTTCCTCTAACTTCCTCTTTCGCTTCCTTCTCCTCTTCCTTATGCTTTTGTTTCTCAGCTTCTCACCTGATAGCTGTGGCATAGGCCATTTTCTCATAATGGCAAGGTTGTGTAACGTGCAGCATGTATCTCAGGTGTTGATACCCACTTGCAGTCTTGCAGGGCTCCTCCAGAGAAGACCAGGCAGCGGAAGTGTTGCTTGATGGAGATGATAGTGTTCTCTTGCGGCAGTATGTCTCTCATTTTAGGACTTCTCTGCCCATGTGCATGGGTCCTGGAAGGGAGTTATCAGCCATGGCCTGAATCAAAAACCCTTAACTACCTGTAACCAGGGTTGTGGCAGGTCAAATACAGATTGACACAGAGGCCTGCTGCAGAATGAAGGAATGACTTTTGTCAGGATAATGAGCAGTTATCTTGATGACATGCTCACACGCCAGCAGCACATTGAGGGACTGGAATCCTTTTTGATTCATGAAAATGACCAAGTTCACATGAGACAAATGGAAGATAACATGCATGCAGCCAATGTTACCATGGGGAAGTCCACAATCTATGACAACCGTTGTGCCCAATCGCCCAGTTTAGCCCTGAAGCTGCCTCTCAATATTTAGAAAGCCCTAGTGGACCCTTATGCAATAAAGCATTACAAACTAGAAGATGTCTTGATATCTCCAGCATTAGTGTGGAAGGAGCCAAATGTAAAAAGGTCACCTCAACAGCCACAGGCAATGCAGTCCTTGCCCAGCTTTGCGATTACAGTTGGGAGATTTCAGTCACAATCATTTCAACTCAAGCATTAGTCAACGCTGAAGTTGATGTATGAGAATTGCTCACTAAACACCCTGTGCTGATATGGCCTCTGGCTGAGAACTCTTCTCCCCCTCCCCCAGCCCCTGCCCTTTTAGTACCTTGTTCTGCTCAGTGTGGGTTCTCTACATTCCCCCAGTCAAGTTCAATTCCAGGAGAAAGACCTACAAGTTCCCATATGTCTGGAAGGAACTTGTTTCTGCGCCAGCTTTCAAATAAACAGAAAAGTGCTTCCGCACCAGTATCATGCACTGTGCAAATCAGAATGGCTAATATGCATCCCTGTTGCCTGGACTCAGATTATTAAATCTATACTGGAAAAACATTTCAGACAGTTTTTTAAATAAAACTGCACATTAAGTATTTCACCTATAGCCAAATAGAGCTGCAAAGATTGTCATTCCATTTCCCTGCACCATTTCAAAGAAGAGCAGAGGGACCTATCCTCCACATCCTGGCCAATATTTATTCCTCAATCAACGTCACAAAAAACATATTATCTGGTCATTATCACATTGCTGGCTGCCATGTAAGTGGCTATATTTCAAAAACCACATCATTGGCTGTAAAGGACTGTGAAATGTCTCATGGTTGTGAAAAATGTTATATAAATCCAATTGTTCGTTTTTTTTTTTTCTTTTTTCTCAGTACGTTTCACTTTTACCCACAACGCAATATGCCAACGTGGCAATTATAGCATAATTGCCATAGCAACATACTACTTTTTTGTTCCATTGTGATCTTACAGAATACAAATCTGTGGTCATGGTTCTCCTGCAGCGTGGTTTGATTATTTGCAGCCCTGTTGGCTTGTTTTGTTTTATGGTTGTGTTTGATGTGTAAATATAGAAATGCCTCAATAAAATATTTTAAAAAATGATTCTCCTGTAGCAGATGTAATGGCGGGCAGAAAGAGAAAATATCCCGCTAGTGAAAAAGTCCGTTTCCCACCGAAATAAAAACAGGTTGTGATCGTCCGCTCCTGCCCTCAAAGTGGTGCGTTTTCCCCACCGTGCTACATTGGGAATGGAATTTGAATACATCAGAATATCATGAATTCTCATTATGAAAGTAACTGGCTGGAATTACACCCCCACGCTGGATTAAAAGGTCACACCAGTGTATCATTAGATCGGCGTGATTCACAACCATATACGTGATGTGTCATCTTTAACAATAATAATCTTTATTGTCACAAGTAGGCATACATTAACACTGCAATGAAGTTACTGTGAAAAGCCCCTAGTCGCCACCTCCCGGCGACTGTTTGGGTACAGAGGGAGAATTCAGAATGTCCAAATTACCTAACAGAACGTCTTTTGGGACTTGTGGGAGGAAACTGGAGCACTCGGAGGAAACCCACGCAGACACGGGGAGAACATGCAGACTCCGCACAGTCAGATCTACCTTGCATCGCACAGCACTCATGGCACCTCACACTCCATGCCAGCTTCGTAGGCAGCATCATTTTGCTTTTAAGGCCCAGTCCAGGGAATGGGAGAGTACTTCAATCCACTATCAGTCATGCCCAGCAGACTGTGAGCAGTGCATGGGCATCACCTCATGTTTGGTGGTCCAGCGGGGTGTCTGGAATAGGACTTGGCTGAAAATGGTACGGTCACAGTCAGCAGAGGCACCTTCAACCTGCAGATCGGGAACAGGTTGTGTAGGGGTAAGCGCTCAATTGTCTCATGGTGGTGGTTGGGGGTGGGGGGAGGTTCCCATATATGATGGTACAGTAGGCCTCAAGATCGGGAGGGGTATGGTCTACATGGAGAATAGGCACATCCACCTCAAATGACACGGGGGTAACACAGGGCTATTAACCACATTACAACGGGATCAAGAGTTACAGGAGCAGGACTGAGAATAATAGTGATTGGAGGGAGAGAAAACTAAATCTATATTCTTCCAGGATGATGGGAGGGATTTCTACCGTCACACAGGTATGCTCCAAGCTGGTCCGGTAATAAAACCTGAGTACCACCAATTTGGAAACGCAAGCAACGATGCAGCAGAAAGTAAAACTAAGGAAAAACTGCTAGGAAGGGCTGCTAGGGCTTCTTGGAGGAATGGAACACTGCTCTGGTGGGGCTATGAAAGGAGCATCGATCTAGAATCTCTATTAACAAATTTCTTTGAAAATTCATTTATGGGATGTGGGCGTCGCTGGTTAGGCCAGCATTTATTGCCCATCCTTAGATGCCCTTCAGAAGGTGGTGGTGAGTTGCATTCTTGAACCGCTGCAGTTCTTGAGGGTGTTAGGGAGTTAGGTTCTGTTAGGGAGTTCTAGGATGTTGCCCCAGCGACAGCGAAGGAACGACAATATATTTCCAAGTCCGGATGGTGAGTGACTTGGAGGGGAGCCTCCAGGTGGTGGGGTTCCCAGGTATCTGCCGCTCTTGTCCTTCTGGATGGCAGAGGCTGTGGTGTTGTCCAAGGCACCTTGGTGAGTTACTGCAGTGCCTCTTGTAGATGGTGCACACGGCTGCCACTGTTCGTGGATGGTGGAGGGTTTGAATGTTTGTGGTCGGAGGAGCAATCAAGCAGGCTGCTTTGTCCTGGATGGTGTGGAGTTTCTTTTTTAAAAAACGTTTTTATTGAAGTTTTCGAGTATACAGAGCAAGGATAAGTGTGGACATACATTTGAAGACAGAAGAAAATATAAAGAGAAATATTGACACATCGGTCTGATTCTGTTATTTACATCAATCATCTTAGGTTATTTGCAATGGTTACAGTTTCCTGTTTTTCATTTTACAGTTGGCTTTTGATTCTGGTTGGGTTTTCTGCTCCTCCTCTTCTCCATCCCCGTCCCCACCGCGCCCCCTGCACCGTTTAGCATGCCTTCTTCCCTCTTCTGCTCGTGTCATTCTTCAGTTGGGTTGGTAAGGTGCTGTGTCTCTCGCTATTTGTTGGGCATGGTTGGGTTCAATGCCTCTTTGTTCCCCCCCTCTTCCGACCCCCTGAAGACGAATTGAATTTTCTCCATTTGGATAAATACCGATAGGTCAGACAGCCAGTCTGCAGCTTTGAGTGCTGCTGCTGATCGCCAGCTGAGCAGAATTCACTGGTGGGTGATTAGGGAAACAAAAGCAAGAGCGTTGGCCCTCCTCCCAATGAATAGATCTGGCTGTTCTGATACCCTGAAGACTGTCACTCTTGGGAATGGCTCCATCCTAATCCCCAACACCTTGGACATTGCTTCGAAGAAGGCTGTCCAAAACTGAGCAGGTCTGGGGCAAGACCAGAACATTTGTGCGTGGTTGGCTGTGCCTCCTTAGCACCGTATTTGTCCTCCACCGAGAGCCGATTCATTCAGGTTCTGGTTAAGTAAGCTCCATGTACCACTTAAGCATTAAGCTTAGCCTTGCACATGTCGAGGTGGAGTTGACCTTGTGTTTCGCTCCAGAGTCCCCACCCTATTTCAAACCCCACGTCCTCCTCCCACTTCTCTCTTGTCTCGTCCAGTTAGGAGTTAACCCTCCTTAGTCATCGTTCATACTTTCCGCAGCAGTTCCCTTTCCCTAGGATGCCCATGTCCAGTAGGTCCTCTAGTGGTGATTGCTGTGGTGGTTGTGGGTCTGTCCTTGTTTCCCTGCGTAATTGTGGGGGATTCAGTAATGGTAATACCATTGAATGTCAAGGGGTGGTGGTTAGATCCTCTCTTGCAGGAGATGGTTATTGACACTTGTGTGGCACGAATATAACTTGCCACTTGTCAGCCCAGGCCTGGATATTGTCCAGGTCTTGCTGCATTTGGACATTGACAGCTTCATTATCTGAAGAGTTGCAAATGGTGCCGAACATTATGCAGCCATCCACAAACATCCCCACTTCTGACCTTATGATGGAAGGGAGGTCATTGATGAAGCAGCTGAAGATAGTTGGGTCTCGGACACTACCCTGAGGAACATCTGCAGTGATGTCCTGGAGCTGAGATGATTGATCTCCAACCCACCACAGCCATCTTCCTTTGTGCCAGGTATGACTACAACCAATGGAGAATTTTCCCCTTGTTTCCCATTGACTCCTGTTTAACTAGGGCTCCTTGATGCCATACTCGATCAAATGCTGCCTTGATGTCAAGAGCAGTCACTCTCATCTCCAGCAATCAGCTCTTTTGTCCATGTTTGAACCAAGGCTGTAATGAGGTCAGGAACTAAGAGACTCTGGCGGAACCCAAACTGGGTGTCCATGAGCAGGTTATTGCTGTGTGGTTGTCACTTCTACCAATACTATCATGGACGGTTGCCTCTGCAGCAGGCAGATTGGTGAGGTTGAGGTCAGGTATGTTTTACGTAGAACATTAGAGCGCAGTACAGACCCTTCAGCCCTCGATGTTGCGCCAACCTGTGAAACCAATCTAAAGCCCATCTACGCTATTCCATTATCATCCCTATGTTTATCCAATGACCATTTAAATGCCCTTAATGTTGGCGAGTTCACTACTGTTGCAGGCAGGGCATTCCACGCCCTTACTACTCTCTGCGTAAAGAACCTACCTCTGACATCTGTCCTATATCTATCTTCCCTCAATTTAAAGCTATGTCCCCTCATGCTAGACATCACCATCCGAGGAAAAAGGATCTCACTGTCCACCCTATCTAATCCTCTGATCATCTTGTATGCCTCAATTAAGTCACCTCTTAACCTCCTTCTCTCTAACAAAAACAGCCTCAAGGCCCTCTGCCTTTCCTCATAAGATCTTCCCTCCATACCAGGCAACATCCTGGTAAATCCCCTCTGCACCCTTTCCAATGCTTCCACATCCTTCCTATAATGCGGCGACCAGAGCTGCACGTAATACTCCAAATGCGGCCGCACCAGAGTTTTGTACAGCTGCAACATGACCTCATGGCTCCAAAACTCAATCACTCTACCAATAAAAGCGAACACATCGTACGCCTTCTTAACAACCCTATCAATCTGGGTGGCAACTTTCAGGGATCTATGTACATGGACACCGAGATATCTCTGATCATCCACACTACCAAGAATCTTACCATTAACCGAGTACTCTGTCTTCCTGTTACTCATTCCAAAGTGAAACACGTCACACTTTTCTGCATTAAACTCCATTTTCCACCTCTCAGCCCAGCTCTGCAGCTTATCTATGTCCCTCTGTAACATCCTTCCGCACTATCCACAACTTCACCGACTTTAGTGTCATCCGCAAATTTACTCACCCATCCTTCTACGCCCTCCTCCAGGTCATTTATAAAAATGTCAAGCAGCAGTGGCCCCAAAACAGATCCTTGTGGTACACCACTAGTAATTTAACTTCAGGCTGAATATTTCCCATCAACCACCACCCTCTGTCTTCTTACAACTAGCCAATTTCTGAATCGAACCGTTAAATCATGCTCAATCCCATGCCTCCGTATTTTCTGCAATAGCCTACTGTGGGGAATCTTATCAAACGCTTTACTGAAATCCATATACACCACATCAACTGCTTTACCCTCGTCCACCAGTTTGGTCACCTTCTCAAAGAACTCAATAAGGTTTGTGAGGCATGACCTACCCTTCACAAAACCGTGTTTACTGTCTCTAATCAAATTATTCCTTTCTAGATGATTATAAAATGCCACGTTTTTTCCCTCTTGTTGGTTCCCTCACCATCTGCTGCACGCCCAGTGTAGCAGCTATGTCCTTCAGAACCCGGCCAGCTTGGTCTGTGGTGGTACTATCGAGCTAATCTTGGTGATGGACATTGAATTCCCCCACCCAGAGCATATTCTGCACCCTTGCCACCCTCAGTGCTTCCTCCAAGTGGTGTTCAACATGGAGGAGTGCTGATTCATCAGCTGGTGGTGGCCAGTACGTGGTAATCAGCAGGAGGTTTCCTTGCCCATGTTTAACCTTAACCGCAATCGGGGCCCACCGATCGGCGGCCGGGCCTCTACAGTGGGTGCACCTTAAGCCATGAGACGTCATGTGGTCCGTCGATGTTGAGGATTCTCAGGACAACTCCCTCCCGACTGTATACTACTGTGCCGCCATCTCTGCTGGGTTTGTCCTGTCTCACTGGCAGGACAGGAATGGTGGTAGTGGTGTCTGGGACAGTATAAGATATGATTCTGTGAGTATGACCATGTCAGGTTGTTGCTTAACTAGTCTGTGAGACAGCTCTCCCAACTTTAATACAAGCACCCAGGTGTTAGTCAGGAGGACTTTGCAGGGGGGCAGGACTGGATTTGCCAGTGTGATTGTCCATTGCCGGGTTCGATGCCGGGTGATCCGACCGGTTTCATACCTATTTTGTATTTTCGTAGAGGTTGAATACAACTGAGTGGCTTGCTAGGTTATTTCAGAGGGCATTTAAGAGTCAACTACATTGCTGTGGGTCTGGAGTCACATGTAGGCCAGACCAGGTAAGGAAGGCAGATTTCCTTCCCTAAAGGACATGAGTGAACCAGATGGGTGTTTAACGACAATCGGCAATGGTTTCATGGTTGCCGTGGTGGGATTTAAAGCCGGGTCCCAAGATCAGTGTCCTGAGTCGCTAGATTATTAGTCCAGCAACAAGGGGCGGTATTCTCCGACTCCCCGGGGGGTCGGAGAATCGCCTGGGGCCGGCGTCAATCCCGCCCCCGTCATGTCCCGCATTCTCCGCCCCCCGAGATTCGGCGGGGGCGGGAACCGCGCCGCGCCGGTCCCCCTGCACCGGTCGGTGGGCCCCCCGCGGCGATTCTCCGGCCTGCGATGGGTCGAAGTCCCGTCGCTGACAGGCCTTTCCCGCCGGCGTGGTTTAAACCACCTCTGGTACCGGCGGGATTGGCGGCGCGGGGAGGCTCCGGAGTCCTGGAGAGGGGGGGCGCGGGGCGATCTGACCCCGGGGGTGCCCCCACGGTGGCCGGGCCCGCGATCGGGGCCCACCGATCGGCGGGCGGGCCTGTACAGTGGGTGCACTCTTTTTCTTCCGCCCCCGTCATGGCCTTCACCATGGCGGGGGCGGAAGAAACCCCATGCACTGCGCATGTGCCGGTATGACGTCAGCAGCCGCTGACGCTCCGGCGCATGCGTGGACTTACGCCGGCCAGCGAAGTCCTATTGGCCCTGGCTGGCGTGGCACCAAAGGCCGTTCACGCCAGCCGGCAGAGTGGAAACCACTCCGGCGCAGGCCTAGCCCCTCAATGGTTCACGCCACTCCGAGACGCCGGGACCCCTCGTCCCGCCGGGTAGGGGAGAATCCCGGCCAATATCACTGTATCATCACCTCCCCAATGAAGAGCAGTGCACAGCAGAGACAGGTTAGGAGCATCTCAATAACAATAAGGGCAATCAGGATGGTTTCACAGGTCGGCGCAACATCGAGGGCCGAAGGGCCCGTACTGCGCTGTAGTGTTCTATGTTCTATGTTCTAGGAGCTGGCAATATAATAGTAAATTAATGCAAGACTAATTCCGATGGGTTCCAATCATTGATCTCCCTAGAATAACCCATTGTACCAACCATTGCAATTCCCCAGTATGACAGAGACTTCACAAATAAGTGAGCACCTGGACAAACAGGAGAAGCCTCTTCCTAGCCCCATATCAGAACCTTGTAGCTGCCTGGTTCAGAGATGGAAACCCACAGGCCCTCCGAAGAGAATCTGATCCCTCACAGAGCATGTGCTCTCAAGTGTATTCCAAAGGATGTAGTCATTGAGTCCACTGAATGAGTAATTTACCACATCTATTAGTCTGAACAAATTCATCTTATATCAATGGGTCCACTGAAATGGGGCTGAGGAGCAGTGGGAAGGATACTGTGCCAGTGAGAGGCCATTACAATAGCCAGGATTGTCCTGCAACCAAGCCCTTGAACCCAGTCACTCACGAGTCAACGAGAGAAAAAGAACTTTTGGGGGACAGTCACTCAGTCGAGTCTTTCTTTCAATGTTCCTGCAGAGAGGAAACCTTCAAGAAGACATTTAATGTTGTCTGCGTCATGGCGTGCAGGAAGGTGGAAAGGCGGAGAATGTGACAGGTGTGAGCCATCCACCAGATCTCTGGGCACCCAGAGGTGTCAACAACACAGTTTCTTGCTCAACTGCGGAAAAAATATTTGCAGCTTCAGGACACCCTTGGTGTTGAGAGAAGCCTATGTGCACCGTTTATGTGGGCTTCATCTCTGGATCTGGAGGGGGCCCTGCTGCCCTTCGTTCATCAGGGTGAAGTTCCTCCTGTTGGCAACTAATAAAGAAATGCAAATATATCTGTTCTTTAACCTCATTAAAATAATTCCAGTGCAGGCCTTCAGTAGCCTACCATACATCCATTCTACATACTGGAATAAAATTGGGGAGATCTGTGAGTTACTGGAAAATCGGTTAACCACAGTGAAGATAGGATGGTTTCTAGGGCTGTGCCAGTGTTATTATTCATGCTGTTAAATGGAATTTACATGTGAAAAGCCTGACCTGATGGGCGAGTTCAGTGTTTCCTGGTTTTAGTTTGGATTTCAACATTTACGGTACTTTGCTTTGCGGTTAAAATTCTATTTGCTTTGCTGTTACCTTAGTGATGTGACATGTTGATAATTGGATCTGCCAGAACATCAAGATCTCTTTTAACTTCAACCTAAGCTACTAAAAATGCCATTTATGGAATCCATTTATTGATATTCTTGCCCTTAAATTCAATCCACAAGTTTTCACTGTTGCTGAACTTACCTCCAAGAAACGAGAGCTTCACTCTCACATCAATATCACTTTTCTCCTCAACAAACGTCATGGGTGAGATTCTCTGGCCTTCCGCAGTGTGTTTCTCGACGGCCCGCCATTGGTTGGCGGCAGGACCTTCTGGTCCCGCTGCTGTCAATGGAATTTCCCACTGAACATGGGTTTCCCACACTGTCGGGAAACCCACGGCAAGGGTGTGCCGTCGGTGGGACTGGACTATCTCCCTGGTGTGAACTGCTGGCAGATCTTGCCCTATAAATTTGAAATTGAATTCAACACTTTCATCTTGAAGTCAGTTGATTGCAGATTGAAGCCCCATTCTGGGACTTGAGCACAAAATATTGAGCTGATACTCCGAAAGGATGCTGAAGGTTCTGTCCTTTGGAAGAGATGTTAAGAGAGGACTCCATCTGCCCATTCGGGTGCACAATAACATTCCCACAGGAAAGGGTAATGAAAAAAGAAGAGCAGCTAAAGGGACATTAGTCCCTTGGAGGAAATGAGGAAATGACAGAGGCTTTGAACAAGTATTCTCTATCTATCTTCACAAAAAATATTCCAAGAATAGTAGAAAATCAAGAGGCAAAAGTGCGGGAGAAACTTACAAAGATCATTATAACAAGAGAGAAAGTAACGGGAATGCAAATGGGACTTTAAGTCTGACAAGTCCCCTGGATCTGATGGCCTTCACCCAAGGGTCTTTAAAGAAGTGGCTGCAGAGATAGTGGATGCATTGGTTGTGATCTTCAAAATTCCCTAGATTCTGGAAGGGTCCCAATAGATTGGAAAAGGTCAAATGTAACACCTCTAGTTAAGAGTGTAGGGAGATGGAAATCAGGAAACTAGATTCCAGTTAGTCTCATGCCTATCATTGGGAAAGCGCTAGAGTCTATTATTAAACAGGCAAAATCAGGACATTCAGAAAATTATAACACAAAGAGACAGAGTAAACATGGTTTTGTGAAAGGGAAATCATATTTGACAAATGTATTAGAATTGTTTGAGGGTGTAACAAGCAGGGTGGATAAAAGGGTACCAGTAGTTGTAGTGTCTTAGATTTCTAGAAGGAATTTAACAAGGTGCCACATAAAAGGTTACTAGAGTGAGAGTTTATGATCTTAGGGGTGACATATTAACATGGATCGAGGACTGGCTAACGAACAGAAAACAGAGTTGGGATAAATGGGTCATTTCCAGGACGGCAAACTGTAACTTCCTAGTGTGCCATATGGGCACTTAAATCATTTACAACATATAGCCCCAGTATTTTGCTCTCAAGTCATATGCACAAAGTCCAGAGAATTCCTGGATCTCGGAGACAGACCTTTAAAAATGTACTTTTGATTTTCAGTCGGGGTGGTGGGGGGTGAGCCAGATTCAAAGTTGGGCTGGGTGACCATAAGACAGAGGAGCAGAAGTAGGCCACTTGACCCATCGCGTCTGCTCCGCCATTAAATCATGGCTGATATTTTTTTCATCCCCATTCTCCTGCCTTCTCCCCATAACCCCTGATCCCCTTATTGACCAGAACCTATCTATCTCGGTCTTAAAGACACTCAGTGATTTGGCCTCCACAGCCTTCTGCGGCAAAAAGTTCCACAGATTTAACTCCCTCTGGCTGAAGAAATTCCTCCTCATCTCTGTTTTAAAGGATCGTCCCTTTAGTCTGAGATTGTGTCCTCTGCTTCTAATTTTTCCGACAAGTGGAAACATCCTCTCCACGTTTACTCTATCCAGGCCTCACCTGGATAGTTTCAATAAGATCCCCCCATATCGTTCTAAACTCCAACGAGTCCTCAACCGTTCCTCATACGACAAGCTCTTCATTTCAGGGATCATTCTTGTGAACCTCCTCTGGACCCTTTCCAAGGCCAGCACATCCTTCCTTAGATACGGGGCACAAAACTGCTCACAATGCTCCAAATGGGGTCTGGCCAGAGCCTTATATAGCCTCAGAAGTACATCCCGTGTCTTATATTCTAGCCCTCTCGACATGAATGCTAACTTTGCATTGGACTTCCTAACTGCCGAATGAACCTGCACATTAATCTTAAGAGAATTGTGAACAAGGACTCCCAAGCTCCTTTGTGCTTCTGATTTCCTAAGCATCTTCAATTTAGAAAATAGTCTATGCCTCCATTTCTCCTTCCAAAGTGCATAACCTCTCATTTTTCCACATTGTACTGTATTTGCCACTTCTTTGCCCACTCTCCTAGCCTGTCCACGTCCTTCTGCAGCCTGCCTGCTTCCTCAATACTACCTGCCCCCCTACAGATCTTTGTATCATCTGCAAACTTAGCAATAGTGCCTTCAGTTCCTTCCTCCAGATCAATAATGTATATTGTGAAAAGTTGTGGTCCCAGTACCGACCCCTGAGGCACACCACTAGTCATCGGCTGCCATCCTGAAAAAGACCCCTTTATCCCCACTGTCTGCCTTCTGCCAGTCAGCCAATCCTCTATCCACCCCAGGATCCTACCCTTAACACCATGGGCTCTTAACTTGACCCTGAAGTAGTGAGGAATTTGTGGTGGGCAACTTGAGTGTGTATAAAAAGTGGTCTTGTTGAAAGACATGTTGACCAATTGGTTGTGAACCAGGGAATGATTGCAGAAATTATGCACATATGATGGAAGACTTTGTTGTGGTTTCAAACCACTGGACATCCAGTTGATGAAGGTATCTGGATGTTGAGTTGGGGCGTTTATCGTAACATTGGTGCAATCAATAACATTTTGCATCTATGGACAATCTGCTAATTAGGCAAAGGCCATGGCTTTCTGCCTCTGAGATGCCAAATCTATAGAGAAACTAATGTGCTCCTGCACAAGAGCAAACAGGGCATTAGTCACTGCGTTAATGCAGTTGTGTGCTGCTGACTGGGATATACCTGACAGGTCTCATGGTGAGCCCCTGAGGCATAGAAACTTAGTGAGACAGTTACCGGCAGGGCAAGAAAGTCGATGCAGCTCCAGTTGCTGCTAGGCTATGCAACAGATGTGTGTCACAACCTCATGGATTATCCTGTGTTTCCATCATATTGAGGTATGATGTCCTTGGTGAAAGGGTGGGACTTAGGATTTCCGTGCTCGTCAACCATCATCACCACCACAGAGATCCTCTCCATCATGGCAAAATACAGGCTTATATTAGTGACTTGGATCAAAACCAAGTGGTTGAGCCATATTTGCTGATGATACAAAGATAGAAAGCCAATTGTGAGGAAAATACAAAGAGTCTGCAAAGAGATAAGTGAGTGAGCAAGGATTTGGCAGATGGAATGCAATGTGGGAAAGTGGAAGGTTGTCCACTTTGACAGGAAGAATAAAAAAGCAGAATATCATTTAAATGCAGAGAGGCTGCAGAAAGGTATGATGCAGACGACCTGGGTGTCCTTGCACATGAATCACAAAATGTCATGCAGGTACGGCGATTAACTAAGTAGGTAAATGGAATTTTGGCCCTTATTGAAAAGGGCATAAGAGTAGGGTAGTCTTGTTACAACTATATAGGGCATAGGTGAGACCACACCTGGAATATTCCGTCCAGTTTTGGTCTCCTGACTACACTTATCTGCCCTGAAAGCAGTTCAGATATGATTCCTGGTATGAGGAATGAGGGGCGCGATTCTCCGCAAATGCGGCGAATCGTAAAGGCTGCCGTGAAACTGACCGTGTTTCACGGCAGCCTCCGCACCCCCTCCCGGGACCCGATTCTCCCCCCCCCCCCCCGGGCGGGGCTAGCAGCGGGGCCCCGTGAAGCACGGCATCGCGGCCTTAGCGACCGTTGCTAAGTCCACGCGCCAAGCCGGCTGACGCGCACGATGACGTCAGCCGCGCATGCGCGGGTTGGACGGCTCCAACCAGCGCATGCGCGGGGCCGTCATCTCCCTCGGCCACCCAGCGGACTGATCCTGCGGGGCGGCTGAGGGAGAAAGAGTGTGTCCATTACGGATGCACTGCCCGCGATTGGTGGGCACCGATCGCGGGCCCATGCCCCCCTTGGCATGGCCGTGGTACGGCCGTGGCAATCGGGGCCCTGGATGCCCAGAACGGGCAAGTTGCGGCCGTTTTTACAATGGCAGCAAGCAGGTTTGTTTGCTGCCGTAAAAACGGCCATAAAGGCCTGGGAACTCGGCCCATCGACCTGGGGAGAATCGCTGTTCGCCGTAAAAAACGATGAGCAGCGATTCGTGTCGTGGGGTGGCCGTGGGGGGGGGGGGGGGGGGGGGGGGGGGGGGGAGAGAAGAATAGCGGGAGGGTGTGAAAAATGTCGGGTACGCCCTCCCGCTATTCTCCGACCCGTCGTGGGCAGCGGAGAATCGCGCCCGAGGAGTTTGTGTTTTGAGGAAAGGTTGAACAGGTTGGGCCTGTACTAATTGGAATTGAGAAGAAGGTTTAGAAGATGATTTTATTGAGACAAGATTCTGAAGGAAAAGTTAGGCAAATTTTTGATCGACAAGACAGTCAAGGGTTATGGGACACAAAAAGATTCAAATCTGCAAAAAAGCTGCTGTGAAGGAGAAAGGAACATAAACAAAGGTTGCTAAGTGCCCAGAAAGGCATACACAACAGTCCAAATCTGTAGAAAGCCATTAAACTTGAACCCCATCTTCGGTGAAAATGAATGGTGATCCATGGCAGAATGGGCGGTGTTTCCACTTACAATGGCAAAACTATGAGATTGCAACAGACTTAATGAACAAGGCTGACCCAATAATAGTAACCACACTTTTAACGCTGTTGGGGAAGGACAGCTACAAAGTGTATATCACTGTAAATCTAACAGTCAAGCACAGAAAAGGATGACAGAGATTTTGAAAGCCTTGCATGCATTTTGAATCCAGAGTGAATGTTACATACGAATGTCTTGTATTCAACTCTAGACATCAGAGTGAAAATGAGGCCACTGAATGGCTCGTGATGTCAGTAACACAGCGAACATAATCATGTTAGTTTGGACATCTAAAAGATGATCTGATGAAAGTTAGATTAGTTTTAAGCATGTAAAACCTCTGAGTGAGAGAAAATCGACTGAAAGAAAGTGATAGATGTGTGTTGAAATGCAGAAGTCATGAAATTTCAGATGGAGCATATGTATAGGAGAGTGGGCAAGGGGGCACATTACGCTGAGATGAAGTCCAGAAGAAATTGCAGACAAAGAACAGGATGCAAATACTGTGGGGGGCAGTATGCACAGAAAAAGAAGGATTGCCAAATCACGGGAAGAACAGTATTTTATGTCTAAGAACCAATTTAATTTTGCACACAAGTGCCTGATGAGAAAAAAGCAAAACAAGCCTATACAAACAGGAGAGATATCAGGAGACAGGTCTGATGAATACACGATAGAACAGGTTGGTCCTGTCAAGTCCATGGGCGCCAAATGTTACCGTGATGACAAGTGAATAAGAAATGTCAGATAGATACTGGTGCATCATGCAACGTAATGACCTTCACAGATCTGTGCAAAGTGGTTCAACATGGCGATCCAAAAATGAAATCCCCAAAAGTAAGATCGCCGCTATATCATGGCACGATACTCAGACCAAGAGGACCAATTAGTCCAGCAGTCTAATGCAACGGTAAGAAGGAAGATCTTGAGTTCCAGATCATGGATGGGTAGAAATGGCCACTCAACTCAGGTGGAACAAGTCTAAAGCTTGAACGTATCAACAGAAAAAGGACAACAAGATTCCAGAGCGTGGGAGAAGACCCAAGAGAGATGGACACAATATTCAAGTAAACTGCAAAATGGTTGCCGAACATGTCAGTACAATGAAATGCATGTGCCAAAGGTAAATTAACCAGTTCTACAGGAAATTAGTCCTCTCCAGAGATTAATATCACACCACAAACAAAATAGTCTTCCAATAGTAAGAAAGGCTACTGAAACCAAAAGTAGTAATAGGTATATTATATCAGCCTTGATTGAATGGCGGAGCAGACTCGATGGGCCAAGCGGCCTAATTCTGCTCCTATGTCTTATGGTATAAGTGAACAGACCAAGATAAAACAACAGGAAATCAAATTTAATTTTGACAAGATTGACAAACCATTACCAGAGCAGGGCATTCATGAGCCAGTCAGCATGCAAACGTTCAGCGCTCTCAACAAGGGTCAGCGCAGCTAGAAACTGGCAATATTTGCAGAGAAATTATGAATAGCCATATTCCAACACAACCACAGGCATATCAAAATAACTAGTAAAGCTGTTCCTTCACAGCAATTGGCCATTCAGATAGTAGTTTTGAGCTACTATCAATGACAGAGTTCCATGAGTTCCTGACAATTGCAATGGAACAACAGCAGTAACCAAGACAACAAGGGCCACGGGAATGACATTCTCTGGACAAGGAACATCACCAAGACGAACAGCCAATGTCAACCTCAATGCATTTCAATAAGAGACCTGCACAGTTTAAAGACTATAGGGGCGATTTTGCACCCACATTTTCCACGAGCGTCAATGGCGATACGGGCAAAGATCTTGCGTGTGTCGGGAAACGAGATTCTCGCTGGCGAAATCTCGTTATCCAATTTTCCTTGCCTCCTCATCGGCATCATAATAAGGTTCCTGCCCACAAAGAGCAGGAACCTAATTTGAATGGAAGTTAACACAGAAAATAGGAGCAGCATTAGACCATTCAGTTTTTTGCGCCTACTCCACTATTCAATATGATCATGGGTGATCATCCAACTCAGTAATGTGTTCCGGCTTTCCCCAAGATCTTTTTAATCCATTATCCTAACCGTCTCAATCTCTACTCATACATCAGTCCCGCCATCCCAGGAATCAGTCTGGTAAACCTTCGCTGAACTCCCTCTATAGCAAGAACATCCTTCCTCAGATAGGGAGACCAAAACTGTGCACAATATTCTCGGTGTGCCTTCACCAAGACCCTGTATAATTGCAGCAAGACATCCCTGTTCCTGTACTCTTGTCTGAAGGCCAACATACCGTTTGCCTTAACTCCCGCCTGCTGCACCTACATGCTTAACTTCAGTGACTGGTGAATGAAGTCCTGGTGCACATTCCCCTCTCCTAATTTATGGCCAGTCAGCTAACCTCACACCTATCCATGCATTTGCCCACTCACTCAACTTGTCCAAATCAACTAAAGGATCTTTGCATCCTCCTCACAGGACACCCTCCCACCCATATTTGTGCCATTTACAAATATGAAGATATTACACTTAGCTCCCTCATGTAAATCATTAATATATATTGTGACTGGCTGTGGTCCGAGCACCGATCCCTGCGGTACCCCACTAATCATTGCCCGTCATTTGGAAAAAGACACGTTAATTCCTACTCTTTGTTCCTGCCAACCAGTTTTCTATCCATTTCAATACACTATCCCCACCAAACGCGCTTTAATTTTACACGCTAATCTCTGATTTGGGACCTTGTCTAAAGCCTTCTGAAAGTCCAAATGAACAGAATCCACTGGCTCCTTCTCAACAACTCTATTAGTTACATTCTCGACGAATTCCAGTAGATTTGGCAAGCATGATTTCCCTTTCGTAAATCCGTGCTGACTTTGTTTTCCATTGTTTCTACCAGTGTTTTCCAAGTGCCCTGTTTTAAGATCTTTGATAACAGACTCTAGAATTTTCCCCGATGTCAGGCTGAGTGATCCATGATTCCCTGCTTTCTCTTTACCCCCCTTTTTAAATAATGGGATTACATTAACTATCCTCCAATCTGTAAGAACTGTTCCAGAGTCTATAGACTCTTGGAAGATGACCAATAATGCATCCATTATTTCTTGGACTACTTCCTTAAATGCTCTGGGATGCAGATTATCAGGTCCTGGGGATTTATCCGCTTTCAATCTCATCAATTCCCCAACACCATTTTCCTACTAATACTAATTTCCTTCAGCTCCTCCCTCTCACTAAATTCTGTGTTCCCCAACATTTCTGGTATGTTATTTGTGTCCTCCTTTGTGACGACAAAATCAAAGTATGTATTTAGTTGGTCAGCCATTTTGTTGTTCCCAATTATACATTCCCCTGTTTCTGACTGTAAGGGACCTATATCTGCCTTCACCAATCTTTTTCTCTTCACGTACCTATAGAAACGTTTACAGTCAGTTTGTATGTTCCTGGCAAGCTTACTCTCATAGTCGATTTCCCCCTTCTTAATCAATCCTTTGGTTCTCATTTGCTGAATTTTAAATTGCTCACAACCCTCAGACCTATTATTTCTCTTGGCCAATTTGTATGCTTCCTCCTTGGATCAAATACACTATCTCCAATTTCCCTTGTAAGACATAATAAAATTTATTAACACAGTAATAAACTACCTTAATATAGCTTACAATTACCAGTTAAACAATGCTCAACAATAAATGGAAACACTTTAACTCCTAACTGATGCCTTCGTTATCTGCAATCAAGCAAAACCCATCGCAGGTTGAAATCGCTTTTAAATAGTGTCAGCAAACATAGGATTATTGCTACTCTTTGGCTCGAGAGATCTTGAGAGAAACTGCTTGAAGGGAGAGAGAGATGCTGTCGGATTAATGCTGAATCTCAGACAGACTTCTGCAGAACATGCTTTTCAGCTCAGAGCTTCTGGCCGAAACGAAACTAAACCTCTGCCTGCTACAGACTAGGCTCCTCCCACCAGCCACTCAAATCCCATGACTTACTTAAATTTAAACACAATGGGCGGGATTCTTTGTCGGCCGATGCTGGAATCGGGCAACACGATTAGGCAGAGAATCGGTTCTGACACCAAATCGCAATTCACCGTCGCCTCGACAGCGGCGTCAATGCGTGCACATATAGTAAATGCCGTTGGCATATCGTTAACGGGTTCTAGAATCCATTATTAAAAATTATACAGTAAAGCACTTAGAAAACAGTTGCACAATCGGACAAAGTCAGCATGGATTTAGGAAGGGGAAATCATGCTTGACAAATCTACTTAAATTCTTCGAGGATGTAACCAGTAGAGTTGATGAAGGGGATCCAGGTGATGTGGTTTATTTGGACTTTCAAAAGGCTCTCGCCAAAAGTCCCACAGAAGAGATTGACGTGTAAAATCAAAGTGCATGCGATTAGGGATAGTGTATCGAGATGGCTAGAAAACAGTTCGGCAGACAGGAAACAAAGGGCAGGAATTAACAGGTCTTTTTCCAAGTGGCAGCAGGTAGTGACTAGTGGTGTACCACAGGGTTCCCGTGCAATTCAGCTCTGGCGGGAGAACATAGGGCAGGATTCACTGTTCCCCGGCGCCGATTTCGTAATCGGCGATCGGGCGAAGAAACCCTTTTAACGCCGAAATCCGGGAAAGGGGGTGGGGGGGGGGTGGTCTGCCCCCTCTGAAATGGCATCATTGTGTCGTGCGCTGCACGACATTGGGACGGCCTTAGCGCGGTACCTGAAGGCCCTTCTCCGATGCTCCACCCGACAGGCAAGTTTCCGACCGCGCGGTTGATGTGTGGTCTCAGCGGTCAGGAAGCCAGCTTGGCGGCTGCGGACTGCGCCGCCACTGTCGGGAGGGAGCCGTGCTACCGGCCGGAGGGGCTTCAATGAGGGCTGGGGGGACTGGTGGGGGGTGGCCATGGGGGGAACTGTCTGGCAGGTCAGATCACGCACAGCTGGTACCATGTTTTATGGCGCGACCGCTGCAGGTTGTCGCCGTGTGCATGTGCAGCCACGGACCTGGCCATTCTCCAGCCATTTTTATCGTGGGAGCCAGGGGTTTTGCGAGACGCGGCTGCTAACCCCTCATCAGTAAAACGCCAGCAAAAGATCCTCCACCCTTAGCCTCAAAAACAGTGAATCCAGCCCATAATCTCCCAAACGGAAAATCCCGCCTATTATACTTCACCAATTTTTTTTACAAGTTTATTACAGAACTATTTAACATGCAACATGCTTCAATTGGATTAGCACATTGCAAGGCTCATGCCTATAACAGATAAAAAACATAGGGCTGAATTCTCTGCCATCGGTATGCTGGCAGCCTGGGGGTTTCCTGACGGCATGGGGCTGCCCCACAATGGGAAACCCCATTGACCAGCCGGCGAAACAGAATCCCAACGGTGTGCTGAACCAGAAATCTGGCACAGCGGGATGGTGAAACCCGCCCATAGTCTTAGTTCTAATACAGATTCCAATAAAAATACAATGCCACACCTGATATCAATTTAAGATTACCCATCAGTCTCCTAAGTAATGGTTTACCTGAGTAACAACTGAATCCGTTGTTGGGACAGTTGAATAGAAAGGCTGACCACCAGGACAACCTGTGAAACACTGAGGGGTTGTTCCCGGTACCCTTCTACAATATTCCTGATGTTTCAAAGCAAACTGGAACAGTTATACCCTTCTAAATCAGATTACATAATTTTTTAGCAGCAATGGGTGTTGTATTATAGGAGGTGTGAATGGCGGTGCACGGTGGCACAGTGGTTAGCACTGCTGCCTCACAGCTCCAGGGACCCTGATTCAATTCTGGCCTCAGGTGACTGTCTGTGTGGAGTTTGAAATTTCTCCCAGAATCTCCGTGGGTTTCCTCCAGGTGCTCTGGTTTTCTCCCAGTCTAAAAATGTGCAGGTTACATAGTTTGACCATGCTAAATTGCCCCTTAGTGTCCAAAGGATTACGCAGGGTAAGGGGACAGGGTGGAGGTGGCAGGCTTAAGTAGGATGCTCTTTCCAAGCGTCGTGCAGATTCGATGGGCCGAATGGCCTCCATCTGCACTGTAGGGGTTCTATGATGGGCAGCATGCAGAAAGGAGTGGTTTCAAGAGGAAGTGTTTGTAGAGGTTTCTGGGTGGGGGAGGGGTAGTTGGGTGACAGTGACCGGGGCAGGGCTTGGTCCCATTCGTGGGGCAGGGCCAGTTACCATTTTGAGTTGACGGTGGGCTTAGGAAGTTGGCAGGAAGGTGGTGCAGGTATGCCCCCCAGGGTAGTTATGGCTGATAGGGGGGGGGGTGTGAGAGATCCCCAGTCCGAATGGTAACGTGGAATGTGCGGGGGTTGGGTGGACATGTGGAATAGGCGACAGTTATTTAAAGAGCTTGAGAGCCAATGTGGTGCAGCTACAGGAGACCCATCTGAGGGTGAAGGACCAAGTTAGGCTTCAGAACGGTTGGGTGAGCCAGGTGTTTCACTCGGGCGTTGATAGGGCCCGGGGTGGAGGGTAGTGATACTGGTGGTTAAGAGGGTTAGGTTTCAGATGCTGCATGTGGGGGGCAGATCAGGGAGGCATACACGTTATATTAACGGGCGCATTGGAGGGGAGGTTATTAGAGTTCATGTCCCAAGCTGGGATGATGTGCGGTTTATGAAGAGGATGTTGGCGGTCATCCCAAGACTGGGCACGCATCAGTTAATTTTAGGTGGGGATTTTGGCATAGTGATGCATCTAAGCCTCGCTTGTTGACACCTCAGGGGGCAGCATGGGTATTGGCAGTGTTGATGAAGGAGATGGGATGGAGCGGGCTGTGTTGGTTCTTACATCCAGGGGGTAGAGAGTACTTTTTTCACCAGTGCATAATGTATATTCGAGGATTGATTTCTTTATTATGGGGAGGTTGCTGTTGGGGAGTAAGGAAAGCAGAATACTCGGTGATCGTTATTTCAGATCATGCTGCACACCTGGTGGATATGGTCTCAGAGAGGTGGCCTGCACACCAGAGGCGGGCGTAGAGGATGGATGCGGGCTGCTTGCGGATTCGGGTTTTTGTGTGCGGATGGTAAAGGTGATGGACGATTATGTGGGGTACAATAAAAAGAGAGGTCTCGTCATCGGTGATATGGGGCCGCTGGCGGGGTTTAAGGCCAAGTGGAAAGAGGTGCTGGGGGTGGCACTGGAGGAGGGATAGTGGTGTGAGATGTTGCGGAGGTTGAACGCCTCAACTTTGTGTGCGAGACAAGGGTTAAAACAATTATAGGTGGTGCTTAGGGCACACCTGATGAGGTCAAGGATGAGCCGCTTGTTTGAGGGGGTGGAGGCACTTGCACGCGGTGTGGGAGGGGCCCGACAACCATGTACATATGTTCTGGTCTTGCTTGATGTTGGGGACATTTTGGGGTTCTATCCTCAGCACCATGTCGGTGATCTTGCACTTGGACTTGGAGCCAGTCCCCTGGGGACCATATTTGGGGTGACGAACCTGTCGGAGCTGCAGATGGGGGCGGATGTTTTAGCCTTCACCTTGCCGATTGCTCGCAGGTGGGTCCTGTTGGGGTGGAGATCAGCATCTACGCCCTGTGCCTCAGTGTGGCTGGGAGACCTGATGGAGTATTTTGAGGGCAGTGGCTGACCCACTACACTCAAGAGTAAGGGGGTGCAATTATTTACATCCCCCTGCTGGCATGCAACGTGGGCCTTGTTCATAACGCTAGTGGGGGGGTGGGAGGAGTCAGAGTACTGTGTACGAATCGATGCCCATCGCCAATGCCGATTTTCTCTCAATACCCGATTCTCCATCCCACCGGGGAATGCATTCCAAGCACCCAGGACAGAGAATCCTGTTCAATGTCTCTTTGTTATCTTCTGCATGCAATAAAAGAACCCACCTCTCTTGCATTTTCTGAAAATGGGAAAAAATAAGTTTTCAAGTGAGACCCCTGGACTCTTACAATATCCGGGTAGTTATAACTTGGCCAGCAAACTATTTAGTAGGTTGGCCATCTGGGAAAAGGTAATCTCTAATAATCGCTTTCCTTGGGATTGACTTTCTCAGATTTACAATGAGCATCTGTGTGAAATTGCAGCTTTGACTTCGGGTGAGGGCATTGGTGAGGGAGTGCTCCCAATCTAGGCTAGTCTATATTTGGGGTGAGAGTTATAGTCTACTTCAGGCTTACCCTCCTCCAATAGTTTATTACCAGTGGTAGGTGAAGCTTTAGTGGCCATCAATTCTCTTACTGCCATTGGTATTTTACCCATTAGGGGATGTCCATGCCTCATGTTGTAGGCTGAGATGGTTGGGCGCTCCATCCTGCGCCCAATGGAGGCTCACCAGCATCACGACACTCCCACTTCTTGCGTATTCCCCCCCTACTCCCTCGAACTATCCTCCACCCCGCTTTGTGGGCCTGCCAGACTAGTCTCTTGTCCCAGCAGAAGATCCTAACTTAGAGAACCATCCTTTCATCCTCCACTCCTAGCCTCCTAGATGTGCTGCAGCAGCATGAAGACATACATCCCCCAATAAACAGCAAATACAGAATACCCTCATTCAATCAATGGTTCCTGAGCACCAATTGAGGGATAGCCACCCCAGGGGAGCAATAGAAGAATGCACTGGGTGACACCAAGGGCATATTTGAGTAAGAGCCATACTATGTGCACAGAAAGACAACACAAGATGGTGGGGGGAGGGGGGGGGGGGGCTGCTTTTCAGCTAAGGAGCATTGAAATGTGCAGCTCAAGACCCTTGTGTTTCTGAAATAAATAGCACTTTCAGATCAATCAGTGTGTCTGTAAGACTGGGGGTTGTCTGGCCAATATATTGCACTTGGCAGCTCAGCTGGAGGAACTCTACTATGAAGAGCACTCTGTAGGTTTGCAATCCATCATGGAGTATGTGGTAACTCCAGGGACATCTCCACTGGAGACTTTCATGGTAGTTGCTCTAATACACAGATGCTCAGCTTACTACCATAGATACCACAGGTATCAGACTGGAAAGATTGTTCCTGCTTTTAATGAGTTTAATGGACAAATTGCAGACATGCATCTTGATTTCAGTGGAACTGTTCCTGAAGCTAAGTGGTGGGCAGTTTCACAGGCTGCTGCAAATGCCGCAGAGAGGTCAGTCTCAGACAATCTGGCAAAACGGCTCATCAGCCAATCAATCAACGGCCCCCAAACACAATACCCAAAGTTGTGCAGAACAGAGATCGAAAATGAGATTTAAGATCTTAGATTTTCAAATTGGTAACATACTCTTCTAATACTGTTTTTAAGTGCCATTATTTGAACTGTGAAGCAAGTGTGACCACTCTGGCATTAAGCTTAAAATGCTGATCAATACAGCAGAAGGATAAGAATCAAGGCGGAATTTTCTATTCTGTGCACTATGTGCCATGGTGGGTATGAAAAATGGCATTTTTCCCACCAGCTGCAATGGCGGGTTTTGGGTTCCATATCCACAGGCTTCCAAGCTAATTAAATATGCAGACATGGGAAACATGCCAGATTACTGATCATTCCGATTCGGCCGTCACGCTGTGACCTCACTGTTTCCGTGCCCTGGCGCCATTTTAAAAATGCACCATGCACACTAGGCTGCCCAGGACTGTTGCACAGCATCAGGATGGATCCAAATTTCAAGAAGACTGCTGCCCCTAAGTTCAGCGATACCTCCCTGGACTACCACCTGTATGCAGCTGAGGCCCGTCACAATGCCCCCTACTCCCCTTCCGGCCACAGTTTCACCAAGCTCACCACTCTGGTTTGGGAGGTGGTGGCAAAGGCAGTGAGTGCCAAATTGTACATAAGAGGTTTCCATCCAGTGCATGGATGATCTTACAGATCAGTCAATCTATCAACAGTCCCCAAACACAATACCCAAAGTTGTGCAGAACAGAGATCGAAATTGAGATTTAAGATCTTAGATTTTCAAGTTGGTAACATACTCTTCTCAGATGTGGAGATGCCGGCGTTGGACTGGGGTGAGCTCAGTAAGAAGTCTTACAACACCAGGTTAAAGTCCAACAGGTTTGTTTCAAACACGAGCTTTCGGAGCACTGCTCCTTCCTCAGATGAATGGAGAGGTATGTTCCAGAAACATTTATATGGACAAAGTCAGAGATGCCAGACAATGCTTGGAATGCGAGCATTTGCGGGTAATCAAATCATTACAGAGCGGTCCCAGACCAGGGGTAGAGTGTCTGACATCCGGACCCTCATTTCCTTTGAGGAGAGTGCCATTTTGCTGGCTGGGGAAGGCATCAACCGTGCCTGTAGCGATGAGGCAGTGAGTGGTCCACACCCAAGTGAGGATCCTGCAGCAGCTCATCCCACAGACCGCAACACTGTGACTGCTTTGTCCTCTTTTCATGTCCTCTGCCATGTACTCATTTTCTCCACTCTCCTTTATAGATTCATCCGTAAAGTGCCTGCGGACACAGACAAACCAGCCCCTCAACTCCAGCTCCGAGGACACTTGGAAGCTTTGGGTGAGGAACCTGATGATAGCACCCTCCGGGACCCACAGCAGCATTAACCCATCCCCTCTACCAGCGCAGGTGCACCTCAGTGGGATCTACATTTAAAGCAGGCTCGAGATCACAATCTGGTGAGCACAGCACACAACCTGCTCCGCAAGATGTGGAGGCAGGGACACCAGAGACTGCCCGTGCTCGGAGGACTGCTGGAGGCCACCATTCTGTTGAGTCCGAGTCAGATGTCGAGCCTCCAGAGTCGGTCACAAATCAGTTGCTGGATCTGCAGCGTCAGTCAAGAGAACATCAGGAAGAGATGACAGCTGCACTCCGCTGGTTCTGAATGATGGAGGAGTCTCTCTGTGTTCAATCTGAGGTAATACCACTGGCACACCAAGGTCAAAACCAGCAGGATGCTGCACTTCCATCACTGTAGCCCTTGATGGTATCCATCAGCGGCTACGTGGGAGGAAGGCAGACCAGTTCGATCTCGCTTCAAGGAGTTAGCCAGGGACTCTCGGGCACCCAAAGGGAGGAGGACTATCAGGAGCACACCCCGGGGCCATTCACACAGGTGGCTCCAGGAGTGTCCATCCGATCCCAAACCCCTTTTCCGATGACCCCATCAGCTCCAGCTCCACAGGTCAATGTGGATGCACCTGCCCCATCGCAGGATACTTAAACCAGGCCAGAGTCCTTCATCTCTCAGCCCTCCAGAGGACACCCACCAAAGCCACAACACACAAGGGAGCGTGGCAATCAACAGGCTGCTTCCACCTTTGCTGTAGATGTTGGCGAAGCATCAAGTTACAGCAGTTGGGTTAGGAAATCTGAGAAATATTAGGAGCACTACAGTAGCACAGGTGTTCATAGAATCATTGATATGTTCATAGAATCCCTACAGTGCAGAAGGAACCCATTCGTCCATTGGGACCTTCTGAAAGAACACCCTACTGAGGTCTTTGCCCCTATCCCCGTAACCCCACCTAACCTACACATCTTTGGACCATGGGAGGAAACTGAAGCATCCGGAGGAAACCCACGCAGACATGGGGAGAACGTGCAAACTCCTTACAGACGGTCACTCAAGGCTGGAATTGAATCCGGGGTCCTGGTGCTGTGAGGCAGCATTGCTAACCACTGTACCAACCATATTCAGCAATGTACATCGAATACAACACAACACATTTCACATCTACTTAGTGTATGCCTACATTTTTTCATGAGCTTTGTCACTATCAAACAAGTGTGCCACGATGGTCCCTTCCCCCACTTAATGCAGATGTCGCTCTCCTGGTCTTCTCGTCTATATAATCTGCTTCCACTAAACAACAGTGAGTGCCCATTCCTGACATTAGTGATGCATCATCGTTAATGTAAGGTGTTCTTGTGGGAGTACCTGGTTCACATACTCTGTGGAGTCATGCATTGCTAATTCTTGGCTGTGTAAGTTTGAGGCTGAGATATACTCTCAGCTCGACTGCTTCCAACAAACATCAAAGTGAAGAAGGAGAGATGTTTAACGAGGTACAGAAGGATCCTGTATCCTTGAACTCAATGTACCCTCCGTTACATGGCAGTGTTTTCATGCAATGAGTCCTTCCTCAGGCGGCACGATGCCACGGTGTTTAGCACTGCTGTCTCACCAAGGTTCAATTCCGGCGTCGGGTGACTGTGCAGTTCGCACTTTCTTCCCGTGTCTGTGTAGGTTTCCTCCGGGTGCTCCGGTTTCCTCCCACAGTCCAAAGGTGTGCAGGTTAGATTGAGTCGCCATGCTAAATTGTCTCTTAGTGTCCAGGGATGTGTAAGTTAGGTTGAAGGATTATAGGAATAGGGCTTGGGTGAAGTACTCTTATCGAAAGGTCGGTGCAGACTCAATGGGCAGCATTGCCTCCTTCTGCACTGTAGGGATTCTATGCTTCTATGCTGCTGTGTGCCAAGTGTGTTTCCGACTTTTCTTTTGTTTTATAAATTTAGAGTATCCAATTCATTTTTTTCCAATTAAGGGGCAATTTAATGTGGCCAATTCACCTCACCTGCACATCTTTTTGGGTTATGGGAGACCCACCCAGACATGGGGTGAATGTGCAAACTCCACACAGTGTTGGCGCCAGTGTTCCGACTTTCCAAATGCACACGTGGTAAGCTCACCAATAATTGTGAGGACCTTGCCTCCTTAATGTGTCTAGGCTATGCCCCTCTCAGGCACCTTATGATCAATGGTGCTCGTATCTACATCGTGAGAGTGTGAGAGTGTATTATTTTTCCGTTGTCTGTTCAGTGGCCACAAGGCTCCATTCACAACATCAGGATGTAACGCTGTGTGTACTCTCATCTAAATATTTGCCGTAGGTGAGCACACCTCGTACCAAACTGCAAGGTTTTTTTTTGTGTGGGTGCACCATCTGCATGTTCAGTGAGTGGAAGCTTTTCCTGCTGATGAATTGCAATGCCTGCTGCCAGGGAGATCTTAGAGTCACATGCGTGCAGTCAATGAAATCCTGCACCTGTGTGAAGCCAAAAATCGCCATACAACCCTGTGCTCTGGCATCCCTGCTTGCTTGAATCTCTCACAAAGTGCACATAATTGTGGACCTGGACAAAATGGGCATCTGTAGCCCTCTGGATGCTCTTATGCATGGAAGTTTGCGAGATCCCACAGTGGTTCCTAGTCGAACCTTGGAAAGAGCTACTGGCATAAAAGTTCAGGACAACTGCTACTTTCAGAGCCACTGGCAGTGGATGTTCTTCCAGTCCGTGTGGCACCAAGTCCTGGAGAATGTGGCAGAGGTGATCCACTGGAATCCTGATCATTCAGTGGCGGTGGTGATACTGTCTCTCGTTGATCTGCAGGAAAGACATGTGTATCCTAGACACCCTGGTCTTGCAAGGCACCTATGCACAATGTTTCTGGAATCTTCATCCTCGGCGTGAGGAGGGGACCCTGCTGCTCCTTGCTCATGAGGCTGAAGCTCCTTGCTTTGGTGAAGCAGGTGCTGCCATTGTCATCTTCACCTCCTTCTGCCCTGCCTGCATGCCATTATATAAGTAGCAATCAATGCAGCCTCCATCTTCCTGATGGTCTGCAGCATGTGAGAGAACAAGGCATGAGCCTCCAAAGGTCCCATTTTTCCCCATAACAACTACCGAGTCACTGTGGATTAAAGTGTTTGGTACTAATGTAAGTGGCTAGAGGCATAACAAATAACGTTCACCCCTGAAATTCTGGCCAGAGCAGAGTGCATTTCAAGATTACCCATCCTCCCATCCTTTACATGAGGATACTGAACTTTTTGACATTACATGTTTAGTCAGGAACTGAGACCATTTTGCAGGGGTTGGGGTTTAGTCAGGAACTGAGACCATTTTGCAGGGGTTGGGGGGGAGGGGCTTAAGCATCTCATGTATGAACCTGCCAGCAAAACGATTGTAACCAACATTTGAGACAAGTCAGACAATTGCTCCAGACTTCCTTCTCGCTCTGAGGAATTTCGAAGCTGTGACCAAGGGGCAAGGCGATCGATTTGTGCCACTTATTTCCCGATTTCCTGTATTTTGAAAAAAGGGGCCATAACCAGTCTCAGGTGTGTACCTCTCCACATCTGGGAATACTCATATCTGTTTGCTGGCCATTTACTCAGTCCCCCAGTGCAATGCTTCAATTGTCCAAGAGGTCCTCAGAGAAATCTCCAGCTGAGTTTGCCCTCATTCACATTGTTTGCTGCTCAATCGCTTCATCTTGTAAGGTCTTAGTGCCAGATGTGCTTGGGCCCTCCCTGTGCGAGGGTGGAAATCCTTCCCAATGTCCTAGTGGTGGATGATGTTGAGGTTTTCCTCACTCTGTGACCTCCCCATGCTTCCACTCTAATCCACAATCCCATTGTGATTGCGGAAGTGCCTGTGGATATTCCCCTCCTTATCTGGAGTCCTCTTACACAGTGCGATTTAGAAACCCTCATACCATTCTGCCAAGAGACATTTGAATGCCCCACCTTTTCCCCATCTATGGGCTGCAGATGACACAACTAAGTATATTGTGACCCATGAGCATATTTGAGACCCCCCCCCCCCCCCCCCCCCCAAACATGTGTGATGTTATTTCGCCGCCCTGTGGATAACATTCTGGAACAAATACTGGACTGCCATGTCCTCCCTCTTCCTGGATTGGAACAAGGAGAGTCTTTGCAAGATAAGCAATGTAATGTGAGGTGCTTCCTCAGTTCACCCACAACCTTCTGGCCCCAAGTAACAGTTGTAATTCTGTTAAAGATTCTCTCACCATTCAGCCACATATATTCCCCCACCCCCCAGTCATGCCTGTGAGTGCTACTGTCCCCCGCAATGCTGGCCTTGTCCTGCAGCCCCCTGTTATGCCTCTAGCCACTCACCCTGTTGCTGAATTGGAGCCTTTGCCTTGCAGCCCATCTGGCCATTTAGCACATTGCCACGTTGTGGGGCTTTCTGGTCACAGCCCATTCTTCAGATGAGTACAGGAGGGAGAAAGAGAACCTAGTGGAGTGGTGTAATGTCAGCAAAACTAAAGAGTTGGTCATTGACTTCAGGAAGCAAAGTATCGTACAATCGGGTTATTCACTCTTCCAACTTCTCCCATCGGGCAGGAGATACAAAAGTCTGAGAACATTCACAACAGGTTCAAAACATCTTCTTCCCCGCTGTTACCAGACTTCTGAATGACTCTCTTATGGATTGATCTGGTCTCTTCACAGAGCTTCTCTACTGAGTAGTGCTGCACTCCGTATGCTTCACCCGATGCCTGTGCCTATGTATTTACATTGTATATTTATATATGTCTTATGTTTTTGTTCATGTATGGAATGGTCTGCATGGATTATACACAGAACAATACTTTTCACTGTACCTCGGTACACGTGACAATAAAACAAATCCAAAAGTCCAGAATTGATTCTTCCATCTTTACTCCAGTCCAGTGGGACTCTGCTACACAAATGGAGTTTTCAGAAATCTGCCTGATCATCTTTTATTCCATAGAATTTTTCATGGAATTTACAGTGCAGAAGGAGGCCATTTGGCCCATCGAGTCTGGAACGGCCCTTGGAAAGAGCACCCTACCCAAGCCCACACCTCCACCCTATTCCCATAACCCAGTAACCCCACCTAACACTAAGGGCAATTTTGGACACTAAGGGCAATTTAGCAGGGCAAATCCACCTAACCTACACATCTTTGGACTGTAGGAGGAAACCGGAGCACCCGGAGGAAACGCACACACACACGAGGAGAACGTGCAGACTCCGCACAGACAGTGACCCAAGCTGTGAATCGAACCTGGGACCCTGGAGCTGTGAAGCAATTGTGCTAACCACTATCTACTATGCTGCCCTAACTGATTCCAACTGATTCTTCCTTAGGAAAACTCCTGCTCACCTTCTGCTCTTCTGCAAACTTCAGCACTTTAAAACCTAAGCGTGGAATCATTAAATTACTAATTCATGTTTAGGGCAGCACGGTAGCACAGTAGTTAGCACTGTTGCTTCACAGCGCCAGGGTGCCAGGTTCGATTCCCGGCTTGGGTCACTGTCTGTGCGGAGTCTGCACATTCTCCTTGTGTCTGCGTGAGCATCCTCCAGGTGCTCCAGTTTCCTCCCACATGTCCCAAAAGACTTGCTTGTTAGGTGAATTGGATATTCTGAATTCTCCCTCTGTGTACCTGAACAAGCGCCGGAATGTGGTGACTCGAGGCTTTTTACAGTAACTTCATTGCAGTGTTAAAGTAAGCCTACCTGTGACAATAAAGATTATTATTATTATTTCTGTAATTCTCTCTCTCTCTTAGCTTTTACAATCTTAGTAGTGACCTGCATTATGTGACTTGGCCTTCACCTAATATGTTTGCCAAAAGATAGTTGACATTTGAAAGCTTCATGAGATTGTGGAAGGAATATGAAGCTGGAATATAACATAGTGGCCGGGACTAAGTTACTTTTGAGATTGTATTGCATAGCTAAAACTGTACAGTTCAGTGATCTAGACAGCTGGTTTGTAATACAGCAGAACAAGGCCAGCAGCACGGGTTCAATTCCTGTACCAGCTTACAGAACAGGTGCTGGAATGTGGCGACTAAGGGCTTTCCACAGTAACTTCACACTTGTGACAATAAAAGATTACTATTATTGTTATGGGCCAGGGTGTAGATAACCCCAAAGTGTATCATGGAGTTCACCTGACCCACAACTTTTAATAGGGAGCACACAGCCCACTCTACAGGTGTGGTACAGCAGAAATGGAAAAGGTATTTTTTAAAGCAAAACAGTGTTTATTCTATTAACTAAGTTAACCTTTTTAAAACAAACAGTGAACACCTTAGTGACCATTAATTCAAATACAACCCCCAAAGAGTACAACACTAAGTAATCCTTAAGCTGTCCTTTTAACATCCAGAAGACTTTTAAAAACAACCTTTAAACAGAAGCACATCAGGTTAAAGTCACTACTGAGCAGTTATTAGTTTTAAATCACCAAACGATCGATTTACAGTTTTTTGATTACAGAGAGACTAATACCCCTTCTGGCTGTGACTGCAGCCTACACAGCCTAAAACAAAAGTAAAAAGCTGACAGACAACCCAGCTCCACCCACACTCTGACATCACTGATAAACACCCATTTCTTAAAGGTACATTTCTTAAACACTCATTTCTTAAAAGTACTCTCACGTGACATTATTGTGATAGGAGGTCAGATATTAACATTGTGCACCAGCAAAATATTTCAGTCTGGTGAACAAATTTAAAGGGCACCCGGACAACTCACCCTCCCGCCAGCCTCCACGCAGGTTGTGCTACCGGCACCTGATATGAGTGAAGTCATTGAGCGGTCCGCAAGGTGTAAGCAGCATCTATTGACCTCGAAGCAATGGAAGAGGTGAATCTCGCGAGGTACACAGCGCTTATATGCTATTGTGGAAGTGAACATTCTAATTTCCCACTGGCAAGGAATTAATTTAACAGGAAACTTAATTCATGCAAAGTGGCCTTTCAGTGAGATGCATGACCTGTTGAGGCACGCAAAAAGACTTCCCTACGTTGTCTGTCGGGAAGCTCAACTCGCCTTTAATCCAACTTTGCAGTCCTAAGAACAGAACTCTGACAATTCATCCCGACATTGGGTCATTGACTTTTGGCCTAATATCAAATTAAGTTCCCTCACAGGCCATGCTTCCAGCTGCTGGTAGAACCGGAAGGTTCCGCCTTATGATAGAGGAAAATGTACCCGAACTGTGAGCAGCTGATGCCTGAACAAAATCATTTTAGTATTGCTGCGATCACAATATCAAAAGCAGCATTCCCCAACATCATATTCCTGTGTAATATCCAAATAAAACTTCTCGATAAGGATAGAATTATATAATTTTCACAAGGAAGAATTTGTATTGAAACAGTCACAAGTTGCACCAATCTGGACAGCATCACAATTTAACATGCAGCTGGCATAAGAACTGATTATTTTCTGAGACTAGAGGCTATCTTTATCAGGCACTAATTTTAATACACTGAACACTCCCTTTAAAGGGTTTTATAGTATACTTACTTGATGGTATCATCAAACTATCAAAGCAAACAGTTTCTATTGGTTACAGATGTTCGCACATTAATGATAACAGATGGCTGCATAAAAATATTTCCAAATAGTTTATAGGATGTTGAAGGATTTTTTTTTTAAAACAAAGGATGCATTTTTGTATCAGGTTGTATAATATTCAATTCATATAACAGACACTTTGAACTTTCTGCATAAGAGAAAGATTGAAAGAAGTTAAAATGAACCCACTCTAGGTAAAGCGGGCATGAAGCCAACATGATGTAAGAGGTTGAATAAAAAGTAAAGAATAGTTTTTGAATTGCTTATTATTAACATTATCTCGAGGAAATTAATAGAAATTACTGTGAGCTTTCATAGTAGATAAATTGAAACATTAATGAGTGATATAAAATTGGGAAAATGCTCATATCAGTAATATCCTGAAGTGATCTTCCTTGAGAAAGGAAATATTTAATTAAATCATCAAACAATACAAAAGGACTTGTTCGAAGTGTCTTGATCAAAAACACTGTGATACTAAACACTTAACCCACAGCTTACTGAAAATAATAACATCTGAAACAAATTATTTAATTCAACTTAGTTTAATTGAATTACAATAATCTGAATAAGATCTTGGAAAATTCTGGCTGGGACAAGCTCACAGCACAATCTTGCCTGATTATTGTGTGCGTTACTTTGGACGTTGTTGCAGAAACTACTGACAAACACTCAATTAATAATATTGTAAGATACTGTTTATCTTGCAAAAAGCTCAATCTTATTAGTCCAACAACAACAAGCTCTTGCCTTTGTTCATCAGTGCAATTCACTCCTTGCACAAAATGTATAATATCAGTTTATGCAATATTTTTATGGCAAAAATTCATGCTTTGAATCTCCAAAGGGTTCTCCCAAACCGCTGTTGCACTTCAGTGAAAGAGTCTTGGCGAAATGGCACGGAGTTACTATTTGGAGTCATGAGGCACAGAAGGAGTCAATTGGTCTATCAAGTCCCTGCTGGCTCTCAATCAGTCTCATTCCCCTGCTCAGACCCAGTAGCGCTGCAAATTAAATTAAGTGCAGATTGAACTTCCTTCTGAAATCATTTATTGTCTCAACTTTCCCGAACTTCTCAGGCAGTGAGATTCAGTTTGTTACAATTCGCTGTGAAAACATTCTTCGGCACATCCCCCTGCTTATCTGCCTCAAAACCTTAATTTGTGTCTCCTGGTCTTTGTACCATCAGCTAATGATAACAGTCAAACCTGTCATTACCTTGTACACCTTGATCAAATCTCCCCACACCTCCAGCAAATCTCCCCACCATCTCTTCTGCTCCACAGAGAGCAACTGCAGCTTCTCCAACTTTAAAAAAAAATTTAGAGTACCCAATTATTTTTTCCAATTAAGGGGCAATTTAGAGTGGTCAATCTACCTACCCTGCACATCTTTGGGTTGTGGGGGTGAAACCCACGCAGACATGGGGAGAATGTGCAAACTCCACACGGACAGTGACCCAGGGCCGGGATTCGAACCCGGGTCCTCAGTGCCGTAGGTAGCAAAGCTAACCACTGTGCCACCGTGCTGCCCCTAGCTTCTCCAACTTAACCGTAGACATTGTCAGTCCCCCGCTGATGGGTGGAGGAAGGTGAGAGTGGGAGGGGGGGGGGGGGGGGGGGGGGGGGGGGGTGAGCAATGCAGCTGGAGCCAAAAAAACGGTTTTCTGCCAGAATAAAATGGCACGTTAACTTGTGCACCTGCCCATAATTTACGCCAGAGGTCGGCATGAAACCGTTGTCCATCCCATCAATGGGAATTGTTTTCCCCCCCCCCCAAAACATACGTGCCTCCGGCGGGTTTTCATACCAGTCCAGAACCAGTCTGGACCAAGGTGGCATGAACATGTTGGCACTTACTTGAAGAAGTGGCCTATGGAGGTGGGGTTGGAGGCCTCCAGTGACTGTGTACCCTGGGACACCACATGCAGCAATGAGTAGTTGGAGCATCAACCATGTGGATCTCCTCAACTTCTAGGAGGTGGATCTTCAAACAGCAGGTGGACGCCTGCAGGACATACTGTGGGGCAGTGATGGCCTGTGCTAGAAGCGGGATTAGACAGGGAGGAGAGGAATTAAGAGGGGTGGGTGTGAAGGCCTCAAGGGGGGTGGGGAAGCTGGGGTTGGTAGGGAAAACGGATGCTGTGAGGGTGGTGGAATTGGCAAGCTGGTATGAAGAGGGTGGGACATGGAGTGGTGGAGTGTGGTCAGGGAGTGGGCTGTGCAGGTGTGAACAGGCATGGCAGGCAAGAGAGAAAACTGGTCTATAATGTCCTGGGGGCATACTGAGTGAATCAGTGAAAGGGAGGGTAATGGGAGCCAGTAGGGTGGGAGGCTGAGGGTTCAGTGATGGCAAGTGAAGGGGGGCCGATAGTTGTTGGAGGGGATGTGAAAGTAGAGGTGGATAATAGGGGTTGCACAGGCACAAGGACTATATTACAAATGAACCATGTCAGATCTCATTAAAGTGCAAGTATACTCTATTTACAAGAATGTCATAACATTACTATTGGCAGCATGGTGGTTAGCATTGCTGCCTCACAGCGTCAGGGACCCAGGTTCAATTCCGGTCCTGGGTGACTGCGTGGAGTTTGCATGTTCTCCCTGTGTCTGCGTGGGTTTCCTCTGGGTGCTTTGGTTGCTTTCCACAGTCCAAAGATGGGCATACTACGTGGATTGGCCATGCTAAATTGCCCCTTATTGTCCAAAAGGTTAGGCGGGTTTACAGGTTGGGGCAGGGGCAAGGGTTTAGGTAGGGTGCACTTTTGGAGGGTCTTTGCAGACTCAATGGGCCAAATCACCTCCTTTTGCACCGTAGGGATTCCATGATCCATGATGCATTCATGCGGCATGTGCAAAGTCAAAACTGCTGAATGTTGCATTCAATACCACTTCTTCTTGGTGCTCCCCTGACACCCACAGCAGGGGTGAAGGTAACTTGCTGACCAGTTTGCCCTGATGTCCCGGAAGACCTTGGTGGCTGTCCTCTGGAGACCTTTAGATGTCCTGCTGTGGGACAGCTGCTCCCTCTGTTGTCAGAGGACAAATCTGAAGGGGTCACAGGCAAAAGGAATTCCAGAGGGCTGGGCACCTTCACAGAGTCCTGGTGGAGGTCCAGGGGTGTCCAACAGTTGCTGCTCCTCCTTCTGGGTGTTTGAGTGACCCTGCCTGACTCCATATCCCTCTCATAAAGCCACAACAAAATTTCATACATAGCTGCAGTGATGAGTTCAGGTCTGCGTTCATCTCCAGCAGAAACTTGATGTTCTGTTGGACCAAGTTCCTCATGTCATCCGCCACCCTCCCCATGGAGACCTCCTAGGCTCGCACACGTCAGCATCATTTTCTTAGCCAGTAGGTGGATGGACTGCTCTGCGTCACATACCACCCTGCTGAGGGCTCCCAGTACCTCTGGCCGATGTTCCCCTGCCTCTTGCTGCTTCACCAGCATCTTGAGCAGGGCTGATCCCAGAGGCTTTTCATCCATCTTGAGCAGGGCCAATCCCAGAGGCATCAGAATGAGAGAACCAGCCTGAATTACATCTAATACCCACCTAGGCGTGCTTCGCTGTGCTGGTGGAGGGTTCAGGTGACTGATGTGATGCCTGAAAACAGGATAGGCAGCTTCAGTAGTGAGTTGAGGCAGGCAGTTTTTAGTTGGTTCTGGAAGTCAAACTATGAAGACTCAGCTCAAGTCCCCAAACAGGCGCTGGAATGTGGTGACTAGGGGCTTTTCACAGTAACTTCATATGAAGCCTACTTCTGACAATAAGCGATTTTCATTTCATTTTTCAGTCCTGCATCGTTCTAATCGGACTTAGATCTATCCCTTAAAACAGTCTCAAAGACCCTCTCTTAAGCAGTATGCCTGGGTCTGCTAATTGTATTTAAAAGTGGATTGTGGCCTGAGGTGGTTTTGTTGTTTGAGTGGGAATAAAGATAGCAGTTAAGGGTTATTGTGTCACTGTATTGATTAACACTGATTAAGGGGTAATTGTATGCTATTTTCTTGTGTGATGTTTGTGTAAGGAGAATATTTTAATTCTCCTTAGCATTAAAGTTTGCTTTAATGTACTATATCCCTACTTCGCGTGAAATCACTCCTGGAGTGAGGTATCATTTTCTCACGGTCTTACAAAATTAAAATAAAATATTGTGAGTTTCTATCCAGTATCCTAGCCACTGTTGGGGTCTGGTCCTGGATCGTAATAAGGCTCAGTCTAGTTCCTCCCGACAGCTGGGCTGCCCGCGCCTTGACGTCAGTGACATCTCTGAGGTCAGGCCAGCCCCCTCCTGTTTCGCTCCATCTCTCCTGTTGTGCCAACTTTTCCGACACAAAGACACAAGATAGGGTTGCGAGCAATTGGGTTTCAGGTATCTTTCCAGTCTTCCAGACTGTGTGTTCACAAGGGTTCTGGGGCAGCACTCTCCAGAGCACTGAGCCCATGCAGATATAAGGATAAGATTCGGAAGTATGCCATTAGTGATGATTGCTTGTGCCCTTAATGCCTAACCAATCTCTGTTCACCTCCCCCCCCCTCCTCCCAGATGGCATTTGACCCATCTGTATGAAACCACAGTGGCCTCTCCACCTGCAGACTAGATGGACTGCAGTGGGGCCATGGGGCATCACCTTATACACTGAGTAGCTCTTTTATGTATGGACTGCATGGATGGTCCCCTTGCTACGGAGGCCCATGTTCCTGTACCATTCAGTGAGATGAGTGTGAGCAGTTGAGGGTTCACTTCCATTGATGGAGAGGAGATTGTTCATTCATTTGCAGCATTGCAGGGGTAAAGGCATTGGGCACTAACCTCCCTGGAGACTTCCTCCCATACTGGGCTGGTCTGACGGCTCGCCTTCCTCCTTCCATCCTCTGGGTAGAGGACAGCTCTCCTTGTCTCCATGCATTGAGAAGGACTTCCAAGGATGCATCACTGAATCTGGAGGCAGGAGGTCCCTGTGATTGGTTGTCCATTTCCTCCTTTGACCAGTGGGTTAGCGTGATGGCTTTAAACGCACCGTTTAAATACCACACCCAGATATGATGGTGGCGCTCGCAATATCCAGCCCACCATGCCATGGAAAATATTGGGAAACCCCGAGGTGCATAATTAATGAGGCCGGTATTGTATGATATGGTGCGATTTCCCACCAACCTCCATGGTGGGAAATACTCCGAGCCCCTGTCATGGGACTCTATTCCAGAATGATAATTATACCATTGTACATAAAATCTCTCAGCCCAGGAACAATTCTGGTGAATCCCCTCTGCACCCTCTCCAGGATATTCACATCCTTCCTACAGTGCGGTCACCAGAACTGGATGCAACATTTTAGTGGTGGCCTAGATGAGCTCTATAAAGGTTCAAGATAACTTCCCTGCTTTGGCACACAATGGAAAGAATATTTCTCTTTGGGTCCCAAACTGAACAAAAGAACCCTGGCCAATTTTATTCGGAATTTTCATAAATTTTAAGGGGTGGGGAGTGGGTGCAGTTTTTGAGACGAGATTGGGTTCAGGGTTGGAACACAACAATCCGGAGATTTATCTCCTTTCCTCAGCATCTATTCCTGGCCAGTCAAATTGTTCCATGGCCTGACAATGGAGACACACACTTAATGGAGTCAGAAACTGCCTGAGGATGTGGAGGTAGTAAAAACAATGCTTGTTCCACTCTTATTATCGAAGAAGCTGATGTCTGTGGGGGCAAATATGTGTTTTGCATAGAAGGAATTCCCACCCCATGAAATTGGCAAACTAAAATGGCGCAGGTTGGGCAACATGGAGGAAAATGGGATTTCCTCTGCTCGAAACCAAGACAAAAGTTCAGCTTGATCCCTCAATTTATGAAGGCTACGTTCCCATAAGCTGTGCTAACTAATCACTCCATATGTTCTGCCACCTTCAAAGATCCATATACATGAAGCTCCAGGTCTCTCTGACCCTGCATTCTTTTTGTTTTATAATTTTTATTCAAATTTTCACATTTTCACAAAAAAAAACAATAACAGAAAATTCTAAGACCAAAAAAAACAGAACCCCCCCCCCCCCCAAATACAAAAGAGAAACAATAAATTAACGCCCGTCATTGGCAAAAAACAGATATTCAACCCAAAACAAAAACAAAGAGACAACCCCCCCCCCCCCCCCCCCCCCCACCCCTCCCCGGGTTGCTGCAGCTGCTGACCTTTTGTTTTTACCATTCTGCCAGGAACATAAGAACATAAGAACTAGGAGCAGGAGTAGGCCATCTGGCCCCTCGAGCCTGCTCCGCCATTCAATTAGATCATGGCTGATCTTTTGTGGACTCAGCTCCACTTTCCGGCCCGAACACCATAACCCTTAATCCCTTTATTCTTCAAAAAACTATCTATCTTTACCTTAAAAACATGTAATGAAGGAGCCTCAACTGCTTCACTGGGCAATGAATTCCATAGATTCACAACCCTTTGGGTGACGAAGTTCCTCCTAAAGGAGGAATGGTTACCATTTCCTGAAAAACCCCTGCACTGACCCCCTTAGGGCAAATTTCACCCTCTCCAATTTAATAAACCACGCCATATCATTGACCCAGGCCTCCACGCTTTGGGGCATCGCATCCTTCCACTGAAGAAGAATCCTCCGCCGGGCTACTGGGGACGCAAAGGCCAGAACACCGGCCTCTTTCGCACTCCTGCACTCCCGGCTCCACTGCAACCCCAAATATTTTGAGTCCCCAGCCTGCATTGACCCTGGATCCTACCCCCCTCGATACCGTCCTTGCTACACCCTCCCAAAATTCCCCCAGCGCTGGGCATGCCCAGAACATGTGGACATGGTTTGCTGGGCTCCCTGAGCACCTAATACACCTGTCCTCGGTCCCAAAAAACCACTCATTCTTGTCCCGGTCATATGAGCCCTATGCAGTACCTTAAACTGTATGAGGCTAAGCCTCGCAAATGAAGTGGAGGAGTTCACCCTTTCTAGGGCATCCTCCCACGTCCCCTCCTCAATCTCCTCACCCAGCTCCTCCTCCCATTTATCTTTCAGCTCCTCCACCGAGGCCTCGTCTACCTCCTGCATCACCTGGTACACTTCCGAGATCTTCCTCTCTCCAACCCATACCCCCGAGAACACCCTGTCCTGGACCCCACGCGGCGGCACCAGGGGGAACCCCGCCACCTGACACAAACGCCCTTACTTGCAAGTACCTAAAGGTGTTCCCCGGGGGGAGCCTGAACTTCCCTTCCAGCTCACCCAGGCTCGCAAACTTCCCGTCTATGAACAAGACCCCCAGCCTCCTGACACCTGCCCTGTGCCAACTCAGGAACCCGCCATCAATTCTCCCCAGAACAAACCAGTGGTTCCCCCGTATCGGGGACCCCATTGAGGCCCCCACCTCCCCCCGTGCCGCCTCCATTGCCCCCAAATCTTGAGGGTAGCTGCCACCACCGGGCTCATGGTATGCCTCGTCGGAGGGAGCGGCAGCAGCGCCGTTGCAAGCGCTTCCAGGCTTGTACCCATCTCCAGCCTCTTCCATGCCGCCCCCTCCCCGTCCATTACCCACGTATGCACCATCGCTGCGTTGGCAGCCCAATAATACCCACAGAGGTTGGGCAATGCCAGCCCCCCGGCATCTCTGCCCCGCTCCAAGAACACCCGTCTCACCCTTGGAGTCCCGTGTGTCCACACAAACCCTGTAATGCTCCTATTAACCCGCCTGAAAAAGGCCTTTGGGATAAGGATGGATGAGGCACTGGAACAGGAACAGAAACCTCGGGAGCACCATCATCTTGACTGACCCCACCGGGTCCGCCACATACAACAATAGGTCATCCGCATAAGCAACACTCGGTGCTCCTCCCCACCCCGGACCAGCCCCCTCCAATCCCCCGACTCCCTCAGCGCCATAGCCAGGGGTTCAATTGCCAGCGCAAAAAGTAGGGAGGACGGGGACACCCCTGCCTCGTCCAACGGTATAGTCGAAAATACTCCGACCTCCTCTTATTCGTGGCCACACTTGCCATCGGGGCCTCATACAACAGCCTCACCCAACTGACAAACTCCTCCCCAAACCCGAACATTTCCAGCACCTCCCACAAGTACCCCCATTCGACCCTATCAAAGGCCTTCTCCGCATCTAGCGCCACCACTATCTCCACCTCCCCTTCCACCGCCGGCATCATCATAACGTTCAAGAGCCTCCGTATATTAGTGTCCAGCTGCCTCCCATTCACAAACCACGTTTGATCCTCGTGGATAACCTGCGGCACACAATCTTCTATCCTCGTGGCTAAGATCTTTGCCAACAACTTGGCGTCCATATTCAGGAGTGAGATCGGCCTGTATGACCCACACTGCAGGGGATCCTTGTCTCGCTTGAGGAACAAGGAGATCAGCGCCCGAGACATCGTCAGGGGCAAAGCCCCCCCCTCCCTCGCCTCATTTAAGGTCCTAACCAACAGGGGGCCCAGCAGGTCTGCATACGCCTTGTAAAATTCAACCGGGAACCCATCCGGCCCCGGCGCCTTCCCCGACTGCATGTTCCCTATCCTTTTAACCAGCTCCTCAAGCTCAACTGACGCCCCCAGACCCTCCACCCGTCCCTCCTCCACCCTCGGGAATCTCAGCCTGTCCAAAAAGCGCCCCATCCCCCCCTTCTCCGCCGGAGGTTCGGACCGATATAGTCTCTCATAAAAGTTCCTGAAGACCCCATTAATGTCTACCCCCCTCCACACCACATTTCCTCCCCGGTCCTTAACTCCACCAATCTCCCTAGCCGCATCCCTCGTGTCATGCTCCTCGTGTGCGATGTGGGAGCTGAGGGACACGTCCACTGTCCCTGGCTCCTTCACGTGCAAGAAGTGTGTTCAGTTGCAGCTCTTGTTAGACCGCTTGACGGCTCTGGAGCTGCGGATGGACTCACTTTGGAGCATCCGCGATGCTGAGGAGGTCGTGGATAGCACGTTTAGCGAGTTGGTCACACCGCAGGTGAAGGTTACTGAGGGAGATAGAAAATGGGTGACCAAAAGAGCAAGAGTAGGAAGACAGTGCAGGTGTCCCCTGCGGTCATCTCCCTGCAAAACAGATATACCGCTTTGGATACTGTTGAGGGAGATGGCTCACCAGGGGAAGGCAGCAGCAGCCAGGTTCATGGCACCGTGGCTGGCTCTGCTGCACAGCAGGGCAGGAAGAAAAATGGCAGGGCTATAGTGATAGGGGACTCGATCGTAAGGGGAATAGACAGGCGGTTCTGTGGACGCAATCGAGACTCCAGGATGGTATGTTGCCTCCCTGGTGCAAGGGTCAAGGATGTCTCGGAGCGGCTGCAGGACATTCTGGGGGGGGAGGGTGAACAGCCAGCTGTCGTGGTGCACATAGGCACCAACGATATAGGTAAAAAACGGGATGAGGTCCTACAAGCGGAATTTAGGGAGTTAGGAGTTAAACTAAAAAGTAGGACCTCAAAGGTAGTAATCTCAGGATTGCTACCAGTGCCACGAGCCAGTCAGAGTAGGAATGTCAGGATAGATAGGATGAATGCGTGGCTCGAGAGATGGTGCAAGAGGGAGGGATTCAAATTCCTGGGGCATTGGGACCGGTTCTGGGGGAGGTGGGACCAGTACAAACCGGACGGTCTGCACCTGGGCAGGACTGGAACCAATGTCCTGGGTGGGTGTTTTCTAGAGCTGTTGGGGAGGGTTTAAACTAATGTGGCAGGGGGATGGGAACCGATGCAGGAAGTTGGAAGGTAGTAAAACAGGGACAGAAGCAAAAGGAAGTAAGGGGAAAAGTGCAAGGCAGAGAAGACATAGTCAAAAATTTAAAAGGGCGACAGTACAAGGTACAGTGACTGAGGGGAGCTCAGTGAATAGGCCCAGTAATAACAAAAGGAATAAAACTGGAGATGTTAAGATTCAAAACAAAGGTAAAAAAACCAACATAAGTGTACTTTACCTGAATGCTCGTAGTATTCGGAATAAAGTAAATGAGTTGATGGCACAAATCATCGTAAATGACTATGATTTAGTGGCCATTACTGAAACATGGTTAAAGGATGGTCACGACTGGGAGTTAAATATCCGAGGGTATCAAACTATTCGGAAGGACAGAGTGGATGGTAAGGGAGGTGGTGTTGCTCTGTTATTTAAGGATGACATCCGGGCAATAGTAAGGGATGACATCGGTGCTATGGAGGATAAGGTTGAATCCATTTGGGTGGAAATCAGGAATAGTAAGGCGAAAAAGTCACTGATAGGAGTAGTCTATCGGCCACCAAATAGTAACGTTATGGTGGGGCAGGCAATAAACAAAGAAATAACTGATGCATGTAGAAATGGTACAGAAGTTATCATGGGGGATTTTAATCTACATGTCGATTGGTTTAACCAGGTCGGTCAAGGCAACCTTGAGGAGGAGTTTATAGAATGTATCCACGATAGTTTCCTAGAACAGTATGTAATGGAACCTACGAGGGAACAAGCGGTCCTAGATCTTGTCCTGTGTAATGAGACAGGATTGATTCATGATCTCATAGTTAGGGATCCTCTCGAAAGGAGCGATCACAATATGATGAGGGTGAGAAAGTAAAATCAAATACTAGTATTTTGTGTTTAAACAAAGGAGATTACAAGGGGATGAGAGAAGAACTAGCTAAGGTAGACTGGGAGAAAAGACTTTATGGTGGAACAGTTGAGGAACAGTAGAGAACCTTCCAAGCGATTTTTCACAGTGCTCAGCAAAGGTTTATACCAACAAAAAGGAAGGACGGAAGAAAGAGGGAAAATCGACCATGGATATCTAAGGAAATAAGGGAGAGTATCAAATTGAAGGAAAAAGCATATAAAGCGGCAAAGATTGCTGGGAGATTAGAGGACTGGGAAATCTTTAGGGGGCAACAGAAAGCTACTAAAAAAGCCATAAAGAAGAGTAAGATAGAGTATGAGAGTAAACTTGCTCAGAATATAAAAACAGACAGTAAAAGTTTTTACAAATATATAAGACAAAAAAGAGTGGCTAAGGTAAATATTGGTCCTTTAGAGGATGAGAAGGGAGTTTTAATAATGGGAAATGAGGAAATGGCTGAGGAACTGAACAGGTTTTTAGGGTCGGTCTTCACAGTGGAAGACACAAATAACATGCCAGCGACTGATAGAAATGAGGCTGTGACAGGTGAGGACCTTGAGAGGATTGTTATCACTAAGGAGGGAGTGATGGGCAAGCTAATGGGGCTAAAGGTAGACAAGTCTCCTGGCCCTGATGGAATGCATCCCAGAGTGCTAAAAGAGATGGCTAAGGAAATTGCAGATGCACTAGTGATAATTTACCAAAATTCACTAGACTCTGGGGTGGTCCCGGCGGATTGGAAATTAGCAAACGTGACGCCACTGTTTAAAAAAGGAGGTAGGCAGAAAGCAGGAAATTATAGGCCAGTGAGCTTAACTTCGGTAGTAGGGAAGATGCTGGAATCTATCATCAAGGAAGAAATTGCGAGGCATCTGGATAGAAATTGTCCCATTGGGCAGACGCAGCATGGGTTCGTAAAGGGCAGGTCATGCCCAACTAATTTAGTGGAATTATTTGAGGACATTACCAGTGCAGTAGATAATGGGGAGCCGATGGATGTGGTATATCTGGATTTCCAGAAAGGCTTTGACAAGGTGCCACACAAAAGGTTGCTGCATAAGATAAAGATGCATGGCATTAAGGGTAAAGTAGTAGCATGGAAAGAGGATTGGTTAATTAATAGAAAGCAAAGAGTTGGGATAAATGGGTGTTTCTCTGGTTGGCAATCAGTAGCTAGTGGTGTCCCTCAGGGATCCGTGTTGGGCCCACAATTGTTCACAATTTACATAGATGATTTGGAGTTGGCGACCAAGGGCAATGTGTCCAAGTTTGCAGATGACACTAAGATGAGTGGTAAAGCGAAAAGTGCAGAGGATACTGGAAGTCTGCAGAGGGATTTGGATAGGTTAAGTGAATGGGCTAGGGTCTGTCAGATGGAATACAATGTTGACAAATGTGAGGTTATCCATTTTGGTAGGAATAACAGCAAACGGGATTATTATTTAAACGATAAAATATTAAAGCATGCCGCTGTTCAGAGAGACTTGGGTGTGCTAGTGCATGAGTCACAGAAGGTTGGTTTACAAGTGCAACAGGTGATTAAGAAGGCAAATGGAATTTTGTCCTTCATTGCTAGAGGGATGGAGTTTAAGACTAGGGAGGTTATGTTGCAATTGTATTAGGTGTTAGTGCGGCCACACCTGGAGTATTGTGTTCAGTTTTGGTCTCCTTACTTGAGAAAGGACGTACTGGCGCTGGAGGGTGTGCAGAGGAGATTCACTAGGTTAATCCCAGAGCTGAAGGGGTTGGATTATGAGGAGAGGTTGAGTAGACTGGGACTGTACTCGTTGGAATTTAGAAGGATGAGGGGGGGATCTTATAGAAACATTTAAAATTATGAAGGGAATAGATAGGATAGATGCGGGCAGGTTGTTTCCACTGGCGGGTGACAGCAGAACTAGGGGACATAGCCTCAAAATAAGGGGAAGTAGATTTAGGACTGAGTTTAGGAGGAACTTCTGCACCCAAAGGGTTGTGAATCTATGGAATTCCTTGCCCAGTGAAGCAGTTGAGGCTCCTTCATTACATGTTTTTAAGGTAAAGATAGATAGTTTTTTGAAGAATAAAGGGATTAAGGGTTATGGTGTTCGGGCCGGAAAGTGGAGCTGAGTCCACAAAGGATCAGCCATGATCTAATTGAATAGCGGAGCAGGCTCGAGGGGCCAGATGGCCTACTCCTGCTCCTAGTTCTTATGTTCTTATCCCGCTTACGGAGCTGGTGTGCCAGCATCCTATTCGCCTTCTCCCCATACTCGTACACCGCACCCTGAGCCTTTCTCCATTGAGCCTCCGCCTTTCTGGTGGTCAACAAGTCGAACTCAGCACGAAGGCTGCGCTGCTCCCTCAGCAATCCCTCCTCCGGGGCCTCCGCGTACCTCCTGTCCACCCTCACCATCTCCCCCACCAATCTCTCCCTTTCTCACTGCTCCCCTCTCTCCCTGTGGGCCCGAAAGGAGATCAACTCCCCCCGAACCACCGCCTTCAGCGCCTCCCAGACCGTCCCCACTCGGACCTCCCCATTATCGCTCGCCTCCAGGTACCTCTCGATGCATCCTCGAATCCGTCCCCTCACATCCTCGTCCGCCAGCAGCCCCACCTCAAAGCGCCACAACGGGCGCTGGTCCCTCTCCTCCCCCAGCTCGAGGTCCACCCAAATACGGGGCATGGTCAAAAATGGCTATCGCCGAGTACTCAGCGTCTACTAACCCCGCAATCAGCGCCCTACTCAAAACAAAGAAGTCGATCCGGGAGTAGGCCTTATGCACATGGGAGAAGTATGAAAATTCCCTGGCCCTCGGTCTCGCGAACCTCCAAGGATCCACCCCTCCCATCTGGTCCATAAACCCCCTCAGCACCTTAGCCGCCGCAGGCCTCCTACCCGCCCTGGAGCTGGGTCGATCCAGTGGCGGATCCAGCACCGTGTTGAAATCCCCCTCCATTATCAGGCCCCCCACCTCCAAATCTGGAATCCGGCCCAACATGCGCTGCATGAAATCCCCATCATCCCAATTCGGGGCATATACATTGACCAGCACCACCCGCTCCCCTTGCAGCTTGCCGCTCACCATCACGTACCTCCCGCCGCTGTCTGCCACCACATTCGACGCCTCAAACGACACCCTCTTCACCACCAGGATCGCCACCCCCCGGTTTTTTGCATCCAGCCCCGAATAAAGCACTTGGCCCACCCATCCTTTCCTCAACCTGACCTGATCCGCCACCTTCAGGTGCATCTCCTAAAGCATAGCCACATCCGCCTTCAGCCCCCTCAGGTGCGCAAACACGCGGGACCGTTTGATCGGCCCATTCAGTCCCCTCACATTCCAGGTGATCAGCCGGATCGGAGGGCCACCTGCCCCCCTCCCCCATCGACTAGCCATCACCCTTCTGTAGTCCGCCACGTGCCCGCGCCCCCTGCTCAGCCCGTTCCCCACAGCGACAGACCGCCATCCTGATCCCCTCTGCACGCTCCAGCTCCTTCTTGGCCATTCCAGCAGCAACCCCCCCCCCTCTTCCCCCCGCCCCCCCAATCCTCCCCATCACCCCCCCCCCCCCCCCCCCCCCCAAGCTAGGCCCCCCCTAGCTGCGTAACTCCGGTCATTGTACTTCCGTAAGTACAATGGTTCCCCAACCATTTCCCCAATGCCGACCTCACCCCCTGCTTCTCCAGCGCGGGAGAGTGGCCCGCGCCCCCCATCCCAAGCCCCGCCCCGACCCAAAACGCGGGAAGACAGGCACATGACCCAACAAGGCTGCGAACCCCACCCAAACCCTAACCAGTGAAATAATATAAATCCCAACATGATATGATAAAACACCTAAGTAAACAGATAACAGTCCCGAAAAGCAGAAAAGAAAAGGCAAGACAGCGAAAAACAAAAAAAAAATCACCCAATAGAATCAAAAAGAGCGAAAGGATATCAAGGAGGACAAAGCCTCCGGGCTGCGTACAACGTTCTCCAGACCCACCCCAGTCCTCAGTTCAAGTCCAGCTTCTCGACTGGACAAAAGTCCAGGCCTCCACCGGGGAGTCAAAATAAAGTTGGCGGTCTTTATAAGTGACCAACAGGCGTGCCGGCTGTAACAGGCCAAACCTGACCCCCTTCTTGTGGAGCACTGCCTTCGCCCGGTTAAACCCAGCCCTTCTCTTCGCCACCTCCGCACTCCAGTCCTGGTAAATCCTGATCTCCGTATTCTCCCACTTGCTACTCCTCTCCCTCTTCGCCCAATGAAGCACACACTCACGGTCGACCAAGCGTTGAAATCGGACAAGCACCGCCCTGGGTGGCTCGTTCAGCCCGGGCTTCCGCAGCCGCACCCGATGGGCACTCTGCAGCTCCAGGGGTCCCCGGAACGACCCCGCGCCCATCAGCGAGTTCAGCATCAGGACCACGTAGGCCCCCAAATCCGAACCTTCCAGCCCCTCCGGGAGGTCCAAAATCCGCAGATTCTTCCGGCGGGAGCAGTTCTCCATCTCCTCCATCCTTGCCAACCATTTCTTGTGAAGCGCCTCGTGCGACTCCACCTTCACGGCCAGGCCGAGGAGTTCGTCCTCGTTCTCCGAAGCCTTTTGCTGCAGCTCCCGAATCTCCGCCGCCTGAGCCGTCTGAATCGCCCCGAGCCTGTCCAGCGATGCCCTCAACGGCTCCAGGATCTCAGCTTTTAGTTCCTGGAAGGAGCGCAGCAACAGCTTCTGCTGCTCCCTCGCCCACTGCTGCCACGCTGCCGGTTCCCCGCCCGCCGCCATCTTGTCCTTTTCGCCTCGCACCTTCTTCTGCTGCAAAGTTGATTTTCTGGTCGCTCCACTTCTAGTCCAGCCCATCCACCAGTCGCCAAGCGCCGAGGCTGCGTTCCCACCTGGGGAAAAATCAAATCAGCGCCGTTGCGGGCTCTTAAAAGAGCCCTTGGTGAGATCTTTTCCAGTTGTTCCCTTTGCTGCTAGAATCCAGCTTTCACTAGGGCCCTCAGGTCAGCTTGAGGCCTCTAACACAGCCCTTCCCCCGCCTGCCTGCTAAATAGGCTTTGTCTCTCTGCTGCAGCCCCAGCCAAATCCTACACTGTTTCTGTGGGACTGGAAACCAAGAAACATATCATTCCTGGGGGAAAAAACTCCTCCAACATTTCACCTATACTTTTTCATAAAAATTCCACTCCATATTGCTTAAAAAAGAGCTCTTTTCTGTGATCTTAGGAGGAGCTGCCGTGTGTGTGTAACCATTCACTCCATGGTGCACACCAGAAGTCCGACACATTCTTGAGAACTGTCATTCAGCCGATATTGGATCTCACCTATCTTTCTGCTAAAACATAACACCTCATATTTCTCCATTTTATTCCATCTGCTAGCCTGTTGTGTCCTGTTGTGGGCAGGCTAGGTCGATGTGGACTGCACTTGATGCAGTGTAGCGAGAGACAGACCTCCAACACTTGTAGGATGCAACACGATTTTATTTAAAAGTCTTAACTATGGGTTGGCACTAAACTGCCTTGCCTGGAGACCTAGTGCTAGCCTGACCAGACTTTCTAGCTACCGCATGGTGTTTGCACTGACTAGCTCACGAACTCTGACTGTCTCAGTGGCTGGGTCCAGAGCCAACAGGAAACCTGGTGCCCTCTGGTTTTATAGTGGTTGTGTCCTGTCTGGTGATTGGCGGCTCTGTTCTGTGTGCTCACTGGTCATCCTGTGTGTCAACCACTGCCTGGCTGCACTCCATTATATACATAGATGTATATTATGACATCTCCCCCCCTTTTTTTTAGATAATAAATATTAAGGTGCGTGTGCGTGTGGATGTGTATATGTGTGTGACTATATACAGAATGTGCAACAGTGAACTTATATACATAGGAAGGTGTCGCTAGTGCAGATATAGGGCAGATGAAACGGTAAATACGATGTTTACAGAGGTCAAAACGATGAGATAACAAAATTGTGCAAAAGTTCAGTCAGCTCTTCCAAGTTTGTACCAAAGGCAAGTTGTATAATGTTACACTGTATTTGAAATGCTTTGGCCATTCATCGGGGGATTTTGCTGATTCTCCCACCGGACAGCCTCCATAGCAATTCCAAGTGAATTCAAGCAAATGTCAGTTTCAGGACTTTTTGCATCGCTGAAATATTGGCCCTGACGTTTTACGGATGGCGGGCAGAATGAATGGGTGATTAAGACAGCAAAATCAGGGACATGCAAGTGATCGGCAAGGCTCGATCTGAATCGGTATTTCCTGAGTTCCACTTGGCATCTTGTTACTCATAACCAGGGGTTACAGTGGAAGAGTCAATTCAGTCTGGCCTTGTCGGTATAATCTTGGTTTATTGTGGGACACTTCGATACAGGTACTATCCCGGAATCAGCTCTCACCCTAAACTGTTCCAGCTGTATTTACAGGATAATCAATGTCACATGTTTAATTAGAAATTCCCTTAACAGGATAATTGACATACACTTGGCTGGATTGATTGCCTAGCCAGCAGTTTAAATCTGACAACAACAAAAATGTTTCTGGTGCCTTCAAAATAATTAAAAACCCTAAGACACTTCAAAGGAAAATTTTTAAATAAATGATGACTCCGAGCTACATAAGGAATATTCGGTCAGGTGAATGAATAGTTTGTCAAAGAGGTAGAGCCTTGAAGGAGGAAAGTGAGTTAGAGAGACAGAGGAGGGAAGGGATGGAATTCCAGAGCTTGGGGCCGAGGTAATTGAAGGTATAGCCACCAACAATGGAGTGATTAAAATTGCAAATGCACAAAGAGCTCAAAGTAGATAAGTGTGGACATCTCGGATGGATGTAGGTTGGAGAAGATGACAGAAAGAGGTAGGGACAAGGTCATGAAGGCTTTGAAAACAAGGTTGAGAATTTTAAAATCAAAACGTTGCTCAACAGTGGCCAACTTGGGTCAGTGAGCTTTGGGATGACAGTGGAACAGGACTTGTTGTGAGTTAAGGCATGGGCAGCAGAGATTTGGATGACCACAATTTACAGAGAGCAGAATGTATTGCAGGAATGCATTGGAATAGCCGGGTCAAGAGGTAATGAAGGATCAGCAGCAGATCAACTGCAACAAGGGAAAAGTCTGATTATGTTCCAGACAGGGAAATAGGTGGTCTTAGTGGTACCATGAATGTGAGGTCAGAAGTTGATCTCAAGATCAAATGGGACACCAAAGTTGCAAACAGACTAACTTAGTATCAGAGTGTTGCCTTTGCTAGGAGGAGGGATGGATTCGTAGATGGAGAGTGGGAGTTTGGACTGGGAACCAAAAACCATGGCTCCAATCTTCCCACTAGATTTCAATAAGCAGTTGGATAATTTAGCAATAGCAGAGGAATCGAGGGATGTAATGGTGAGGTCAAGAGTGTATATGTGAAAACTCATATTGTGCTTTCAGATGATGCCACCAAGGAGAGGCATGGAGTTGAGAAATAGAAGTCGGCCAAGAATAGATGCTTTAGCGACACCAGAGGTAATGGTGCGGGGTCAGGAAGAGAGGCCATTGTAAGTGATTCTCTGACCACGATTACATTCTTAAGAATGGATGTATACAATTGCACTCCCACTTGGTTGGACAATGGCGGAAACGCATTTGAGGAGGAGAGTGTGATCAACCATGTCAAAGGCTGCAGACAAGTCAAGAAGGCCAAGGAAGGATAGTTTACCTGTGTCACGTTGGTCAAATTGCATGTTATTTATGACTTTGATAAAAGTCGTTCCAGTACTGCGACAGTGGCAGAAGCCCGCTTGGAGGCATCCAAACATGGAGTTCTGGGAAACATGACACTGAATTGGAGCGTGCCAACTGGTTCAAGGACTTTGGAGAGGAAAAGATTAGAGATGGAGTGTTAGTTCGAAAGCCAGTGGGGTGAAGGGTTTTCTTTTTTTTTCGAAGAACAGGGATGACAGCGGATTTAAAGGAGGGACAACACCAGAAGAGAAAGACTGTTTACAACAGAGAGGTTTGGTGATCAGCAATTTCGTGGGAATAGGACTGCTGCTGGGGACCCAGAGACCTTCCTTTCCTCTTGGGCCAAAAGGAGTTCAAAGAAAGAAAAGTTTTCAGTTACCAGTATCCTTTCAGTCATTGGTTCCTCACACCTTTGCTGTTGTCTCCAGGCTCCCCTATGTGGACATTTAATTTATGTTGCAGCACCATGTCATTAGCAATTCACAACTTTTGAATTTTAAAAAGGCTCCACTTGTCCTTAACAGGAACATTGGGCTCCAGTTGACCTCCTGAATTTTAGCATATTTATCCTTGTCAGGCATGTGGGAAGCTAATGAGATTACCAATGAATGTGAGATGAAAATAAAATAACAGAAAAGTAATAAGATTAGCAGGAGTCAAGAGACATTGAGGTGCAAATGGTTATATCAGAAACGTTGTTTACCATAGATCAGTGGGGCTACACAAATGATAACTTCTAAAGGCAAGGAAATTGAGAGAGGTAGACAGCAGAATCCACAGAGAGGAATATCAAAGAGATTGATCAGTATAACTGCCAGCAGCCTCATGGGAGAAGAAGACTAGCTCTCCATCCAACAGTCAGATGGGCAAGTTCCATCTGCGATCTGACCCATGGAGGCCTGTTCCAGTTAACATTTAGAGCCAAGGCAGATTGCAGACATTCTCCTCTAAAACTGTAGTTTCTTGCCTTCGCTGAACCTATACGTTTTCCCAGACTTGGTCAACGAAGCAATATTGTGTGGTAACTATTAACTGTATTTGACCTATGAAATTAATAAAATTGGATGTTGCTTGGAAAAAGGGATATCTCAGTGCATTAGTCTTTTTCCTTCTATTTTACCTTAATAAATATTCTTTATGAATTGTTTACGCCATGATCGGACTGGTTCCTCACTGGGTTTCACATGGTTCCTCACATTATTCCAAACAAATATACACCACTAAGAACCATTGTTAAATTATCTTTCATGGTTTTGGGACACTCTCGCAGGTAACATCAGCAGGGTTCTTAACATCCCTCATTCAGCTTTGCGTTGCCCATTGGGGAGGATGGGAACTGCTTTTGCGGATATTAATTCTAACCAATGTCAACTGGGCTCTGAAACAAAAACATAAAATACTGGACAATCACAGCAGGTCTGACAGCATCGGTGGAGAGAAAAGGGACCTAACGTTTCGAGTCTGGATGACTCTTTGACAAAGCTGGGCTCCACTGGGAGTACTTTTCTTTCTGAGTCAGCAGATTGTGCATTCAACCCCAATTCTCATGACTTTTGATACTCCGGTGACGTGTTAAGAGTTTGCTACATTGTTGGAAGAGACAATGAGTCAACGTTAAAAGGCAATATTCAGAGAAAAGCAGGGAGGTGATCTCGATAATAATCCTCCAACAAACACCATTATCAAAACAAAAGAAAAATTGCTGGGCATCATGCCATTGCAATTTACGAGAGCCAGCTATCACATTTTTGCTACACAGCAAGACTGATGGTACTTCAAAATAACTCAACCGTACACAAATATAGGGCGGGATTTACTGAGCAACCCGCTACGTATTTTGTGGAGGCAGAGGCAGCACACCATTGGCTAGGGTTGGGATCTTCTTGTCCTTCCACTGTCAAGGGGTTTCCTGTAGAATGCACCCCCTATCACCAGAACACCTGCGGCAGGGCTGCGCCGTTGGCAGGACCAGAAAATCCCATCAGTGTGAATGGCTGGAACGTTCCGGCCATAGTTTCTATTTCAAGCGTTCAAGAGAATCAAACATCTGTGCTTTACTCTGCCAGGGGAGTAGCAAATTCTGGAGCACAAGTCATTTTTAAAAATAAATTTAGAGCACCCAATTCATTTTTTCCAATTAAGGGGCAATTTAGCGTGGCCAATCCAACTAACCTGCACATCTTTGGGTTGTGGGGGCGAAACCCACGCAAACACGGGGAGAATGTGCAAACTCCACACGGACAGTGACCCAGAGCCGGGATCGAAACTGGGACCTCGGCGCCATGATATAGCAGTGCTAACCACTGTGCCACCATGCTGCCCATTGGAGCACAAGTCTTAAGCATTATTGCCACAATGTTGTTGGGGCCCATAGCCTTTACACTATGCAAAGCATTCAGCTGTTTCTTGACATCACTTGGAGTGACTCGAATTGGTTGGATACTAGCTTTGGTGATGGATCATCCACTGGGCACTTCTGACTGAAGTTGGTAAAATGGGATTGAAGTGTGCATCAGAATTTCCGAGACCAACGCAGAGAGTCATTGAGCTTTACAGCACAAAAAAAAGCCCATTGGTCAATCGTGTCTGCGTGAGCCATCAAATACCTCTCTATTCTAATCCCATAGAATATCTCCCCTAGTTACTGACCCATCTACTAACAGGAAAGATTCTTTCCTATCTATCGTATCTACAGTCCTCATAATTTTGTACACCTTGACCAGGTTCCCCCTCAGCCTTCTCTGTTCCAGGAAAATAATCCCAGCCTCTCTTCATAGCTGAAATGTTCCAGACCAGGTATCATCCCGGTGAATCTCCTGTGCACGCTCTCTAATGCAATCTGGGCACAGTAACCTAGCTGAGGCCGAACAAATGCTTTATACAGCTCCATCATAACCTCCCTGCTCTTTTTTTCTATGTCTCAGCTAACAAAGAAATGCATCTCATATTCCTTCTTAACCACCTTATCTACCTGTCTTGTTGCCTTCCAGAACCTATTGACATGCACCGCAAGGTCCCTCTGCTCCTCTCTACTTCCTTGTGTGCCCTACCATTCACTGTGTTTCCCCTGCCTTCTTCATTGCCCCCAATTGTATTATCTCACACTTTTCATGTGGTGAAATACCATTTGCCACTGTTCTGCCTGTCTAACCAGCCTGTCTATATTGTCCTGTAATCTAAGGCTTCCTCCTCGTTATTTACCAAACCAACAATTTTCATGTAATCTACAAACATACTGATCATACCTCCTACTTTCATGTATAGATCATTAATGCACACTGCAAACTGCAAGGGACCCAACCAGCGCTGGATCCCTGTGGTACACCACTGGACACAAGCTTCCAGTCACAAAAACAACCTTCAACCATCACCTCCTGCCTCCCACCACAAAACCAATTTTGAATCCAATTAGCCAAATTGCCCTGGATCTCATGGGACCTTCAAACAGGTGAAGCAGTAAGCTTGAATTCTGAAAATGATTCCCTGTAGATTTTCAAACAGGTCTATGAACCAGCGCAGGATTAGCAAGATTTTCAGGTTCTACCTCAGGCCAGTCAATACAATCTGTGTCCTAAGAATTCTGTGTACTTGGGTGTTTTTGATATTTATTGGCATGCTGGCACATTGGTTGGCATTTTCTGGCCCTTCCTGCTGGCGGAATCTTCCAGACCCACCAGAGGTTTCCTCCCATGGCAGATTCTCTGGTAGCACAGCTGACGAGCAAGACAAATGGCCCTTGACTTTGGTGGGACTGGTAGATCCTGCTGGCAAAGGCAAGCCGCCTGCGCCATCGGAAAACCCAGAGCCATGTCAATAGTTGCGGGGAAGAGTAGAAACATTGTAACTCCAGTTACGATAATGATGATTTAACAATCCCCTCTTGCATAACTTTCAAGATGAAACATGTTGGAAACCAGAAAAACTGAGGGAAGTTGTAAACAAACTGAAGATTGAGTCTCAGTTTCTTACCTGTAATGTGCTAATGTGAACAGGGGTGCCTGTCCCATTGACAGTATTCTTAGAGGCTGGTTTGACCCAGTTTCCACATCCTTTCCCTTCAGCTGCAATGGCCTGCTCCTTGGCCTTCAGTTTCTTTTGGATTCGAGCCCTTTCAGCTTCAATTTTTTTTGGGCTGTTCAACATGACCTGCACAACAGCATATTCTACTAGAGACGCAAAGCCGAAGAGGAGGCAAGCAATCAACCAGATATCCAAAGCTTTCACGTAGGAGACCTTGGGTAGCTCTGCGGCAAGAGACATGCATTCAGAGGACAAGTTGAGCACTGAGAAGATGCCTGTGAGAAATAAAAATGTATGTTAACATCAATGTTTTAAAATACATATGTACATTTAATGTCAACACTGTGTTAATTAAACTCATCTCTTTTTAGCACTCATCATGGACCAGGAGGCGTTGGGATGAACCCACAACTGTACCACATGCACCACCGCCCCACAACCCCACTACTTAACTCCCGGGCACAAAATGAAACCTTTAGCTTCTCTTGCCTCAAATACAGCTCTGATCTTCTGCTCCCTCAATCACAAAGTGGAGGCTTCTCCCACAACCCACACACCCCTCTGGGTCTGCACCTGTGGACTCCTATTGTTACTACCACTATCCCACAACTATTGGATGAAAATATGTCCAAAATTATTCAAATGTATTTCCTGCTACCAGGCTTGCCTGCACCCTTGCAATGTCCCCGTTAAATCTCAGGTATCAACATGCCCCCTTTTACATTCCCTTTGAAATATTATTGGCCCCACAGCTCCAGTTGGAACCACATAGAATGGTATAATTCCTCAGCACTTTGTGTTCCTGAGTATGGTCGCTGGTATTCTTGACTGAGAGCCCAGACAAGACATTGCTTGATTGACAGTTCTGGTTTTCTACTCTGTTGTCAATTACACACTGTTTATTTACACAAAAATTAAGAGGTTTCAAGTGTTTGTAGTTTTAGCTATTAAAACTTTAAAGATGATTGTCACTTTTAATTGCGCTGTAGTAAAATGACTTTTTTAACATCGTGGAAAGTTATGACTTTTAATTTTTTAAAATTTTACACAACCTATTGTCGCCAGAGGTTTCATTGGTTCATTACTGTGTTTTGGGGGTCAACGGGCATGGACTTGCCGGGCTTGGCATGAGGGGTCATGGGGGTGTAAAGACATAGCTTGGCTTGGGGACTTTGGTACTGAGTGGTGGGGCATTCTTTAGCATGGGGGCATGAGGGATCATGATGGCTGTTTGGGGGCATAAGTTGACATAGTGGGCATATCTCGATATAGAGGGCATCATGAGCCATACAGATTATTTGGGGCGACATATTTAGGTGGGGGGGGTGACATGGGGATGATCTTTTGAATTTACCTTTTAACGGTCCACTTATGCAGACTATGGTTCATGACATCTATGAGATGCCGTGAACCATGACTCATTGAAAAGCTGACCCGACTCCATGAAAATTGTGGAGGACTGTGGTATGCCTATTCCTAAAATGGACCCCAGCAGGTTCAGAGTTCAAGGAATTGGCTTTTGACCCGAACAAGCCCACATCCTTAAAAGCCATTCCCGAAAAATGTAAACCCCAGGAATGGTGTTTGGAATCCCGGAATCAGACCTGATGTTAACTCGGTGAAAGCCCAGATGTGAGTTTCCCAATAGACGTCTTTAAAATGATGAAAGGTTTTGAAAGAGTAGATACAAAGTGAATGTTTCCTCTTTGGGCAAGAGTATAACAGAGGCCGTCAATATAAGATAGCCCCGAAGAGATCCAACAGATGATCCAGACCAAACTCTTTCTCAAAGAGTGATGAGAATGTGGAACTCATTACTACAGAGTGTTTGAAGTGAATGGGAGATGCATTTAAATGGAAGCTAGGCAAGCTTTTGAGGAAGAATGTAGATTTAGCTGAGGAAAGATGAAAGGAGGCTTGAGTGGAGTATAAACAACAGCATGGACTGGTTCGACTGAATGGCTTGTTTCTCTAAGATCATAAGAAATAGAAGCAGGAGCAGCCCTTCAAGCCTGCTCCATCATTTAATAACATCATGGCTTGTCTTTGTTGCTTTAACTCCATTTTCCTGCCTTTCCCTCCCGTAACTTTCAACTCACTTGCTGAAATCTGTCTAACTCAGCCTTGAATTTATTCAATGCCCCAGCTTCCTCTGCTCTCTGGAATACAGAAATCCAAAGATCTATAACTCTCTCAGTGAATAAATTCTTCCTCATCTCCACTTAAATAGGAGACCTCGGGCTGGATTCTTCCACCCCGCCCGCCACAATGTCGCCACAGGCGAGATGTGGACAATGGTAAAGTCCATTGACCTCGGGTGGGATTCTCCGGTCGCCAGGCAGACGTGGCAGGAGAATCCCGCCCCTCCTATTTTGCAACTATGTCCCTAGTTCTAGATTTCCCCATTGGGGGAAAGCATCATCCTGGCATCAATCGTTTATGTTTCCGTAAGTTTCAGTGAGATCCCCCATCATCCTTCTGAACTCCACTGAGTACAGACCTAGAGTCCTCAACCGCTCCTCATATAACAAGCCTTGTGCACCTCTACTCGGTACCATCCTGAGGGTGAGGACTCCCTCTGTGAAAACACGGCAGCCACCCGCCCCCCCCCCCCTAACTGGACTTGGAACAAGTGTTGGGTACTACTGGGGAGAGGCTTAAAAGGAGCGCCCCACTGAGTACAGAGACTAAGGGCGAAATTCTCCGCACCCGCGGAAAGTCGGCAAACGGTCGTAAAAATCGGGACCGTTTTACGACGGTCGCGAAGGCTTCATTTCCCGACCGATTCACTTCCTGGAAATGGGCTAGCAGCGCGGCCGCGTCAATTACGTGCGTGATGACGACGGAACGCGACGACGACACGAACCCGCCCATGTGACGCCGCCCGACGCCGTAAAAAGGCGCGGGCGACCACAGAATCTGTCGGGCAGGATGTCGGAGCCTAGGCGAGCTGCACCTCGCTTTATTGATGCAGACGTCGAGGCGCTGCTCGATGCCGTGGAGCAGAGGAGGGGCATCATCCGCCCGCGGAGAGGGCATCGCCAACCTGCCAGCACGGTCCGCCAGGCCTGGCGTGACGTGGCTGCTGCCGTCAGTGCTGTGGGGCAGACCCCTCGCTCAGCAGAGCAGTGCCGAAAGAAGCTACATGACCTCACCAGGTCTGCCAGGGTAAGTGCCATGAGGGTGCCCCCTAGTCACAACCATCCCTCCCCCTTAACTGCCCGGGGGGGGGGGGGGGGGAGAGGGATTGGGGCAGAGTTATTTGAGGGTGGTTCACAAAGTTGTCACAGACCCAGCGCTCTGGCCCCGAGGAGAGATGCAATCATCTGATGACAACTTGCCCCCCCCCCAAACTGTGCCAGTATCAGAACGGACTTCTGAGACCTACCGTTTTGTAATGATCTACCTATGTTTCCTCCCCCAACAGGCCAAGGCCGGTCATAACCACCGTGAGCGGCACAAGACTGGAGGGGGTTCGCCCAACATGCACCCCCTCAGCACCTTTGAACAGAGGGCACTGGACCTTGTTGGGGGGTCTGCCACCCGCGATATCGCGCAATGCGAGGTTGGCGGAACTGCAGCAAGTGAGACAACCCTCCCTGACAAACACCCTTCCCCCCCCCCCCCCATCCTCTGTCCCTTCACACACCCTGCCCACTGGGACACCTCCCCATCCTCTGTCCCTTCACACACCCTGCCCACTGGGACCGTCCAGCGGCCTGCCGAGCAAATCGAAATAACCCGTCTCATTCTCTTCCCTAGGACGTGATGCCGAACGACCAGGGCCGTCTGGCTGCAGACGGAGACACGAATCTGCCGCCACCTCACCCGGGGCCTCACAACAGAGGGTGCCCGATCAGCGGGCAGCCCTATCTGCCCCAACCCAATCTGCGGACCAGGACGCACAGAGGGTTCGAGGTCCACCACCACCACCAGAAATGGCCAGGGACAACCCTCCTGTCGCTGAGCGGCCCCACACCCTGGACAAGGACCTAACCATTGAGAGCGTCGGGCTTGCGGCACTGCTTTCTCCCACCACTTCCATCATCCCAGAGATACACACCCCGGCGGGCCTATTTAGTGATGAGTCTCCTGGGGCACAGTCTGGTTGGCACATCACAGATGAGCAGGTACAGCAGGTGGAGGTCGGAGCAACAGAGGGCCCGGACTCGCGGAGGCCAGACCAGGCCCAGGATGCAGCTGGCTCCCAGACGTTTTCGGAGTTCCTGGAGTTTCTCAACCCACCCGCACAGCCGATGCCTCAGGAAACCCAGGGAAACAATGACGGGATGAGGGCTTCCTTCCAGACTCTGCAGACGCTGTTAGAGGAGTCGACCCGCGTCCAAGAGCAGGGAGTGGTGCCGCTCATGGCAGAGACCCAGTCCGACACCGCACGGGTGGCATCCGCGGTGGAGGCAATGGGTCAGGTTATGCAAGACGTTGGGATTAATGTGCACGCGTCATCCTCGGCCCTGGACAGGGTTGCCCTCTCACAGGCAGCAATGTGCCAGAGCCAAACCGACATTGCCGGCGCCCTGCGGGCCATGGCCGAGTCTCAGCAGGTCATTGGCCAGTCGCAGCAGTCAGTCGCCGAGAGCATCAACCGCCTGACACATGTGCTGGATGGCATCGTGCACAATCAGGTTGAGATCGCACAGTCCCTGGCGGGAATGTCTAACTCCCTGGACTCCGTCTCTGCAAACCTTCGGATCCTGGTGGATACCGTTGCAGGCCTCCAGGACTGGCAGCGCCAGGTGTCGGTGGTGCGACGGGGAAACTCCCCGCTCGCACCTCTGTCCCAAAGTGAGGCCCGGGGGCCACCGGGCTCCCCGAGGGAGGAGGAGGTTTCGGGGCCCGTCCCATTAACTCCATCACGGGACGTCCCGGAATTCTCGGCCTCCCCCCGTCCCATCCCTGGTGCATCGGGTGGGCAGCAGGCAGAGCAGGGTGGCACAATGTCACCCGAGACGCCCGCAGAGCAGCCTGGCCCATCAAGGCCGGGTCGCCCCAGGAAACGCTTGGCCAAGGAGAAACGAGTCGAGGGGGGCGATTCGCAGCAATCCTCCTCCACTCCTGCTGTATCATCTGGGGATTCACTTAGACGTAGTGGTAGGGCCCGTAAGGCAACTAAGATAGACACTGAGTAAGTTGGCACGGGTGAAGGGCACAGTTTAGTTGTAGGGGTAGGGCACCTGTAAATAATTGTTAATATTAAACACACTGTTCCACCTTACTTGTAATACCGTGTGATTGTTCCACAGCCACAGGAATCGTGATGGTGACCGAGTGTCGCTGGGGGTGGCGGGTGGTGAAACCTCGGTGCCGGGTGTGCAGTCCCTGCCCCTACCCCCCTCCCACAGCTAGCCCACACGGGCACGTGATGGAGTGTCAGTGACGAACTCAGCGGCCACCAAGGTGGATGGTTCAGCTATTGCCATGGGTCAGACTCTCTCTAACGATTCTGAGCTCACAGCTCTTCGCAGAGCGGGCTGTCATCATTCCACATGGCACTGATCACACCCGCTGACACAGCCATCAATGTTGTGCCATTCCGTCTGGACCCAGTGATAAGCGTCATGTCGAAGTGGAGCAGTGTACACTGAGGGGGGGGGGGTTTGGTGGTGGCAGTTGTGTGGTGACCCTCTGCATGACTAGCGATGCAGGTGGTGGTTTGGTGTTCATCGGGGACGTCACATGCGATGCGTGAACCGTGCTGCCACCATGGCGTCGCGTGCCCGCCGTCCTTGCCGGGTCCGTCGTGCCGCCTCCTGGACATCACCAGCACCTGGGTCGTGTCTGCGTGCTGCGCCCGCCAATCCGCCAGCCTCCTCCTCCTCCTCCTCTGTGCTGGCACCACTGCCACTAGCTTCTCCCTCCGCCTCCTGCAACAGGTCATCTCCCCTCTGCATCGCGATGTTGTGCAGCGCACAGCAGACCACTACAATGCGAGCGACCCTGTCGGCCTGGTACTGCAGGGCCCCACCGGAGCGGTCCAGGCACCTGAATCTCATCTTCAGGAGGCCAAGGCAGCGCTCCACCACACCCCTGGTTGCTGCATGGGCCTCGTTGTATCGTGTTTCCGCATTGGTCTGAGGCCTCCGTATCGGCGTCATCAGCCAAGACCTCAGCGGATAACCCCTGTCACCTAGCAACCAGCCCCTCAGCCGGGGGGGACGTCCCTCAAACATCGCAGGGATGAACGACTGCGCTAGTATGTAGGAGTCATGCACACTCCCTGGGAACCTTGCACAGACGTTCATGAACCTCATGTGGGGGTCGCATACCACCTGGACATTAATGGAGTATGTCCCCCTCCTGTTTGTGAACACGTCCCTGTCCACAGCAGGCGGGCGCATGGGGACGTGAACACAGTCGATTGACCCCTGAACCCTCGGTATCCCGGCCACACTGGCAAATCCACGGGCTCGTGAGTCTTGACTTGCTCGGTCCTCGGGAAAGGTGATGTAGCGATCGGCGATGGCATAGAGGGCGTCGGTCACATCCCGGATGCACCTGTGCACCGATGACTGGGAGATCCCAGAGACGTCCCCGCTCGGAGACTGGAAGGAGCCGGTAGCATAGAAGTTCAGAGCGACCGTCACCTTGATGGCTACCGGGATCGCGTGTCCTCCCCCCGTTCCACGTGGGGCGAGGTGCGACAGGAGTTCGCAGATATGTATCACCGTCTGCCTACTCAGCCGGAGTCTTCTCCTGCAGGTGATGTCCGGCATTGTTAGGAAAGAGACCCGGACACGGTACACCCTCGGCTTTGGTCGTCGCCTCTGACGCCGTGGCTGCACCCTCACTCTCTCCTCTTCCTCTTCCTCCTCCTCCTCCTCCTCCCCCCCCCCCCCATGCTGCTCGACGACTGGCAACTCCTCGGCCCTTCCCTCTGCTGCTGCAGCTGGCCCTGCAGCCACTGCGGGTTGTGGGTGTGGATGCTGCTGCATCTCCAAATCCAGTAGAGCTGCCCCAACCACTGCGCAGAACATAGCCGTTCTGTTCCCATGCATCGTGCTAACCTACAGAAGGGTGGTGGGGGGCGGAGAAACGGGACATGTTAGACGGACGTTAGTCGCCCCCTCGGCAGCCGCCAGCCATGGGATACCAGTGTGTCCCGGTGGCCTGGTCGCGCTGCTGACACGCGGTCAGCCTAACCCCTGGTCACTTCCTGCATCCAACGGCCAGTAAACTATGTCCTCCTCACGGGTGCGTCAGTGGCCTGTGGCCGGAAGCCACAGGGGAACCAGCGGCCGTGTCCTAGTCACCTGCACACCATGGCATGGTGGCAGACATTTTGTTACGGGGTTGGACGGCTCACTCTCTACCTAAACCCCCCCCCCTCCGTCGCCCCCCACTGCCTCCCCCGTCTCCCCACTGCCCCCTCCGTCTCCCCCACTGCCTCCTCCGTCTCCCCCACTGCCCCCTCCATCTCCCCCACTGCCCCCTCCGTCTCCCCCACTGCCCCCTCCGTCTCCCCCACTGCCCCCTCCGTCTCCCCCACTGCCCCCTCCGTCTCCCCCACTGCCCCTCCGTCCCCCCCACCGCCCCCGTTCTGGACCCCCTCCCGTTCCCAGGGATGCCTTCCCCGTTGTGGCCAGACTCGAGCGGTGCGCTGAGCGGTGCGCTGAGCGGTGCGCAGAGTGGTGCCCTGACCTCCTCCAAGCAGTCGTCAGCCAGGCCGACTGGTTGACGAATTTAAAAAGCAGGTGTGTTTCACGACGTCCAAACAGGGCGCCATGACGTCGGGACTTCGGCCCATCCGGGCCGGTGAATAGCGGGGGGGCTCACAGTGGCGATTCTGGTCGTGTCAGGGGCGGGAAGGAGGCGTTTGTCGGGAAACGCGACTCCGACAATTTGCGGGGTTCGGAGAATAGCGGGAGGGCGTCGGAACAGCGTCGCCGTAAAAATTTCCGACGCCTGCTATTCTCCGACCCGTCGTGAGTCCGGAGAATCTCGCCCTAAGTTTTCTCAGGTGGGTGAATCAGAGGCAAGCTGTCAAGAGCCCGGAGTGAATCACGTGGAGGAATTTCCCCCCCCCCCCCCAAAGAGATTGAATACACAATGAGCTTTCCCGCCGGCACTGACGGGATTATACCTGGTTTTCTTGCCAGGACTGACACCTTGAAAAAATATTGGAAAGTTGTGCACCTGGTGAGAAGGAGGACCTCCTCGTAAGGGTGCTCCTGTACCTGGCCTAGTTGGCCATTAACAGTTACAGACAACGGGTGGTTGAGAGGGTGATCCAACCCGACTGTTTGGCCCTCTACCACGGTACGTTCGCAGTCGGGTAGTCTTGGAGAGCAAGCACGTGGATCCCATTTTCCATTGGCAATCTACAGCAGTCTTGTGCAATGGAATAGTACGGTGTTTTTCTTACATTTATTTATGGAATGTGAGCATTGTTGGCTAGGTCAGCATTTGTTGCCCATCCCTAAGTGCCCTTAAGAAAGTGATGGTAACCTGCCTTCTTCAACTGCTGCAGTACATATGGTACAGGTAAATCCACAGTCCTGTTAGGGAGGGAGTTCCAGGATTTTGTCCCAGCAACAGCAAAGGAATGGGATATATCTCCAAGTCAGGGTGGTAAGTGGCTTGGAGGGGGACTTTCAGGAGGTGTTATTCTCATGTATCTACTGCCCTTGTCCTTCTAGATGTTAGCGGGATCGGAACATCCCACCAGTCCGAAGGGACGAGAATTTCAGTCACAGTTTCTTTCACCTGGTAAAATGTAGGAAATCTGCAATGGCACTTAAGGCAAGTAAATTGTATCGAACACACGTAAATACTTTTATTTACAGACCAGGATATATAGATCCTGTGTGTTCTATTCCAGAAATCCAGTTAAGGAGAGAAATAGGACCAATCTTTACATAATTTAATATTTACAGCGTTGCACATTACAAGTATACACCTTAACCCAAAAGCCACAGTTTTAGTCGATAATGATTTAAATTGGATTGAAGTTTGTGCCTGCGGTCTGCGTACAACTAACAACAATTAATACACAAATAAAACTATGCAGTATCTTGATCAAAAGTTACGTTAGACGGTACGATTCTCTGGCCTTCCCGTGGCGTGTTTCTCGGCAGCTGGAAGTGGCCCGCCATTGGCCAGTGGCGGGATCCTCTGGTCCCGCTGCTGTTAATGGGATCTCCCATTGAATCCATCTCATGCCATTGGGAAAACCGCAGCTGGGTGTGTCACTGGCGGGACCGGAAGATCCTGCCAGTGTGAACAGTTGGAAGATCTTTTCCGCAGTGTCTTCACCTAGCCCCAGCTTTTGCTGTCACCTCTGAACTAAACTGGCACTTGTTGGGATCCCGAACTGAATTTTTTCCAGCAATCCCAATGTAATACAAATCTCATGGGACGAACAAATAATGAAAAGAATGAATGTTACAGGTTACAAAACAAGCCCTTTCGACTTTAAAACATTGGACAGAATGCACAAAATGTACAAATGCAGGAAAGTTCTGTTCTGTATAAATCATAAGTTAGACCTCAGCAAGAGCATTGTGTCCAATTCTAGGCATCACAGTTCAGAAAGAATGTAAAGGTATTGGGCAGGATGCAAAGGAAATTTATTCAAGTGGTACCAGCGACGAGGAGTTTCAGTTATGTAAAGAGACTAAGGGATTTGGAATGGTTCAGATTCAATGATAACTATCAAAAGGGAATTAGATTACCACTTAAAAAGGAAGAGTTACAGGGTAAGATCAGGGGAGTGAAACAAATTGCATAGCTCTTGCATAGGCATGATCCATAGAATCCCTACAGTGCAGAAGGAGGCCGTTTGGTCTGGGTCTGCACCGACCATCCAAAAGAGCACCCCACCTAGGCCCACTCCCTGCCTTATCCCTGTATCCCAACTGAACCTGTACATCTTTGGATGCCAAGGGGCAATTGAGTGTGGCCAATCCACCTAACCGTTGGACACCAAGGGACAATTTACCACGGCCAATCCACCGAACCTGTACATCTTTGGACCGTGGGAGGAAACCGAAGCACCCAGAGGAAACCCACGCAGACACGGGGAGAACGTGCAGACTCCACAGACAGTGACCCACGACTGCAATTGAACCCGAGTCCTTGGCGCTGTGAAGCAGCACTGCTAACCACTCCCACTCTGCCACCCTCCTTCTGTGCCATATTATTCTATGATTTGATTTAATGTTGCAAGGATGTGAATGTTTTCAGTGTTAACTTTTAAAGATAGGCATTAAAACAAAGGAATTCCTCAACTAAAGGCCAACTTTGTCATTGCAACTTTTTTCATTCCACAGTAAGCTTTTACATAATTATAGAAAATGTAGTGTTTCAGGTTTAATGCTAGTGTTGATGGTTCAATGTATTGGCCTTCAATGGCTAAGTTGTCTTAATTTTTATTACCAAGCCAGTTGATAAGAAGCAATGATACAGTTCACCTCAGGCAGTAAGGGAAATTAGTAGCATCAACTATACCAGATGGAACGGCATCTCATCCTGGCTAATTGTGATCAGTACTGACAATGAAAATTTAAACATCTGAAGTTGAAATTATCCTTCTTGCCAGTAAAATAAGAGAGGCTGGCTACACATTAAAATTAATTCAAAGGCCATGAAGTGTTTGGAACAGTCTCAGAATGTGAAAGAAACTGTACAAATGCAAGGTCCTTCCTCCGTTCTATTTCACAACTGGAGAAGAAGGTTTGATGAAACAAGTAGGTGAGAGAAATGTTAAAATACCAAGTGATAAGTACAAGTAAGTATAACGAGGCATTACCTGGCTGACAGGAGATTCACTCTCCTCACTGACCAACGGTCGGTTGCCTTCATGTTTAACAACACACAGCGGGATAAGATCAAAAATGATAAAATCTTGAAGTGTAGGATCATGCTCTCCACCTACAATTACGAGATTTTGTATCGCCCCGGTAAGCTCAACGAGCCCCCGATGCCCTATCCCAAGGTATATGTGCCAGCGCACAAGTGTACTGACTCCGCACCCTGCACAACGATCTCTGTCACCCAGGGGTCACCCGCTTTTATCACTTAATAAAGGCCCGCAATCTGCCCTACTCCATCGAGGAGGTCAGGGCTATCATCAGAGACTGCCAGGTCTCCGCGGAGTGTAAACCGCACTTCTACCGGCCAGACCGTGCGTGCCTGGTGAAGGCCTCCCGCCCCTTTGAACGTCTCAGCGTGGACCTCAAAGGGCCCCTCCCCTCCACCGACAGCAACACGTACTTCCTCAATGTACGTGTACTCGAGATTCCCCTTCGCCATCCCATGCCCCAACATGACATCTGCGACCGTCATCAAAGCCCTCAACACCATCTTCGCTCTGTTTGATTTCCCCGCCTACGTCCACAGCGACCGGGGATCCTCATTTATAAGCGATGAGCTGCGCCAGTACCTGCTCAACAGGGGCATCACCTCAAGCAGGACGACTAGCTACAACCCCCAGGGAAACGGGCAAGTGGAGCGGGAGAATGGGACGGTCTGGAAGGCCGTCCAGCTGGCCCTACGGTCCAGACCTCCCCTGGCCTCCCGCTGGCAGGAGGTCCTCCGCGACGCCCTTCATTCCATTCGGTCGCTCTTGTGCACTGTAACTAACGAAACTCCCCATGAACGTCTCTTCGCCTTCCTGAGGAAGTCCACCTCTGGGGTTTTGCTCCCACCATGGCTGGCAGCTCCAGGACCCGTTCTCCTCTGCAAGCACGTGCGGCTCCACAAGGCGGACCCGTTGGTTGAGAGGGTACAGCTACTCCACACGAACCCGCAGTATGCCTACGTAGCGTACCCCGACAGCCGCCAGGACACAGTCTCCCTCTGGGACCTGGCACCAGCTAGGTCCCCACAAACCCCCCCTTCTGCCCCGGCGCCACCCCCCCCCCCCCCCCCCCCCCCCGGCGCACCCCACCTCAGCCCCTGCTCCAGGACGTTCCACCCTCCCCTTGTTCCCACCCGTGGATGAAGATGAGGTTGACACGATCTCGGAGTCCCTGACGACCAAACCGATGCCTGACTTCAACACCACAACTTTGTCGCTCGCAACGATGGACCAAGGCACCAGACCGTCTAAATTTGTAACCACTTTCTTAAAATTTAAACAACGTGTTTTTTTTTAAAAAAACAACCGGTATGTAAATAGTTTCCACCACCCCCGCTGGACTATTTTTTAACAGGGGGTGAATATGGTAGTCACCACTGTTGTATTGTGTACAGTGCATATGAGGGTATTACGGTAAGGCCCCTGTACTACAGGTACGGGGGTAGATCCCAGCCTGCTGCCTCCGCTCAGTAGGCGGAGTATAAATGTGTGGGCTCTCCGAGCTGCAGCCATTTCGGCAGCAGCTGCGGGAGGCTCCACAACTCTGCGTAATAAAGCCTCAATTACACTCTACTCTTGTCTTGTCATCTTTGATAGTGCATCAATCCCCACTTTGGTCACATCCATCAATGACTTTATCATTTTGACTGGTGGCCTCCTCTTTCTGACTTGTGGGAAGAGGACCTGCCTCCTTTCATGGGCTGCTCAAGGGAGATGTTACTGAAGAGATGGGTGACCATTACTTTTCTTAATGCCATCTCAGCGCTCTGTCTATATCCTCCTTCTGTTTTCCGGGTTGCTGCTGTCTGAATGTTCCACAGGTGCCTGGTAAAATTGCAGATGCTTGTAGGCTTCCAGCACTCGGACCCGCCCACCACCATTAATTGGATGGCTTCCCCACTGATGGTTACTCCTTGGAAAATACCACAGAGCTTCCTGCTGCCTACCGGTGCGTGTATCTGACACGTCAGATTGGGGCCTCAACTGGGTCAATACAATCCTGTCCTCTTACTCCATGTAATCACTATTGCCAAGATGTTCCCTTCCAATTATCTCTCTTATCTGTTCTGGTTCATTTCTCGTCACTAGTTCCAGCAGTGTTCACTCACTTGTTGGGCTTTTCACATACTGGGTAAGAAAGGAGGCCTGCAAGCATTGTGAAAACTACGTTCCCTGTGCCTGTCTCACTATCTCTTCTTTTCAGTTTATTTCAGGGCAGTTAAAACCTGCCATGATTATTATTCCATGTGCTTTATTGATTTCATCTATTCCCTCAGATATTTTATCATCCACCTCCTTTCCAGTATTAAGTGGTCTGCAATATGCATCAATTAACGTGACAGATCCCTTACCATTTATTTCAATCCATATGGACTCTGTTCCGAACCTTCTGTTAATGTTGTCCCTTTTATTCCACTACCATTATGCTGTATCTAATTAATACAGCTATCTCACTGCCCTTCGTCTTTCCCTATCCTTCTGATTATGTTATAACCTTCAATATTTAGTTGCCAGACCTGATGTTTATGAAGCCATGTTTGAGTAATTCCATCTGGTTCTACATCTGGAGCCTCACTATGGATTATTGCCTCCAGTGTTTTATTTTGGATGTTGTGTACATTGTTGTACAGGCAATTTAAGTTATTTTTAATAGTTATTGCTTTCATTTTATTTCTGACAGTCGATTAATATTTCTATTTTATATCTCTGTGTTCTCTCTCTGTTTGTTACCTTTGTTTCTGACCTCGGTGTGATCTTTACTCTCACCTCTTTGTGGTGAATGTATTATATTAATAATCCACCAGTGTATTTGTATCTGTGCTGTTGCACTTGTATTTGTATCTGTGCTATGCTGCTGCCCTTGTGGGCTTCTCCGATGGGCCATTATATGGCATTATCCACAGGGGAACATGTTGGGGCATGTATGGGCTCCGCCCATGGCTCCTCCCCTTGAAGGGAGGTATAAAGAGCAGTCGACCTGTAGGCAGTTCTCAGCATTGGTTCAGTCACAGGCAGGCACTGTTCTAAGTTGATTAAAGCCACGGTTTACTTCTACTCATGTATCGAGTGAATTGATGGTCGCATCACTCTTATTCTTTATATTTTTAGACTTATGGTGGTGATGGGTGTGGGGGTGTGGAGGGCGGTATTTATGGAGCCCACAAGAGTAGAAAACTTGGCGTGCAAAGTGACTTAATTTGGAAGGGTGGGAAATTTTGATTTCACAATGGCGGTGGAAATGCAGAATGTTTGCTGTGTGTTGAAATTCAAACCAGTCTGTGTCAGGTTTTAACACGTAATACAGTTACCTGCCATGAATATTCCTCAGTGTAAAAGAGTTTTCAATAAAGCCTTACCATCAGGATAAAATCAGCAAAGCACAAGATTCTTGTGGTGTCTGGTTTACGTATTCTTTAAAGGTGCCCCATGTTCTTTGAGGAGGTAGTGGAAGCAGGGACGATAGTGACGTTTAAGGGGCAGCTTGACAAATACATGAATAGGATGGGAATAGAGGGATAGGGACCCCAGAAGTGTAGAAGATTTTAGTTTTGACGGGAAGCATGGTCGACGCAGGCTTGGAGGGCTGTTCCTGTGCTGTTTCTCATTGTTCTTTGTTTGTTCTTTGTTAAGCTCTCTGGCATAAGGCAGTGGCATTGAATGATTGGTGTTCATGTACAGGGACGTGTAGTGGAGGGAAGGGTCTCGTGTTCTGAGTGTGGTGGTCTTGTACGGGATCGGGGGCTGGGCAGGTTCATGCAAGGATTGAAAGCTGCACAACGGTTCTAAAGGCTGGTTTTGGTGCGATGAAAGGTGGGGTGCTGAGGATCGAATTGAGGATTCTGTGTGACGAAGGGAACAGTCACAGTCAAAAGGGAAAGTTGGACTCTGTCTGGGTTGGGGGAGGGGGGGCAGGTCGAGAGTCAGGGCAGGGTATTTGGAACGTCTCATGGGGTGGGTCACAGGAGTGAACAAAGGCATGGAGCAGGATAACAGGAGGGCTCAGGGTCAAAGTGCATATTGGGATGGTCCTGTTTGCAGGCACAGGGGAGGGATTTAACGTGCAAAGAAATGTTAATAGAGTCTAGTGTAATAGGAGGCTTAAGGGTAACAGAGGAGAGGAAAGATTATGATGGGTGGATCAAAGTGAAGAGGGCAAGAATAAGGATGACAGAGGGAGCAGAGAAGCTACAGGAACTATCTCAAAACTGACACATATTTACAGTCTTATGGAAAAACATGTGGCTGGGTTCTCCATTTCTGAGTCTAAGGGCTGGATTCTCCACCCCGCCGCGACACATTTCTGTTTCACCCCGCCAGTGGGATGCTCCGTTAGGCTAGCTAGTCAATGCGGTTTCCCATTGTGGGGCAGCTCCACAGTCCACCTCCTGTCCACCCCCTGCTACTCCCCCCAGCCATGGCAGAAACCCCCGGCACAGCAGCACGACTGTCAACAAACTATGGCGATGTTGGGCCCTTTCCGTACCCCCTCTCTGTCCCTCAGCAGCCACGGCGCCTGTTTCATTATTTTTAAAAGCACACGTGAACCTCGCCGTCGGGAATTCGCCCCAGTGGAGGCGAAGCATCACGGAGGCCCCGGAGAAAACAAGGTCAGGCCCGCTAATGATATGCCAAAACCGTTCACTGTACTTGTGATCGAGAATTGCGATTTGGCGTGAAACCGGTGCCCACCACTATTTGTGCCCACCACTATTTCGGCATCAAAACCAATTTTCCACCCAATCGGATTTCCCGATTCCATCGTCAGCTGACAGAGAATCTCGCCCAATGCCTCTGAATGGATACTTGACTGATGTGGGAGGTGGATTATATGAATGGGTGCAACATAAGAATTAGGATCAGGAATAAGCCATTCAGTCCTTTGAGCCCACTCTGCCATTCAATGAGATCATGGCTGATCTTCTACGTCTTCTACCATAGTCCTTCACTACTCCTGTATTCCTTCATATTTTTAATATGTAGAAATCTTTCGATCTCAGTCTTGAACATACTCAGTAACTGAGCCGCCACCACCCCTGGGACAGAGAATTCCGAAGATTCACCACTCTGAGGAAAGACATGCCTCCACATCTCTGTCCTAAATGATTGGTCCCTTATTCTGAGACTGTGAACTGTGCCCTGATTCTAGAACACCCCCCAGCCAGGGGAGACATCCTTCTTGCATCTACTGTGTCAATCCCTGTGAGAATTTTATTTGGTTGAATTAGATCACTTCTCATTCTTCTAAACTCCAGAGAATAAAGGCCCAGTATAATCTTAACTCACAGGACAATCCCTCCAACCCAGGATTAGTGTGATGAACCTTTGTTGCACTCTCTCTATGGCAAGTATATCTTTCCTTCCAGGGTGCAACAAGTGACATATGTGGCATCTCACAGGTACATAAAGAGGTGACCGATGCCTTACTTAGTCATGGCAATAATTTCCACCCACTTCACAACCCGTGAAGACACACCTAGGCTGGAAGGTCAGTCATGTTTGACGACAAGGTTTCCTTGAGTGCACAAAACCCCTGGGAACAGCCAGTTGCAGATGTAAATTGTAAAGGGTGTCACTCCATGAATGTACAACTGATGTGTGGCTACAGGTCTGTGCTCGTTTCCCAGGAAACTGTCACATCACATACATCTTGTTCAAGTCACAGCTCCTAGAGCTTTTGAAGCCCCAACCAAGATGGATCTTTGGTGACGAGGGCTATCCCCTGCTGATGGCACCAGTGAGGTGTCCCAGAGATAGATAGAGGAGCACTACAATCAATCTCATGCACCCACCAAAGTCATCATGGAGCACACCATTGAACTTCCGAAACTGCACATTTGACCGCTCTGCAGGGATGATGCAATGTGAATAGATGTCGCAAGAGGAAAAGTGCGAGGAAGACCAGCCCTCCTCAGATGAAGAAAATTTGTCTGAGCCTTAAATCCAAATGAGCCTTTCATGAATGCCACAGCCATGGTGACACATGCAAGGGATTCCAGAGACAACCTGGTCGACACACGTTTCGCACAACAATGATACATCTGCATGACCACTGCAACTTTATTTTCTGCTCTTCCATTCCCTGGGCTGCATTTTGCTTCATGGTGCCATTCTAGTTTTCTGTCTACAATCTGCATCCCTAACCTGACATTACTTGCTAAAGAAGACCACCAAATGTGTGATTTTCTTCTCTCTCTCCCCTTTGGTCCTTTACCCTGTTGGTTCAGTCAATGACAAGGGGACTTACTTGTACTGGATTCCAAAGACAAAGATGTCCTTCTTTCCTACCTTCACCTATATATACATACAGATACACAGCTAATTCTCATTATCTAGCACATACATAAAAAACACATTTAGTCATGTGATTGGCAGTTTGAGCTGGGAACCAGCATTAATCTTTTATAGAACAGTACAGCACAGAACAGGTCCTTTGGCCCTCGATGTTGTGCCGAGCAATGATCACCCTACTCAAACCCACGTATCCACCCTATACCCGTAACCCAAACAACCCCCACTTAACCTTACTTTTTAGGACACTACAGGCAATTTAGCATGGCCAATCCACCTAACCCGCACATCTTTGGACTGTGGGAGGAAACCGGAGCACCCGGAGGAAACCCACGCACACACGGGGAGGACGTATAGACTCCGCACAGACAGGGCCGGCCCAAGGCACCGGCAACTCGGGCAGTCGCCCGGGGCGCCATGTGCTAGGGGGCGCCAGAGACTCGGGTCCCGCGCATGCGCAGTTGGGCCGGTGCCAAATGCGCATGCGCGGTGGCCGCCCTCCCCCAGGGCGGCCCCCTCCGCCCCGCCCTCGCGCCTCGGGCCCGCCCCCCCGCCTCGGGCCCGCCTCGGCCTCCGCCTCAGCCCCCCCCCGCCTCGGGCCCGCCGCCCCCCCCCCGCCTCGGGCACGGCCCCCCCCCCCGCCTCGGGCTCGGCCCCCCCCCCGCCTCGGGCTCGGCCCCCCCCCCCCCCCCCGGGGCTCGGCGCCCCCCCCCCCGGGCTCGGCCCCGCCCCCCCTCGTCCCCCCCCCTCGGCCCCCCCAACCCCCCCCCCCCCCCGGGCTCGGCCCCGCCCCCCCTCGTCGCCCCCCTCGGCCCCCCGACCCCGCCCCCCCCCGCGACCTCCGACTCCCCCGACCCCGCCCCCCCCCCTCGGTCCCCCGGCCCCGCCCCCCCCTCTCGGCCCCCCGGCCCCGCCCCCCCCCACCTCCCTGGCCCCCCCCCCCCCGAAGGGCGCCGAAGTTCAGCTTGCCCGGGGCGCCAGCAACCCTAGGGCCGGCGCTGCGCACAGACAGTGACCCAGCCGGGAACCGAACCTGGGACCCTGGAGCTGTGAAGCATTTATGCTAACCACCATGCTACCGTGCTGCCCATCTTACAGAACCATCTTACAGAATCATCTTACAGAACAAATGCATGAAACAATAGAAAATTTAAAAATTTCAATAAGAATATGTGGATTCTCTGTTTCCTTGTTTCTTCTTTTAAGTAATAATCGATGAATGTCCGTATTTTATCTAGAAGTTAAATACAGATAGGGCAAGATTGCATGGTTAGCCCTTTAAATGAGTCAGCGTCCAAATGTATTCAAGTACAGTTTCTGCTCATGGCAATGTCACAATCTTTCCATTCAAATTTTCTCAAACTTCCAAGAATGACTGTCCTTGCAATTACTGGCACCCCACATTAGGAGACTAATGGACACCTTATTATTACAGAGCACTTAATTTGGAGTTCATCAATAATGTCTACTAACAAATGAGTTTGAATATGGAATGCCCGTACAGTTAGAACTCAAGTACAGTGAAAAATGTTATACTATACTCGTTCTACTTCTTTGAAACATGTAATTTATCAAATGGCTCGTTAAGAAATTTTTTGGGGGTCAAATGGCGGAATAGTTACCAACATTTGTGGTTATGTGGATGATTTTCCATAGTAACAGCTGTTCATTTATATGATTGTCAGTGCTAATCTGATTTACCCAAAGGCACTCTTGCCGCACTTGCATCAGGGTTTATCCAAAACGACAGCCACGACAGGACAACAATCAGCAGAGTTGGTGCATAAACACCCATCATGTAATATCCAACTTGTCTTTGTAGTGTAAATATCACTTCCACACAGGTGTAATATCCTTTAGTAAAAACAAAGAAAGGAAAGCGATATAATATTTTCTGCAGTATAAGTAAAATGTTGATTATCAGTTTTACATCAGTTTGTTGAGAAAATCCATATTCAAAGCTGAAAGGTTCATTCAATTGATTATCCTTTTGCAGCTTCAACAATTTTGCAACAAGCTGATCAGAGTCTTTAATCATTTTTTTAAAAATCCATTCTTCCTCAATACAGTGATAGATAAGACAGTGGCTTATTATAATATGAGAACTATACTGTTCTTCACTTCTACATTGATTGGGTTAGTTAGTTATCCACTGATATCTACAAAGGCTTATATTTAGTTGTAATGATTAAAAACAGTGGTTATAAACTGGATCTCATTCTTACATATTTTAACAGTCAAAGATAGAAATAACCCATTTCACTGGGTTACTGACCCCGTGGCTCAATTGCTTGCTGTACCTGCATGTTAGCTTTCAATGAGGGTGGAGTTCATATTGTGCACAACGGACTGATTAAAGGAACTCCGTAATAATTAGTTTAATAGATGAGAACCATGGACAGACATACTCTTGCATGTATTCTGTCTCCTTCACACAGTGCAATTACTATAATAACCATGCGTCTCATTCTCCTACCTGATGGCTGTTGCTGGGGAGGCTTGTGCAGCTCCCCAATGTGCTGATATGGTCAAGGTGAGCCTTGGGCTTTTGACTCATGCTCCCTGCGCACAACCAATTTCAGCTCCAAAACAATCCAAAATGTATTGACACCTCAATTTCTTTGGCACAATAATTTTGTCCCATAACTGCCCCAGAGTCACATTAGAAAATTACCCCAATGATGTGCTCCAAATCCCTCTTGGGAAGTTCCCATGTAAATGTTTACCTGGCAATTGTCCAGAAGAGCTAACTTGTCTGGATAATTGCGCTAGGCTGAGAACCATCCGACAGAAGCGATTTAAATCACTAACTTCGGATGGTTCTACCAGTTTTACATTTCTAATTACTCTGAAAGAGTTAGAAGGAAAAAAGCACTTCTAACTCCAGACTACCACCCCTGACCCTGCCTGACACCGGACACCCCCACACCTCTGGTCTAACTTTAACCCTAGCCCGTCTGGTGCTGTAAAAAGGGATGTATTATCCTATCTGTGCTCCAGTTAATCCATGCTGATGCAGCACCTCGCTACTCCTGTCTCACCCAGACTGAGAGAGGAAGGTCGGGCGAGACAGGGGCTTTGGAAGTTCAATGAGGGTAAGTCCCTCCAAGAGTGGCAATTCGCCGGTAACTGCCATTCCGAGGAAGTTACGGGCCATTATCCTCAGATGCTTGATCTGTCAGAAATAGTCTGATTGTCTACACTAATAACATGAAAGGACAGTAAATGGAAGTTAATGGATGAGTGCAGAGGCAAGTTTTGGAACCTGATGAGGACAATTTTCTGCAGCGCAATAGAGCGTATTATGTCGTCAAGATGCGATCTGAAGCTGCAGTGCTGGTTTAGCTCACATTTAGTCGATAAAGGTTTTAAAGTCACGCAGTCGCTCAGAGAGTTGTTAAGGAACTGATTGCCACTTCAATTTCCTGCTGTTGCCCATTAAGGTCGTGAATAGCATCTTGGTGGCTAATGTTTGTCCTAAAATGATCTACCAACAGTAACAAATTATCCTGGAGTAAACAAAGTGTTGATGTGAGTTTCAAATGCTAAAGGATATGCGCCATTTCATGTTCACTTTCTCCTAATAGAGCAATGAAGAGGATCTCTGAAACACATTGCCTGACTTTCTGGGACATCTGAATCCCCCAGATTCTAAAACACAGACTACCCCATCTTCTAGGAGTCACTCAGAGGAAGTACTTGGTCATGGGCATCTTGCTGGGGATCCCCTTTGATGGGGAAAGTGGGAGGACATGAGGCCAGGGAGAGCAGCACCAGTTGTTGCAGGAGAGCAGGACAGGATGTCAAAGAAAACAAGGTGGCATCCATTCCCCAGGGGAATACAGAATACCCTCCTTCTCTGGGCTTCCTCCTCAACAACCTCCAGTGTCACGCCTGAAAAACTTTGAACCCACCTTTCCACCACTCCCTTATTCCATGAGCCACCAAGCAACCTGCAGAAGTATGTCAGCCAGCACACTCTACACCTCCAGTGTAAGTACATGTGAGAAGCCCACATACATTGCTCCACTGTTTAATCAACACTGGAGTGCTAAAGCTCCAGTTTCTGGTTCAACACCTTCAGGCAAGTTCAAATACCAGTTTACCCGGCAATTCTCCTGGCCCCGATGGGCCGAGAGGCTGTCTGTTTTTGGCCAGTCCCAGGGCGGGACCTGGCAGATAAGTCGGCTGGGGTGGTCCTCGAGAGACGCGGGGGATCCGAGCCCAGGGGGGGGGGACCGCCACGGTGGCCTGACCCGCGATCGGGGCCCACTGATCTGCGAGCGGGCCTGTGCCGTGGAAGCACTCCTTCCTTCCGCGCCGACTCTTGTAGGGCTCCGCCATGGCCGGCGCAGAGAAGAGAACATGTGCATGTGCATGTGCCAAAATACGCCGGCCGGTCTGCTCATGCGCAGAACGCCGGCGGTTCCACGCATGTGCGAGATCACGCCGGCCCTTTGCCGCATGCGCAAACTCACGCAGTCCCTTCAGCGCCGGCTGGAGCGGCACCAACTCCTCCGCCATCCACCTAACCCCCGGAAGTACAGAGAATTCCATACTTTTGGGAGCTGTTGACGCCGGTTCTCCCACCAGCATGGGGACTTAGTCCTCAGAAGGGAGAAACTCGCTGAGAGAGTTCAATAAAGAGTTGGGAAAAAAAAATTCTCAAAAATAATTCTTAAGTAAAGCGTTTCAATTAATCTCCCTATATTTAAGTGACAGCAGGAGATCAGTAATTTTCATTATCTAATAGATTGAGGAATGGTGGGACAGCTTTCGCCCCTGGAATGCATATCCTGTTCCATGTGGGAATTCCACGACATTGCACGTGTCCTGGAAAACCCATAGATGCAGGAAATGCCATCAGCTGTAGCAACTCAAGCTCCACGTTTCTGTGCTTGAGCAGAAGCTGACATCATTGCAGTTCATCCATGGGGCTGAAAGTTTCATAAGTAGCATGTTTATACATGTGGTCACTCCACAGCTCAAGAGTAAACAGGGGGAATGGGAATGGGTGACCAGCAGGCAGTTAAGAGGAAACAGGTAGGTAGTGGAGGAGACCCTTGGGTGCCTCTCACTCTCCGAACAGTATTTAGCTCTGAATTATGATGAAAGTGATGATTTCATCTGGGGAATGCAGCCAGAGCCAAGTGCATGACGCCACTGGTTCAGCTTACAAGAGGGCACAAAGTAGAATGGAATAGAAAGACAACTATGATAGCGGATTCAATAGTTGGGGAACAAACAATGTTTGTGTGGCCACAAACATGGATATAGGATGGCATGCTGCCTTCCTAGTGCCAGTGTGAAGGATATCATTGAATGGCTGCAGAGCACCCTGATGGGGAGGCGGGGAGGAGAGGGAGGCGGGGAGGAGGGGAGTGTGACAAGCCAGCAATCATAGCCCACATTGGTGAGGTCATTAAAGGGAGAATGAGGGATCTGGACCTGCGGTCAGAATTTAGGGAGCTAGGTAGGAAAATAGCAAGCTTGAATCTCCGGATTACTCCTGGTTATCACACACAAGTATAGAAATAGGAGGACAGTGTAAATTAATGTGTTGTTGGAGAGATGGTGCAGGAGGAAAGGCTTTAGATTCCTAAGACATTGGGATCAGTTCTGGAGTGGAGGCAGCATCAACTGGGGCTCTCAAAAGGAAAAGTTCATTGATAGAAATGGAAAATCTGCAGGATTGTTGGGAAAAGGCAGGGAAGGGACACTAGTTGGGAAGGCAGGGAAGTGGCCCTAATGAAAAAGGCAGGGGTGTGGCACTAGTGGGAAAGTGGGCAGTATGGTAGCATAGTGGTTAGCACAATTGCTTCACAGCTCCAGGGTGCCAGGTTCGATTCCCGGCTTGGGTCGCTATCTGTGCACAGTCTGCATGTTCTCCACGTGTCTGTGTGGGTTTTCTCCAGATTCTCTGGTTTCCTCCCACAGTCCAAATATGTGCAGGTTAGGTGGATTGGCTATGCTAAATTACCCTTAGTGTTCAAAATTGCCCTTAGTGTTGGATAAGGTTACTGGGTTATGGGTATAGGGTGGAGGTGTGGGCTTGGGTAGGGTGCTCTTTCCAAGAGTCGGTGCAGACTCGATGGGCCGAATGGCCTCCTTCTGCACTGTAAATTCTATAAAAGACAGGAGAGTGGCGCTCGTGGGAAGACAGGAGAATGGCGCTAGTGGGAAGACAGGAGAATGGCACTGGTGGGAAAGGCAGGAGAGTGGAACTAGTGGGAAGACGGGAGAATGGCACTAGTGGGAAAGGCAGGAGAGTGGCACTAGTGGGAAAGGCAGGAGAGTGGCACTAGTGGGAAATGCAGGAGAGTGGCACTCCTTCAGAGGAAGTACAGAGATGACAGACTGAATGCTGAATGACCTCATTCTGTGCTGTAACCATTCTATGATATTATGATTCCAATACTTATTTTGTTATTAAAAGAACATAGAACTTGGCAGACGATATGTAGCTGCCCGTGAGAAAATTGAAAATGTCTGTGCCAATATAGGTTGGAAACTGGAGGTGGCACACTTACTAACTGGCCACCTTACACAATATTATGTGTTGCGCACAGTTAGATCAGCAGATTCCCTCTCTAGTTAAACTACTTCTCACAATTGTTCGAAATAAGTGACTTCATTCCAAACAGTTACGGGATGCTGCCATTCAGAGCTCCATTTTGTTCTCTGAAGACCTTCCCAGGAGGAAGTTATTGAGCGCAGCAGCCCAGGGGTCAGTTCTGGGACCCTTAGTCATCTGTATCAATAACAGTTTCAAAAATGCAATATAAATTGAACAAATTTGGAGCTATTCCCTTACTGCTGGTCAGCTGACATTGACTGCTCATTTCAGATTACTTTTAATTCATATCGAAATGGCTTCTAGGTTAAAACTCTGGAATCATTCAGTAAATTAGATTTTGTGAGAGGGTGATTGCCAATTCCTGGGAAGGATACATACCGCTCATCAGTATTTAACTTTATGATAAATTTAAAAACTAGAATAATCTTCGTTTCAGTGTAACATTGAACTGATTATATACCAGAGACCACATTATTTCGATTAGCTTAAATTCACTAAAGCATTAAGGAGCTGACACACAAAGATAGAGAAAATACAATGCTGTCACTGAGTCCCAGGGTGGATAGCCAAAAGATGCTTCGCAGGTAAGAGTTTTGCAAGCCAATTACCTGAGAAGTGCAAACTTCCCATGGCAATTGCCATGCACTGGGGACCATCTGAAAATATGATATAAATCGCAAACTTTGGATTGTTCCAAATGATTACCAAGAAAATGTTTGGAGACTTAAAACCTCATTCAACTTCTGGGTAACAATTGCATAGATCCACACCATCACCACCCCTCCCTCCGGACTCCCCCTCACCCGTGAATGACAGGGGACTCTCTCCACCCCATGACTACTACCCCACATTGGAGTCCCCCAGGTTCTCGGCCTCTCAGGGGTTCTAATCCCCCCCACCCCCCACAAGCCCCGACTATCCACCCTCTCTCCCTGGACCCTCAACCCTCCCCACCAAGAGACTACACCTCCTAACCGGGCCCGAGGTGGCACCTCCCACCACCAAAGACCAACCCAACTTCCTCTGATGACCAACCCCAACCCCCTCAGATTCCCAACCTGATCCCTCCTGAGGCCCGGCGAAGTGAATCACCGAGGTAGCCCGGCCCGACTCTCCTGCATCCCCCTCATCCACACACACATCCTACTCGTTTACCTTATACACTTACCTTCTCCCTGACTTTCAAGGACCTTCAAACTTGACTGGACCATTAAACTTACCTGGTTTTTGACAGCTAGTGCATTAAAAAGGGGGTGTGCCCTCCTTCCTTTTAATAGAGTTATGCTCTGGGATTGAGCTCTATTGCCCAGATCCCGCCTAGCCTGAATCAGAAGGCCGTGTGAAAGAGGACAGAAAAAGATTCAGGTCGAAAGCCAGAAATTGAGTGGAAATTCAATGCTGACTCCCACTCCAAGGAAGTTCAGGCCCATTTTGTTCTGCACTCCTTTTGAAAAACGTGAAACTGGCAGAAGGGTCCCTGTGGGGAGCCGAGGTGAGTAGCCATCTTTGCTCAAAAGCAAAGAGCCCGGGTGCACTGGGCTTGCTACCCCAGTGCGAAGCGGGGAGTGGGGGACCCTCGGCTGGGGGTGGAGGACCCTCCGCAGGTGGGGACTGCCATGGGGGTTAGGAGGCACTGGGGGGGGGCAACCGGGGAGCAACCGCTCAAGGCACTATCGTGCCAACGTGTGCCCATACTGGGGCAACCCCTGTCCCTGCCCGTCTGCCCTGTGAATCACCCACATGCCCTACCAACTGCTGAGGCCTCTGGCTGCGTGGCTGAAGGTTATTACTGATAGGGAATTGGCAATCGTGGTTAAGTGAGAACTTCACAGATGCCATGTGGATTCCTATGGGTGGACGGACCATGTAGCATGTGGGAGTCATTGCGTAGCATCCCAATCACACCTTGATGCCTGGACACTGTGTTTGAACTCTGCGGAAGGCAACGCTCCAAACAGCCAGGGGATGGGACACAGCTCTAGGGACATGTCCAAGGCCGGAGGGAGGGCGAGCGCCACCGGGAGGGGGGATTGCCTGGAGTGATGGGCAAAGGATCCTGAGGTCAGCTTGCCTTGCGGAAGTAAGTGACAGAAGCATCATAATAGTTGTGCAAAAAGGAGTTTAATGTGCTGTACAATACCCCAATCTCAGTGGTGCCCCCACCCCCACCTCTCTCTCTCCCACCCCCCCCCCCCTTCCCTGGTGCCCTTAATGATCCTCAACGTGCCTGGCCGTCCCAGCTTTACCGCTACGTCTTGGTGAGCATCAGGTAGCACATCTGAAGTGGAAGCAGCCAGCTGCCTACCTTGTCCCGTGGCCCTCAATGCCTCTGCAGTCCTCTGGGGCCAGAGGGCCACGGCTCACTTAGCAGCGGCACATGCACAGCCTTCCCCCCGTCCCGTGTGCTGACCTCGAGACGCAGCCTCCTTAAGAACATAGAACATACAGTGCAGAAGGAGGCCATTCGGCCCATCGAGTCTGCACCAACCCACTTAAGCCCACACTTACACCCTATCCCCGTAACCCAATAACCCCTCCTAACTTTTTTGAACACTAAGGGCAATTTATCATGGCCAATCCATCTAATCTACATGTCTTTGGACTGTGGGAGGAAACTGGAGCACCCGGAGGAAACCCACGCAGACACGGGGAGACTCCGCACAGACAGTGCCCCAGCGGGGAATCGAACCTGGGACTCAGGCGCTGTGAAGCCACAGTGCTATCCACTTGCACTGCCGTGCAGCCCTATAGGGCCCTAGGGTCCACCTTGGGGCAGAGTGGCAGCTGGTTTCGAGCCTCGGCTGCCTCTGCTCTGCCGTCCCTGATAGTTCCCCAATGTCAGCAACATGGTGTCAATGCACTTGCTGATGCTCCTCATTGACTGGGACATGCTCTGCAGTACCTAAGCCATGCCTTCCTCTGACTGGGACAGGCTTGGCAGCACCTCAGCCATTCCCATCTGAGAGTTGCCACCCTAGCAGTGGTGATCTCAGTGGCACTCATTTCCGGCACCATCTCCTGCGCCTGTAGCCTTTAGGATTCCTCCAAGTAGCTATAGATCTGCTGGAGTGACACTGACATCTCCCTCTGAACGTCCCGGTTCCACCCTATCGTCTCCATTAGCTCCGGGTGACCCACTTCCAGGGGCTTAGCATCAGGCTGGGACCCAGCTGGGTCCTGGGAGCCAGCAGCGCTCTGACTGCTGTCTCGCTGGAGGTTCCTGCTTCCACCAGATGTGCAACATCAGCAGTGCGGTGCTCACCAGACTATGCCCCAGACACCTGATCACTAGTATATCCCACCGAGGTGTGTGTATCTGCGCTGGTGATATGTGGAGATGACAGTTGTGCCATGACCATAACAGTTACATCAACGGAGCTCCCCTCTGAGGTGTTCTCCTCTGAGTCAGGAGAGCCCGGGATGGGATGGTGCCATCGACTGGAAGACCTGCAGGAAAATGGGCATGTGGTCAGTGCGAAGTTTGGGTCAGTCAGTAAGGCGATCAGTACTCAGGTTTGACAGGCCCTCCGGGTGGAGCCCGGAGGTTACTCACCTCTGCGGCGCCCGCCAGCCTCCGAATTTAGGATCGCCCTGTCCTCGACCACACCGCTCACCTCCAAGGCCCGCTCCTTGAAGGAGTTGAGGATTCTGATGTCCAGCACCCCACTGCCAGTTTGGGCCCTCTCCTGCCGATTGTGGGAGAGCTTTTTCTGAGGCATCGTTAGCCACATGCATGGGTCACAGTGGTGGGAGAGGAGGTGTGAAGGTTGGGTTGGTAGGGGGAAGGGAGGACTGGGGGTCACCCTGGAGGAGGCGGATGCTCCCTTTGGGGGAGGTGGGGGGGGGGGGGGGGGGGTGGCTACTCACTCAGGCTGCCCGTTGTAGCTCATTGACCTTTTTCCGGCACCAGTCCCCCTGGTCATACTCCCCGAGCTCACAGCACTGCCAACTCATCCCAGGCAGCACTGGCTGCCTTGTGGCTCATCCTCCGGGACCCTCAGGAACAGGACATCCCTCCAGGCCTCCATCGCATCTAGGAGCCCCCCTAGGTCAGCGTCCTCAAATCTTGGGGCTCATCTCCTCAGCACCATTGTTGCGAGCTGGCTGGGGTTGCCTGAGCAAGTGCAGCTTAAGTGCTCCGCGACCTTGTTAGCGGGGGGGGGTGTCTGGCAAGCGCGGCTCCAGTGAAACAGCTGGTGAGCCGTCATTTGCTGTGAGAAGCCCATGAGGCCTCGTTAACTGGACCAATAAATGCTGAATTGCGTTGCTGGCTTCACTGGGCCGAGCGCCGGGAAGCTCGCTGCAATTCCTGCTTGCTACCACACTTAGAACTTTTTACGTTGAATTTCATCTTTAGATCCTTAAAGAGAAAGCTCCAAGAAGATCCTTGCATATTGGGCCGGGCACAGTGACATAGAACATAGAACAGTACAGTACAGAACAGGCCCTTCGGCCCTCGATGTTGTTCTGATTATTGTCCAAAACCGAGATCAAGCTATCCCACTTTGTGTCATTCTGGTGTGCTCCATGTGCCTATCCAATAACCGCTTGAAAGTTCCTGAAGTGTCCGACTTCACTATCACAGCAGGCAGTCCATTCCACACCCTAACCACTCTCTGAGTAAAGAACCTACCTCGGATATCCCTCCTATATCGTCCACCCTGAATCTTATAGTCATACCTCTTTGTAACAGTTACATCCACCCGAGGAAATAGTCTCTGAACGTCCACTCTATTTATCCCCCTCATCATCTTATGAACCTCTATTAAGTCGCCTCTCATCCTCCTCCGCTCCAAAGAGAAAAGCCCTAGCTCCCTCAATCTTTTCTCATAAGACCTATCCTGAAACCAGGCAGCATCCTGGTAAATCTCCTTTGCACCCTTTCCAATGCTTCCACATCCTTCCTATAATGAGGTGACCAGAACTGCACACAATACTCAAAATGTGGTCTCACCAGGGTCATGTATAGTTGCAGCATAACCCCGCAGCTCTTAAACTCAAGCCCCCTGTTAATAAACGCTAACACATTATAAGCCTTCTTCAAGGCTCTATCCACTTGAGTGGCAACCTTCAGAGGTCTGTGGACATGAATCCCAAGATCTCTCTGTTCCTCCACATTCCTCAGAACCCTGTCGTTGACTCTGTAATCCGCATTCAAATTTTTTCTACCAAAATGAATCACCTCGCACTTATCACGGTTAAACTCCATCTGCCATTTTTTGGCCCAGCTCTGCATTCTATCAATGTTTCTTTGCAGCCTACAACAGCCCTCTACCTCATCCACCACTCCACCAATTTTGGTGTCATCAGCAAATTTACTGACCCACCCTTCAGCCCCCTCCTCCAAGTCATTGATAAAAAATCACAAATAACAGAGGGCCCTGCACTGATCCCTGTGGTACACCGCTCGTAACTGGTCTCCAGTCTGAAAATGTTCCATCCACCACCACCCTCTGTCTTCTATGTGATAGCCAGTTACTTATCCAATTGGCCAAATTTCCCTCTATCCCACACCTCCTTACTTTCTTCATGAGCTGACCATGGGGAACCTTATCAAACACCTTGCTAAAATCCACGTATACGATATCAACTGCTCTACCTTCATCTACACACTTAGTTACTTCCTCAAAGAATTCAATCTAATTTGTGAGGCAAGACGTACCCTTCACGAATCCGTGTTGACTATCCTGGATTAAGCTGCATCTTTCCAAATGGTCATAAATCCTATCCTTCAGGACCTTTTTCATTAACTTACCGACCACCGAATAAGACTAACTGGCCTATAATTACCAGGGTCATTCCTATTCCCTTTCTTGAACAGAGGAACAACATTTGTCACTCTCCAGTCCTCTGGCACTACCCCCGTGGACAGTGAGGACCCAAAGATCAAAGCCAAAGGCTCTGCAATCTCATCCCTTGCCTTGCAAAGAATTCTTGGATATATCCCATCTGGCCCAGGGGACTTGTCGCCCCTCATGTTTTTCAAAATTGCTAATACATCCTTCCTCAGAACATCTACCTCCTCCAGCCTACCTACCTGTATCACACTCTCATCCTCAAAAACATGGCCCCTCTCCTTGGTGAACATTGAAGAAAAGTATTCATTTAACGCCTCCTATTTTGTCTGACTCCATGCACAAGTTCCCACTACTGTCTTTGACCAGCCCTACCCTCACCCTGGTCATTCTTTTACTTTTCACATAAGAGTAAAAAGCCTTGGGGTTTTCCTTGATGTGACCCGCCAAGGACTTCTCATGCCCCGTCCTAGCTCTCCTAAGCCCTTTTTTTAAGCTCATTCCTTGCCACCTTGTAACCCTCAAGCCACTCAACTGAACCTTGTTTTCTCATCCTTACATACTCTTCCTTTTTCCTCTTGACAAGACATTCAACCTCTTCTGTGAACCATTGTTCCCTCACACGGCCATTTCCTCCCTGCCTGACAGGGACATACCTATCAAGGACACACGGTATTTGTTCTTTGAACAAGCTCCGCTTTTCATTTGTGCCTTTCCCTGACAGTTTCTATTCCCATCTTATGTTCCCTAATTCTTGCCTAATCACATCATAATTACCCCTCCCCCAATTAATAACTTGCCCTGCTGTGTGGCCCTATCCCTCTCCATTGCAATAGTGAAAGACACCGAATTGTGGTCACGATCTCCAAAGTGCTCTCCCACAAACAAATCTAACTTGGCCCGGTTCATTACCCAGTACCAAATCCAATGTGGCCCCCCTCTTGTCGGCCTATCCACATATTGTGTCAGGAAACCCTCCTACACACACTACAAAAACTGCCCCATCCGAATTGTTCGACCTATAGAGGTTTCAATCAATATTTGAAAAGTTAAAGTCACCCATGACAACTACCCTGAGACCTCCACACCTATCCATAATATGTTTTGCAATTTCTTCCTCCACATCTCTGTTACTATTTGGGGGCCTATAGAAAACTCCTAACCTCAGTAGGCAGATCCCCTTCGAACTGCCTTTCTGCAGCCGTTAAACTATCCTTAATTAACAATGCTACTCCTCCACCTCTTTTACCACCTTCCCTACTCTTACTGAAACATCTGGACCCTGGAACTTCCAACAACCATTCCTGTCCCTGTTCTAACCATGTCACCGTAATGGCCACAACATCATAGTCCCTAGTACCAATCCACGCTCCAAGTTCACCTAACTTATTCCGGATGCTCCTTGCATTGAAGCAGACACACTTCAACCCACCTTTCTGTCTGCCAGTACACTTCTGCGACCTTGATACCCTCCTCAGTACCTCACTACTCTCAACACTGGCTTCTGGACTACAGCTCTTTTTCCCAGCCCCCTAACAAATTAGTTTAAACCCCCCCCGAAGAGCCGTAGCAAATTTCCCTCCCAGGAAATTGATGCCCCTCTGGTTCAGGTGCAAACCTTCCTGTCTGTACAGGTCCCAACTTCCCCAGAATGTGCTCCAATTATCCACGTACCTGAAACCCTCCCTCCTACACCATCCCTGCAGCCACGTGTTTATCTGCACTCTCTCCCTGTTCCTCAACTCGCTAGCACATGGCACAGGCAACAAACCAGAGATGACAACATGGTTTGGCCTGGCTCTCAGCTTCCACCCTAGCTCCCTAAGTTCCTGTTTTAAATCCCCATCCCTTCTCTTACCTATGTCGTTGGTACCGATGTGTACCACGACTTGTGAGTGTTCCCCCTTCCCCTTAAGGATTCTGAAAACACGGTCCGAGACATCACAGACCCTGGCACCCGGGAGGCAACATACCATCCGTGAGTCTCTTTCGCTGCCACAGACCTTCTATCTGTCCTTCTAATTATTAAGTCCCCAATAACCATTGCTCCCTGCTCTCCCTCCTTCTCTTCTGAGCCACAGGGACGGACTCAGTGCTGGAGATCCGTTCACCGTGGCTTACCCCTGGTAGGTCGGCCCCCTCAACAGTATCCAAAACGGCATACTTGTTACTGAGGGGAACGACCACAGAGGATCCCTGCACTGACTGCTGCCTCCCAGCCCCTCTCACCATCACCCATCTATCTTGATTGTTCGGTGTAACTACATCTCTGAAGCTACTATCTGTGATCACCTCTGCCTCCCAAATGATCCGAAGTTCATCCAGCTCCTGCTCCAGTTCCCTAATGCGGTTTCTGAGGAGCTGGAGATGGGTGCACGTCCCACAGGTGAAATCAGCAGGGACACTGATGGCATCCCTCACCTCAAACATTCTGCAGGAGGAACATTGCACTGCCTTCCCTGCCATCCCCTCTAGATAAAAAAAGAAAAAGAAAGAAAGAGCTTACCTGTTATTCACTCTACCTCTTAGGTTAAAGGAGGTGGAAGGGTGGGGGACACAACAAGTATAGTGTCTAGGGTTTAGGAACTTCCCAACTTAAATACAGGTAAAAATAAAACACTTAACCAGCAACCACTGTGGCCCACACAAGAACAGCAATCAGCTGTTATGGGCCTGCGCAAACAATTTAAATCTTTACTACTTACCCAGCAGTCACTCTGTCCTCACTCCGACCGGATTCAACCGGAAACTCCCAACAATAATTTTTTTAAAAATTGACTCCCCTTCTCAGCAAGCACTCACTCAGCAACCACTGCACCCCGCACAATAACACCTCAGGGAAAAGAAAAACTACTTACCAGTAACCAGCCAATCACTTACCTGCAGGCTGTGACGTCACGGTTCAACTTCTACCTGCCCTCGAATCTCCCTCTTTATCTTTACTCGGCTGGGATCCTTACAGTGATTGGGTTTTTTTGGTTAGAGGAGGAGGTAGGGAGGGAAACACTGAAGAAGTGTTTGGGGTTTAACTGTCACTTGACAACAGCTCCTCCACAAACCACCTTCAAGATACGGTGACCGCAATGCACTGATGCAAATTTTCCCCGCAACAGCCAATCAGAGGTCTGCCAAAATCTAAGAATGCATTTCAAAATCATTGAATTTCATACTGAGGATGAAATGGGAATTCAATTCAGTCCATGAGAAGACTGTTCATTTGGAAAAAGGATGGACCTTTTTAAAAACTTCTGCAGCTCTGAAATTATGATCTGCAAATACTATCATGTAAGTGATTAACACATTTTTATACAATTCCTGTGCTTGCTATTTTAAGGGAGGCAATAATCTGTACTACTTCAAGGTCTCAAGTGAAATAGTAGTTAAGGGAACTGGATACAAACAGGTTTCCGTGCTAGTCTTTGCACAAGATGATTTCAGGACCTTTGATGAGGTCTATTATATATAATTTGGAATGTCTGAGCAGGACTTAACATCAAAACAAGCTGAAATTTGACCAGAAAGCAAACCTTTTCCAGCTCAATCTGGTGGATTTTCTTTTAAAGTTTCAAGCTGTTTAAACTTACAACAATTTTTTCTTCTGTTGCAAATGCGTTTCAACTTCAGTTGCTCTGATCTGAGAACAATCATATGTTACAGTTTGAAACCAAATTGAGCATCCAAGCTGAGACTCTTACCAATGCTGTCTCTGTCTAAAGCTTTTTACCTTCAAAAGATTGCACTGAAGGTAACTCGTAATGTTATCATGAACAATTCTCACCAGTGCCTTTATAATACTTTGTGCAGTTTCCATACACAATATCTTCCTCCTTAACATCAAACTGTGGCAATGCTATTTCCTCCATCTGAACGGGATCTTTAGACTGCCAGATGAATCGAAGGTCATCTGTGGTATAGCCAACTGACAAAGAAAGAAAATATTGTGACATACAATTAAAGATATAGACGGAGAAAAACTGGAAATCTGGCAGGGAACAGGAACCCTGATTTTCTTATATAAAATAAAAACAGAAAAGTGCTGGAAATACTCAGCAGGTCTGGCATCATCTGTGGCGAGTCAAATCGAATATGATCCTTCAGAAGACTCATATTCCACTCGAAACATTAACTCTGTTTCTCCAATCATCCAACTGGAGGGAATTTCCCTCTTATCTGGGGGGGGGGCCTGCCACTGTCAACCCTCTGAAATATTGAATTATTTTTCTGCCTTCAAAGGTGCCCCTCGGCACTCGGCAGTCTCCGACCTATCAGTGCCTCAGCAAATGCTTGCCTGTCCCTGTAGGGCTGTCAGTGGTTTTTCCAGCCCTGTGATTGAACCGGCAGCATCAGGAGCCCCCCCACCCCCAAAATCCTTAATAGGATAAAGAGTGTGAAGGCAGCCCATTAAGAGGCCAGCTCTGGGAAAATGGTTCCACCAGCCTGGTTCCAGGCAAATGTGGACTTTAGGGGGGGGCACCATTTTAGTCCCAAAGTCTGCTGGGAAATTCTGCCCCATAAATCCATTCGCATACAAATAATTAAGAATTAAAATACATTAATATTAGTAAACTCAATTACTAATTTCGAAACTGTGGTTGGAATTTTCTGGCCATTCCCATCGGTGGGATCTTTCCGTTCTGTCAGCAGCGATCCCTGCCACAGGCTTCGCGGAGGCAGTGGATCCATACAACAGGAAATTCCGTTTACAATGGCAGGACCTGAAGATCCTGCCGCTGGCCAAAGATGGGCCACCTATGTGAAACAGTGCTGGAGGGCATGGAAAGTCCCGCTCAAAATCACTGTAACTGATATTAATGTAAAAATGTTTAATGCATTCTTTTTGAGATTCATTCTCTCACTATTTTTAGGATTAGTCATATGATGCAATTGCAGTCATCTGTTATAATCATCATCAATAATTTCTAATGTAATTAATGATCAAAAAGCATAATTTCCATTTCAACTTTTAACAGAAAAAAACTCTCCCAAATTTGCCCCTTTATTCAAAGAAAGTAGAACTTTTATAAATTCATTTACGGGATGTGGGCGTTGCTGGTTAGGCTAGCATTTATTGCCCATCCCTAGCTGCCCTTCAGAAGGTGGTGGTGGGTTGCCTTCTTGAACCGCTGCAGTACTTAAGACGCAGGTACACCCACCGTGCTGTTAGGGAGAGTTCCAGGATGTTGCCCCAGCGACAGTGAAGGAGCAGTGATATATTTCCAAGTCAGGGTAGTGAGCGACTTGGAGGAGAACCTCCAGGTGGTGGGGTTCCCAGGTACCTCTGCTGCTCATGTCCTTCTAGATGGTATTGGTCATGGGTTTGGAAGGTGCTGTCAAAGGAACTTTGGTGGGTTACTGCAGTGTATCTTGTAAATGCTCACACAGCTGCCACTGTTCATTGGTGGTGGAGGGTTTGAATGTTTGTGGAAGGAGAGCAATCAAGCCGGCTGCTTTGTCCTGCTTGGTGTCAAGCTTCTTGTGTGTTGTTTGAGCTGCATTCATCCAGGCGAGTAGAGAATATTCTATTACACTCCTGACTTGTGCCTTGTCGATGGTGGACAGGATTTGGGGAGTCAAGAGGCGAGTTACTCACCATAGGATTCCTAGTCTTTGACCTGCCCTGGTAGCCACGGTATTAATGTGGTTAGTACAGTTCAGATTCTGATCAACCGTAACCCCCCCAGGATATTGATTGTGGGGGATTCAGTGATGGTAATGCCATTGAATGTCAAGGGGCTGTGGTTAGATCCTCTCTTTAGGAGATGGTCATTGCCTGACACTTGTGTGGCACAAATGTAATTTGCCACTTTTCAGCCCAAGCCTGGGTATTGTCCAGGTCTTGCTACATTTGGACATTGGCTGCTTCATTATCTGAGGAGTTGCAAATGGTGCTGACCATTGTGCAGTCAAATGTAAACATCCCCACTTCTAACCTTATGATGGAAGGGAGGTCATTGGTGAAGCAGCTGAAGATGGTTGGGTCTAGGACACTACCCTGAGGAACTCCTGCAGTGATGTCCTGGAGCTGAGATGATTGACCTCCAACCACTACAACCATCTTCCTTTGTGCCAGGTATGACTCCAACCAATGGAGAGTTTTCCCCCTGATTCCCAGTTTAACTAGGGATTCTTGATGCAATACTTGGCCAAATGCTGCCTTGATGTCGAGGGCAGTCCCTCTCACCGTTGGCATTCAGCTCTTTTGTCCATGTTTGAACCAAGGCTGTAATGAGGTCAGGAGCTGAGTGACCTTGGCGGAACCCAAACTGAGCGGCTGTGAGCAGGTTATTGCTGAGTAAGTGCTGCATGATAGCACTGTTGATGACTCCTTCCATCACTTTACTGATGCTGGAGAGTAGACTGATAGGGAGGTAATTGGCTGGGTTGGATTTGTCCCCTTTCTTGTGTACTGGACACACCTGGGCAACTTTCCACATTGCTGGATAGATGCCAGTGTTGTAGCTGTACTGGAACAGCTTGATTAGGGGTGCGGCAAGTTCAGGAGCACAAGTCCTCAGTATTATTGCTGGGATATTGTCAGGGCCCATTGCAGGATCCAGTGGTGCCGTCAGCCATTTCTTGATATCACGTGGAATGAATTGTATAGGCTGAACACTGATGTATGTGATGTTGGAGACCTCTTGAGGAGACCGAGATGGATCATTCACTCGGTACTTCTGGCTGAATATTGTTGCGAATACCTCAGCCTTGTCTTTTGCACAGATGTGCTGGGCTCCTCCATCATTGAGGATGCGGATATTTGTGGAGTCTCCACCTCCAGTGATTTGTTTAATTGTCCACCACCATTCCTGGCTGGATGTAGCAGGACTGCAGAGCTTATATCTGATGCATTTGTTGCAGAATTGTTTAGCTCTGTCCATTACTTGTCGATTATGCTGTGTGGCATACCTCATTTTTCGGTATACCTGATGTTGCTCCTGGCATGCTCTCCTGCACTCTTCATTGAACCACGGTTGATCCCCTGGCTTGGTGGTAATCGTAGAGTGGGGGATATGCCGGGCCATGAGGTTGCAGATTGTGGTGGAATACAATTCTGCTGCTGCTAATTGCTCACAACGCCTCATGGATGCCCAGTCTTGAGTTGCTAGATCTGTTCAATGTCTATCCCATTTATTACAGTGGCAATGCCACACAACACAATGGAGGGTGTCCTCAATGTGAAGACAGGGCTTTGTATCCACAAGGATTGTGCGGTAGTCACTTCTACTGATACTGTCATGGACAGATGCATCTGCAGCAGGCAGATTGGTGAGGATGAGGTCAGGTATGTTTTTCCCTCTTGTTAGTTCCCTCACCACCTGCTGCAATCCCAGTCTAGCAGCTATGTCCTTTAGGACCCAGCGTGCTCGGTCTGTGGTGATACTACCAAGCCACACTTGGTGATGGACATTGAAGTCGTCCACCCAGACCGTATTCTGCGCCCTTGCTACCCTGAGTGCTTCCTCCAAGTGGTGTTCAACATGGAGGAGTACTGATTCATCAGCTGATGGTGGCCGGTACGTGGTAATCAGCAAGAGGTTTCCTTGCCCATGTTTAACCTGAAGCCATGAGACTTCATGGTGTACAGGGAACTTGTTGGGTATCTTGCTCAAGTTGTCATTCCTCATGTGTCATCTAAATAGTTTCTTCTGGCAGTGTGAGCAGAGCAAGCCTAATTATGTCCTCACCTGTATAACTTGGTTAGCCTTAATGAATGCATCTGACAGCTTTTTAGGCTGGCACGGCAGCACAGTGGGTAGCATTGTTGCTTCACAGCGCCAGGGTCCCAGGTTCAATTCCCGGCTTGGGTCACTGTCCGTGCGGAGTCTGCACGGTCTCCCTGCATCTGTGTGGGTTTCCTCCGGGTGCTCCGGTTTTCTCCCACAAGTCCCGAAAGACGTGCTGATAGGTGAATTGGGCATTCTGAATTCTCCCTCTGTGTACCTGAACAGGCGCCGGAATGTGGCGACTAGGGGCTTTTCACAGTAACTTCACTGCAATGTTAATGTAAGCCTACTTGTGACAATAAAGATTATTATTATTACCTGACATGCATCGTCTCCAGCAAGGGCTGCTAAACTGTGATGTGCGCCAGGAATTTAGTGGGGGATAAATTCCACCTCCAGCAGGTTGTTTCAGATCAACCACCAATACAACCTGCCCAATTTTCAGGTCCAGTGAGTTGCCAGTTTACAGCCCCCAGCGAGACTGAAAATAAGCCGTCTTCGCTGAAACTTTCCCTTCCCGGAACCACAAAAAGTATTTTTTTGAATCATGGCATCAAATAAAAGATCCGCTAACTTTATACAAAGTGCAACCATCCATAAGTCAACAATCTTAACAATACCGATCTATTAATGCATCTATCTTACTGCAAATGTTCAAGAAACATACAGCTTTCCAACTGAATCTTGCAGTGTTGTGTATCCATAGGAAACAGAGTCAAATCAAGTGGGCATGAAAGAGTTATTGATAGCCTGAAATATGGAAGAGAAGGGAGAATATTATCCACTTCTAAAGGTTATAAAAATTGAAAGTTTTCAAGCAAATGTATTCAGTGCCTTCTACAGTAGTTGTAAGTATTTTTAATCGCACCTCATACTCAGCAGTACGTCACCATTGCGAAATATAAAGAGCAGGATGTTATCTTGCGTTACATCGTGAAAATTTGCATTCTTTTCGTTTGCAAAGAACAAATCGGGTTTCCACAAGCATTTGAACATTGTAGGGTCCACAGTCAACGTATCTGAACCTTTAAAATCGGTTGGCAGTTTAAGTCGGGGATCATTCCATTTTTGTCTCAGGAAAATATTGACTCGATAGTCCTGTTGAAACAGAAGTTGACAGTCAGGCTAGTTGTATGGGAAAAACACAAGAATGGAGAACATACAAAAGAAACGCTGTGAATCTGTAAATCTGAAATAGGAAGAAAATGCTGGAAATGCACAACAGAATGACCGGCATCTGAAAGAGAAGGATAGATTAATGTGGGGTTTCTCATTGGAATTAATCAGAAATGTGAACTTGTCTTATTTGTTGTCATGAACACTGAACTTTCCAAACTTAAAGTAAAAGAAAGAATGCTGGATAACCACCTCGGCTCGGAGATATGTTGTCCAAGTGATCCAGTTGCCATGAGGGGAGGAACTCAAACAAAAACCCATTGAAATGTGATGGCCTTTAACCCACCATCGTAGAAGGAAGGACATTTTGTGATTACTTTAAAGTGTTTCGAGAATCTGTAACTGTTTCCAGCAAAGTTTGAAAAGGTCTTCTAGCAATTTAAATCTCATGTGAAAGGGTCAATCATAATTTTTGGATAATAAGAAATACTGGTCCATGTGTCCTGGCGATTCTTGACCAGGAAGCATAACCAATAAGAAGGAAGTTAAAATACAGAGGGCCATGTGGCAGGCAGATGAAGAGAAGAAACTGGAGAACTAGAGAGGAGAGGAGTCAGAGATCTGGACTGAGAGGCCAGAAAGCACATTTAGGCCAGCTGAGTTTTCTTTCACTTCTGTGTTACTGAGTTCCCAGAAGCGGCAATACCATGTGGAGTTGAAGGCAGTTCTGGTAAATTTATGTTGCCATGACTGACAAGAGCTGAGAGCGGAGACATTTCTGGAAAGATTGCACAGGCAGAACTCTGTATAGGTGGAAAGTTCTGCCTGCTGGGAATTGGCTAAATCCTTGAGGGAGAGGGACTAAAATTGCTGCTTGAAAGAGCTGTGTGGCTGAAAATGAGTCCAGACAGACGGAGGAGACCGCCTGCTAACTGAGATAATATGCTATGCCACATATAATTTATAGTTTTCACCAACCATAATTTGCTTGCTAATTTATGTTTTACTTACACTGATTCTGACTTGCTTTGAAATAGAAGTTACAAAAATGAAATCCTGTCTGGCAATTTCTTTATTTGGGAGTTATTCGGTAGAATAATACTGGTGTCCATGTCTATAATGACTCTTCCAGATGAATGGCATCCACTGGCTGCATCAGGATGGAAAATCTTTAGCACTGGATTATGTTGACATTCAGTCTTAATCTGTATTTACTGATCATTCCTATTTTTAAAGTCTTATTTGATTATTTTATGAAGCGAGTTTTGCCTTAGTGTTAAGAATCCTGATTCCGAGTTTGAAGAGTTGAGCCCTATTCCAGACCGCTCTGTTAAATGCAGATTAACATACAGGGTGGAATTATTGCCCCCTTTACCTGTTAAAAATGGGGCTGTAAATCCCTTTAAATTGGGGAAATGATTGTGACTGCAGCAATGTTAACTGAGGCTTGTCTTAAGTGGCATCATAGTCCGGAGTGGACCATGCAAGCTCTGACCATAAGCAAGTAATAATCCGGACAAAGAGGATCTTTTATTCTTACGCAGGCTTTTTCCTCCAGCCCTCAAACCTAGTGTGGGCTACTGCTGCTTCAGCTCCTGCTTCCAGAGATCGTTACTTCCTTAACCTTCCTGTCTGATGGTCAGACAGACCATCCAATTTTGCTGCAGTCTACATTGGTTATCTGGCATGCACAGTTTTGGGCCACAGTCCTTTGGCCTGATGTAAACTTGTTCCAGTCTTCAAAACGAAGCAGAACTATAAGACAGAAATATTACTGTAGATGGTATTCTTGACCTTGGAACAGGCATCACCGAAGAGTTGTCCAAACTTGCTCTTTAAATGACTGCAGGAGGTGTGTCAACCAGTTGCCATGATCGCACTCAGGGTGAAAACCCAGAGAACAGTCAAAATACTGGGTTCACATCCAGCAGGAGATTCACCTCCAGCAGTGACCACTGGCTCAGTTTACCATCCCTGAGAAAAACTAGTTTGATTCAGACCTGCTGTTCCAGACAGCCCCAGCAAGCGGAGAGCTGCCACCTGTGAATGCTGAGTTTAAATCCACTGTGCACATCGTGACCATCACCCCCCCCTCCCCCCCCCCGCCACCAAATCTTAAGTTGTGGTTGGGAATTGTTAGTTATTGATTGCAACAACCTGGGAAAATATTAGTTTTGAGCAAGGCAATGGTGAACCATCGCAGCTCCTATTCCCCAGTAAGTTGTTAAGAACCAACATGAGAATTGCAGTCTGAGGACCCACCCTAAATTCAAACTGCATGTTTCATAATGTAGTGTTTCAGAGTTGGTGGACTGTTTAGCTCAGTTGGCTGGATGGCTGGTTCATGATGCAGCGCGAGGTCAACAGCATGGTGTAAGGATCCTTCATGTTTATTCCCTTATTTTCCCTTTCTTGTATTTTTTCGTTATCATTTTTGATTCATGGATGATTAATGAACATGCATCTTTAAGTCAAACAGCAGAAAGAATGAGGAATTTAGTTACAGGAGAGCCTCTCTGCTAGTTTAAACAGGATCTTCGTACATTCTGGCATCGAAAAGAGAGATGGGGTGGGACTCTGATTGATTGGCTGAGGGCCACACACTGCCCGGTAGCAGGTGGTGATTGGATCCTATCCCAGTGGAATAATTTTCATAGTCCTCAGGAGTTCAGTTTGACTTCTGGAATGACAGAGACATGGGCTCTCTCTCTCTCTCCTCAGTTTTTTCGCCAGAAAGGCTGTGAGTCTGTGTTTCTGAAACTGCAGAGACCTGAATGAGTCTACAGTAAAGATTCAGACTGAAAGTAGAGTTTGAAGAGGATTAAGGGGCTTAAAGACAACCATCTGAAACAAAGACTCTTTTTCCTTTTACTTTTTTTTACACCTCTCTACGCCCCTCTGTGTTTGTCTGTTTTATGTGTGTTCGTGTAGAGGGTGATGCAAGTTAAAGTGGGAAATAGGTAAAAGTCGACCAGTTGCATTTGCTGCATACTTCATTAGTTATTGTTTACAACTGTGTACATGGGTTTGTGGGATGTGACGGGTGTTATCTCTTTCCTTTTTGTTGTTTGGGTGTTCTTTGGTTTTTTTCTTTTGTTTGTAGTTGCTTTTGAAGTTGGGTGGGTGTTGTTCTTGGATTGTTACCGCGGTTGTTTTGTTAATATTGTTGTGATGTTTATATTTTGTAAAAATTTCAATAAAGATTATTTTAAAATATAAAAAATAAAACGCAAGTGTGTTCATATTTACAAACACAGTGACTGTAATTATTGGGCAGCTAAGGGCCAAAGACCTTGGCTATTTTTCTAAAAATTATTGGTTAATACACTTGCGTTGTGACTCTGGTTCAAGTGAAGCTGGAATTGACTGCACACTAGCCCAGGGCGTCATAACAACGGGTTCAATTCCCGTATCGGCTGATGTTATTCATGAAGGCCCCATCTACTCAATCTTACACCTCAGATGATCCTCAGGTTAAATCGCCGCCAGCCAGCTCTCCTCTTCAAAGGGGAAAACAGCCTATGGCCGTATAGGACTTATGGCGACTTTACCTACTGTTCAAATTGTCACCTTATCACATAGAGTGCTGTAAAGGGGACCTTTTCAGTTCATACACAGAATTAGATATTATTACCATATCAGTCATTGTCCAGCTTACTCCTCTGGAAGGCTTTATTCTTTGTACTTTACATGAAAATGTGAATTGTTATATTCTCATTTAACAACAGAGTACACTGACTATCCAAATTTGCGCAATTATGCCACTAAATAGATTGCAGCAATCATGAAGAAAAATGTGACCAATTTACAGTTATCTAATCCTTACAGTTATTTAATGAATCAAATAAAACCACAAGTAAAAGTTACTGACCCTTCTCAGTGCAGATAAATATAAACATTCATCTAAATGTATTAAGGAACAGTGTGATAATGAGAATAAATTCCTGCCATTCAGATTCTATGTCATGCTTATGTTTGTTATACATCCTCTCGTGATGCTCCTCTTTAGACTCTGACTGGACACAACTTCAAGAAGAAAAACTATTTCAGTGATTGAAACATTGCAGCACAACCACACTCTGCAGGTTGATCCTGAGGAACGACGATGGGAGCGATTCAGCGAACCCGTTGTACCCGATGCGAATCTGGGCGCAAGGTCGCATGAGAGCCCCAAATCAGGCTCAGCGCCAGGCCGATCACAAATCACCCAACTCCCTCCGCCTGTCGGGATCTGAATCTTGCCAATGCTGAGTGAGGTCCAGATCAGCATATTGAAATGAGCCTAATGGCTCATTTAAAAAGCCAGATGCCGGATTCATCCAGCACCCAGGATTCAATGGCTGTGCCTGCAAGACCTCACAGATCATTGAACATCCTTAGGGCGGTACCATGACACTTGGGCACATTGGCACTGCCAGATGTTGTGGGGGGGCCTTGCCAATTAGAGGGGGGTGAGGAGGGGATCCCCAGGGGCCTCCTCAAGATTGGGAGAGCGGGTGAGCCTGAAAGTGGAGGGGGTGAGGGAGGAAATCAAGCCTCCTGATCAAGATGGCACTGCAATCTGAGAGCAGCCTTTCCTGATGCCGTTATCAGCTCACCAACAGGAAATCACTATTAAGGGCAGCACGGTAGCATAGTGGTTAGCACAATTGCTTCACAGCTCCAGGGTCCCAGGTTCAATTCCCGGCTTGGGTCACTGTCTATGCAGAGTCTGCACGTTCTCCCCGTGTCAGCATGGGTTTCCTCCAGGTGCTCCGGTTTCCTCCCACAGTACAAAGATGTATAGATAGGTGGATTAGCCATGCTAAATTGCCCTCAGTGTCCAAAATTCCCTTTGTGTTGGGTGAGGTTACTGGGTTAGGGGGAGAGGGTGTAGGTGTGGGCTTTGATAGGAATCTCTTTCCAAGAGCTGGTGCAGGCGCGATGGGCCGAATGGCCTCCTTCTGCACTGTAAATTCTATGAAATTCTCTATGAAGCGTGGCCTCGGTGAAGAAAAACTCCCCGAGGCCAAACAAACCCAGCAATGCCTTTGTATAGTAGGATTTTGCTCGGTGCTGCAGCCGCCAAGAAACACCCTGCTGAATCGCGCCAATGAATATGATCAGGAAATTTTAATGATCAACTTTCATCTTACTTTTCAGCGGATTCCTGAAGCTGTTTCAGGAATCACATTCTGATTTGCAAAGCCCTTTACCAAACAACAATTAATGTCTGAATCCAAAGATGTGCGGGTTAGGTGGATTGGCCATGCTAAATTGCCCGTAGTGTAAGGTTAATGGGGGGATTGTTGGGTTACGGGTATACGGGTTACGTGGGTTTAGGTAGGGTGATCATTGCTCGGCACAACATCGAGGGCCGAAGGGCCTGTTCTGTGCTGTACTGTTCTATGTTCTATTTGTAGCTTTGTTTACGAAACAATTAAACATTGTGATCTGAAAGGGACACGGGTGTATTTTACCAGTAGAATATGGTATAAGGTTCTGTAATCATGAAAAGGTGAACCATGTGTTTACTGTGAGCACTTCCATGATATCGGTAACTGCATGAACCTGGAGTCATGCAGTTATAAATAAGGCAGGCAGGCAAGATCTTGGCAATACAGCCACCCTGATTGCCAGATCAATTTTCTTGATTTAGTTTCACTACCGTAAATATGACATAGTCAATATTCATGTAGATGATGCCTTTATTTCAGATGTGTGCTTGTGTGTGGTGGGGGGGGTTCTTTGCAGAATAGCAATATTAATATTAAATTAGTGGTTTCATCTTGGATAAATTAGGAAAGGCCAAAATTGATAGGGTTCCAGCTATTATTCATCCTAGGGAAGGTAAAGAGATGGTTCACGTTTTCTATGAATCAGTATTGATGGAAGCTGTTGTTACAGATGGGAGAGAGACAGGCAATCTGTACCAGTTTCAGCTTCCCAACTCTCATAAACAGAAGGTGTTTTGAATTACTTTTAAGGTATGAGGTGGCATAGTTTCCCAATCCCTCAGTTTTGAGACCCAATTTATTAACAATCCGCAGCACACTCAAGTCATGATCAATGCAGAAGGTTAGTTTACTGCACATTTTTTAAAAAGCCCAGCAAATGAGAGTTTACAACTTCCCAATCCGCACATACACAAACACATGCAGTAAAGTGGAATAGAAAAAAGATGCTTTGGAGTACAAGTAGTACAGAAATAAATATTTGTTCAGGTGATTTCCAGAGTTGGCCAATTTAAAGTCCAGAGGGTGTTTCCTTGTGGCAGGGTTCAGTTCCAATGAGCTTCTAGTTGGAGATAACAATACGTAAGCCCTATAAATGAACAAAGCTGCAGCACACTGGGCTTGTGGTTATACCACTTGGCAGGTGTTGATCAGAGGCTTTTAAAATCAGGCAAGCTTTATGAGGTTGAAAGGTGGTAATCAACTGCGTACTTCGCCAGATTGTTTTAGTTCTGTCCAGCTGATGTTAAAACAGCAGTCGGACGATATCTTCGTTCTCAAAAGGTACATAGGGATTTCCAAAATGGTCACTCGAATCATGTGACCATCTTTCTCCACATTAACTTCAAAAAGTGTCTGGAACTGGCTTTGATTTCAGGACTGTTGTTGAAAGAGTTACCATCCATTTGAGGGTCTTGTATTGGGAAACCATTGCCTAGGCCAACCCACTGACTCTTATCGAATGAAAATTATGTCCCTTTGGTTCCCTTTTGAAATGGGCCCGGACAGTCCCATATGTGATATCAGTCTGTTAGCAGCTTTGCAGTCATAATAAGTTTCAATGTGCGAGCCTCCTGGTTTTGTGATTTCAAGGGGTCGGCACAATGAGGTGTGAGATTCCCCAGCTGAGGAAATAATTATTTTGTTCTTATAACTTCCAGGTGGTAGCTCCCAAACAAAGTGCCAATCCTGTGGTTATTAGACTTGTACCAGCCATTTTTAGGTTCAGCAGGGATTCCATTTTTTAAAAATAGCAATAAGAATAAAGTTTTGAACATAGTGTTGGATTTCTTCTCATATTAAAGGAACCCAACAGTGTCAGTAACACTATCAAGTGATGCTTACTCACCTGTTCATATTTTACACTACATGGTGGTGAGACCAAATCATGAAATTAGTCTGGTAATCAGGCTGGTTGTATTGCTAAGCTCTTGCCTGGCCTTAATTACAACTGTAAGGTTGCAAACCCATTCAATAACTTATGCATAATTTTTAAAAGAGCAAGTAGAGTGCCTCTCATGGCAGTGCTCAGAGCTCCAGCAGGAGCACTTGACTGCAGCCTTGGTCCAAATACAGGCAAAAAAGCTGAATTTGAAACTTCGGCTGAGAGTAATATCAAACAGCACTAAACTGTTTGTTTAATAAACCTGAGGTCTGTTCATTGTAGTTGCTGGGTGAGTCAGAACTAATTTGGCATGAGTTCTATAAAGGGCTATGAGGATCAGTGAGGAGTCATGGGTTTGTATGAATTGGCACTAAGTTGGCATGGAGGCCCTGAGGGGCCGTGGGGGTGTGTAGAGGGGCATACATTTGCATGGTAGGTATGAGGGGGAATGGGAGGTTGGTGGGAAGCATGAGTTGGTACAGTTGAGGCATGGGGAATGTATGGAGGTTTAGGGGTTGAAAAGGGAAAAGGCTTGAGACGTATTTGCTCTCATTGCAACTGGGTCAAAGTCCCAGAGTACCAAAGCAGGCTTTTTAAATAGCCCACCTCAGCACTTAATAATAATAATGTTTGTTAGTGTCACAAGTAAGCTTGCATTAACACTGCAATGAAGTTCCCCTAGTCGCCACACTACAGCAGACATCGAGGAGGCATCGGAGGTTGAGGGGAGGGGTACTCAGTCAGGTTTTGGGGAGGTCAGGATTGCTGGTGGGGAAGGTTCTGAGGTGTGGGGGGAGTCCTGTTGGGTGGAGATAATTGGGGGTGAGATTTCCCTGAGGGGCTGGGGATGTGGACAGGAGACCTATGGGTAGGTCACCCTGTGTCTTTACAAGTTTCCCAGAAGTTAAAAGAGGTTTTATGTCTTTTTCTAACATTTTCTGGATAAGTATTGTGCAACAAAGTCTGAACCATCTGAAGTTTGCAATTTAAACTGCTTTTTCGGATGGTTCCCAGTGCAGGGAAATTGTCCGTTGGAAGATAGCGCATCTGGGAAATTGCAGTGCCATCTCTTACCTTAAGTTCTGAGAGGGGTTCTCCAGCACATCTTGGGGTTCCCGCCCACCCAAATCCAATTTTGGGGGGCTTGGAAGTTACGGCCCATTATGACAGTGGGGTAGAGCAGCAGACCACTGAGGCACAAAATGTGGGTTTGCATCCATTGTTCCCCAGCTACTTTTGCTCAATTAGGAGGATTAGAAGAAGCAAACCATTCAGCCCAGAATTCCAACTTTCCTTAAGCCCAATCGAGCTTCAACAGTGGGAAGAACTATTGAGCCCCTGGTATCTGCGCTGGCTCTCTGGAAGAGCAACTCACCACCTTCCTTCCCACTGTAATCCTGCAAACATTTTTGCTTCAGATAATGATTCCATTTTCTTTTGAATGGCGCGATTAAATCTGCCTCCACCACACTCTTAGACAGTGCATTCCAGGTCCTAACCACTCACTGCGTTGAATGTGCCATTGCTTCTTTTGCAAATCCTTTTAAATCTGTGCCCTCTGGTTCCCAATCATTGCATCAATAGAACCAGTTTTCCCCAATCAACACTGTCCAGACTACTTCTTCAACCTTCTCTTCTCCAAGAAGAACAGTCCCAGTTTCTCCAATCTTTCCATGTAACTGAAATTTCTTATCCTTAGAACCAATTGAATTATCTTTTCTGCACCCTCTCAAAAGCCCTCACATCCTTTCTAAAGTGTGGCACCCAGAACTCGGCACAATAATAGTTAGCCCAACTAGTGTTTCATATGGGTTCATCGTAACTTCCTCGCTTTTGTGCATTATGCTTCTATCTATAAATCCCAGGATCCCATATGCCTCAACTGCTTTCTCAACCTGACCTGCTACCTTCAATGATTTGTGGACATATATCTCCATGTCTCTCTACTCCTGCATATCCTTTAGAATTATACCTTTTAGTTTGTATTGCCTCTCCTCGTTCTTCCTTCCAAAATGAATCACTTCACATTGAATCTTCTTCCAATGCCCTTTGAGGGAATACATTCCAAATCATAAGAATTAACTGCAATAAAAGTAAATTCTCCCTGACTTCCCTCTGACTTGTTCTGCCAATGTTCTTCAATCTGTGTCCCCTAATGCCGATTCTTCTGCTAATGGAATACTTTTTTGCCGTCCATCCCATCAAACGTCCTCATATTTTTGAAACCCTCCAATTCCCAACGATTTAACCTTCTCTGATCAAAGGAGAATAATACAAGCTTTTCTAGTCTTGCCCCATAATTGAAGTCTCTCATCCCTGGTACCATTCTGGTAAATTCTCTGCAACCTTTCCAAAATCGGACATCCTGCGTAAAGTGCAAAATCCAGATGTGGACGCATTATTCTTAAGGCCTAATCAGTGGTCGGAATTTTTAGGATGTCAGGGGCTTGGCCTCCACCATTCCCTGCCGACTCTGAGAGGCCCAGTGCCATTACACATTGTAACATGCATTGATTGGCAGAAGGCGGAACTTCCATTCTCACATGGGTTGAAGTCCCGCCTTGGAGAGCTGCTAGCCAATCATATTGGCCGGCAGCTCACCAGACAAAGCGCTGCAGTGGCAGGAAGGGGCAATGTGCCTGGAAATAAATGCAAGGAGTTGGAGTGAAGGGATCCCAGGAGGAGAGAAGAGGAACACCTGGGGGGAGAGTCGCAAGGGGGGCATTGTGTTCGCTGGGTATAGGTCAGGGGAAGGAGGTCAGTCGATTAGTGGGCGTCTCAAGTCAGAAGGGGGCTGCCCCCCTCAAAGATGCAGGTCTGGTCATTTTTCTATTCCTCCTGTCTTTCACTCACCAGCCTAAAAATTGAAGGGCAGAAAAAGCTCTATAGTGGCAATTAAAGGCCTTAATTGGGGCATGGGTGAACACCCCAGGCCAAAACCTCCCCCCACTCAAAGCCCTGCCCACTCCACCATAAAACTGCTTCCAGTTCCGGGTGGGCCGGATCCCAGAGCAAATCCTTTCCCTTCAATTTCACGCTCCCCCACCGCATCACCCCTCCCCCACCCTCTCTCAAAAGGCACTTGGGGGGGGGGGGGGGGGGGGGGGGGGGTGCGCAGCGTAAAATTCAGGTTAGAGATTTAGAAAAATTTAGTATAAGTTTTTGTGATCTATGTCTCTCTGTATAGCCAAAAATATATATATATTTGGGAACTTTATCAGCTTTTCCTGTCGCTGGGCACTCTTTTCCTGCACTTACACATGTGTTAAATCTGTCATATGTTTTCACATTTCACCTATGTTCTCATTCACCTATATTCTGCAACTGGCCTCTTCGTTGTTTATTACATTTCTATTTAAATAAACCTTGTACAGGCAAGCCCAGGTCATTAATATCAAAAACAGCAGTGGTCTGATTACTGACTCTTGGGAACACCATTGTATCTTTCATTCATCCATTTGTCTCCAGGTGATGAGTGAGAGAAGGAGGCCAGGAAAACAGAGAAGTTAATTAAAATCAGACAGAATCTTAGCCTTGCAATAAAAACAAACTGTTGTCATGGGGGATAATGTTCGTATTCCTTATACAGAAGCTAACTCACCTGTAATCTGAGCTGCCTGGCTTTTATAATGGATGTATACTTCAGGCCCAATATTGAGATGTATGCTGAGTTTGTGCTTTTCTGTGTCAAATGCAACAATGGAACTAGCCCTGAAGTAGGAATATCGTGTAGACCTAACTGCTTGTTGCCAAGTTAATAATGTCATGAATTACAACAATTCTCTTACTTTGAATGTGCTGTGGGTACTCCATGTCACAAGCAATTTAAAAGTAACTAAAAGAAATAACTAAAACAGTAAAAATGTTGCTATTTCTAAAGTTAACCACCTTCAAGTTAACTGTAATAGGTAATGCCACATAATTATTCTTAACCCAATAGCAGGCATAAGCCTAGAAATCACTGTTCAGTGATTGACTAAGTGTTATTTTGGATTTTGAATTATTCAGTAAACTGGTTAACCACTCCTCGCATTTTAGTATGTCTGAGAGTTAGATTAAACCTCTCCTTCAAGAAAAATAACAATGACAACTGGTTATCATTTTCAATTAGGAACCACGTAAACAGCTGAAGTATCACCCGAAAGCTGAAGATCTGTTTCCTGAGTAGTATTGCCGAGGAGCACAATGCAGAACATTGCAGAAAGCCATGGTTACTCACTGACCAGGTGCTGCTTGCCCTACTTGAAGGGAGAGGAGAAATAATCCATACGAACAATCCCCTCCAAATGCAAACACGCAGAAATTGCAATAGTTGGCAGCAAGGACATCACGAAAAAGGTTTCAGGATCAAAACATCTGCTATGTTAAGCCAATAATAATGATCTACTTGATAAGCATCTGCCACAAATACGCAAAATGAATTAAAAAAACAAACACTTTTCCGTTAGCAGTTTAATTCATTAATGGCGGAATATGTTAATCAATAAAATTAGATCACCAAAATGATTTGCAACACAATAGGGCCCCAGGTTCAATTCTCGGCTTGGGTCACTGTCTGTGCGGAGTCTGCACGTTCTCCCTGTGTCTGCGTGGGTTTCCTCCGGGTGCTCCGGTTTCCTCCCACAGTCCAAAGACATGCAGGTTAGGTGGATTGGCCATGCTGGATTGCCCTTAGTTATCCAAAGAGGTTGAGTGGGGTTGCTGGGTTGCCGGGATGGGGTGGATGTGTGGGCTGACGTGCTCTTTCCCGGGGCCGGTACAAACCCGTTGGGCCGAATGGCCTTCTTCTATACTGTAAATCCTATGATTCTATGAATAGATCCGTTGCAAAGAATGCTTGAGATAAATGAACATATTAGAGTGCACAATATGTTTATAAGTTAGTAATCTTGTGGGTCAACCTGTGCCAAAGTGGGAACACAAGCTTTAAATGCCGGTGATCATAAGACACACCTAAATGAAAGTTTGGAATAATATTTACAACACTTCAATTGCCCCTCCTGTATAATTATTACAGAATAATTGGAATAATATCATGGAAAGTACTGTGCAATAAAAAAAGGGCTGAAAGGTGCTTATTCAAAACAGAATTAGCACTGTTGCCTCACAGAGCCAGGAACTCGGGTTCGATTCCAGCCTTGGGTGACTGTCTGTATGGAACAAAGAACAAAACGGCACGGCCTTCCAAGACTGTACCGGTCATGATACCACCCTTGGCCAAAACCCTAAAGAACAAAGAGCAATAGCACAAAAATTTGCACATTCTCCCCGTGTCTATGAAGGTTTCCTCCAAGTGCTCCAGTTTCCTCCCACAGTCCAGAGGTGTGCAGGTTAGGTGGGGTTTCGAGGTTACAGGGATTGGACGGGGATGTGGGCCTAGGTAGGGTGCTCTTTCGGAGTGTCGGTGCAAACTCGATGGGCCGAGTGGCCTCCTTCTGCACTGTCGGGATTCTCTGGAATTTTGTGATTTTCTGTTTTTGACAAGGCCAAGTTTGCAAACAGGCCAGCATCTCAAACCAGCCTGAAATACTTTCACAAAGCCTGCCAATCACTGGCACTCTTGGACACATCCCTGAGAATGTAGCTGAGGAGAAAGATTTCGATTTGATTTAATCATTATTTTTTTAAAAATTCATGTGGGCATCATTGTTCGGCCAGAATTCATTGCCCATCGATATTTTCCCTTCAGAAGGTGAGTTGCCTTCTTGAAATGTTGCAGTCCCTGAGGTGTAGGTACACCCACAGTGCTATTAGGGAGAGTCTTCCAGGATTTTGACCCAGAGACAGTGAAGGAACAGCGAAATATTTCCAAGTCAGGATAGTGGGGAACCGCCAGGTGTTGGGGTTTCCCAGGTATCTGCTGCTGTTGTCCTTCTCAATGTTAGTGGTCGTGGGTTTGGAAGTGCTTTCTTAGAAACTGTGCTGAGTTCCTGCAGTGCATCTTATAGATCTTGCTCATGGCTGCCATTGTTCATCGGTAGTGGAGGGTTTGAATGCTTGTGAAAGGGGGAGCAATCAGCGGGCTGCTTTGTCCTGGATGGTGTCGAGCTTCTCGAGTGTTGTTGGAGCTACAGTCATCCAGGCAAGTGGAGAGTATTCCATTACACTCCTGACTTGTGTCTTGGAGATGGTGGACAGGCTTTGGGGGGTCAGAAGGTGAGTTACTTGCCGGAAGATTCCTAGTCTTTGACCTGCCCCGGTAGGCACAGTATTAATATGGATAGCCCAGTTCAGTTTCTGTTCAATGGTGACCTGCAGGATATTGATTGTTGGGGATTCAGCGATGGTAATGCCATTGAAATCAAGGGGCGATCGTTAGATTTTGTAGGAGATGGTCATTGTTTGACAATTGTGTGGCGCGAATGTAACTTGCCACTTGTCAGCCCAAGCCTGGATATTGTCCAGGTCCTGCTGCATATGGACATGGACTGCTTCATTATCTGAGGAGTCGCCAATGGTGCTGAACATTGTGCAGTCATCTGCAAACATCCCCACTTCTGTCTTTATATTGGAAGGGAGGTAATTGATGAAGCAGTTGAAGATGGTTGGGCCTAGGACACTACCCTGAAGAACTCCTGCTGTGATGTCCTGGAGCTGAGATAATTGACCACAACCATCTTCCTTTGTGGCAGGTATGACTCCAACCGGTGGAGAAAATTTCCCGCTGATTTCCATTGACTCCAGTTTAGCTCAGGCTCCTTGATGCCATACTCAGTCAAATGCTGCCTTGATGTCAAGGGCAGTCACTCTCACCTGACCTCTGGCGTTCAGCTCTTTTATCCATGTTTGAACCAAGGCTGAATGCGATCAGGAGCTGAAAGACCCTGGCAGAACCCAAACTAAGCGTCCGTGAGGAGAAAGCACAAATTAATCTGAATGTTTAGATGATTAGGAACAAGTGGCAGTGGTTGCTCACCGTCAGGCACTTGTTGACCAGACATCAAGCAGAGTTCCAGCTTCTGCTGCAGCAACTGGGAATTTGATCTGGCAAGATCACTTTAAAAAGGAAATAGTAATAAACAACAACAACTTATATTTGTCTAGTGCCTTTAACCTGGCAAAAACATATCCCACAGCATTTCAAAGCAGCATTATCAAAGAAAACCTGACAGTGAACTCTGTAAGGAGCTATTCGGGCAGATGACCGAAAGCTTTTGCAAGCACATGATTAATTGGAATAAAAACACAAAAAGTATTGTGCAATGGGAATTGCTACTGGAAAAAATATGCTCATTTGAAAATACAATTTGTTCTTTTCTGTTTTTCCTAAAATTGGAAGAAGAAGGGCGGCATGGTGATGCAGCGGTTAGTACTGCTGCCTCATGGTGCTAAGGACCTGGGTTCGATTCCGGGCCCAGTTCATTGTCTGTGTGGAGTATGCACATTCTCCCCCCATGTCTGCATGGGTCTCACCCCAACAACCCAAAGATGTGCAGGGTAGGTGGATTGGCTACATTAAATTGCCCCTGAATTGGAAAAATGTTTTAAATATTGGAAGAACATTGTTCACGTGCCAGTTTGCCAATGAGGCAATGTCTCACTGCAACAAAGAAGTATTATTTAAGGAGTGCCATAAAGTGAAGGATATGAGATAGAGAGGCAGTGAAGTGTAGATGGGATTTCAGCACTATGGGCCTCAACGTCATGACGACGTGGCTGACAATGGTGGAGCAATTAAAACAGGTAAGAATTGGAGAAGCACAGATATTTTGGAGGGTGTAGTGCTGGAGGAGATTCTGGAGGCAAAAAGGATCAACACCATGGATGGGTTTGAAAATATGGGGAAGAATTTTTCAATCAAATTATTATTTAACTAGGAGGTAATTTAGGCCAGGGAACCAACGATTTGATTGGTAAAAGGAATTTACAACAGTGTTCTGGCTGATGTCAAGTTTATACAGGGTAGAAGATAGGAGATGGTCCAGGACTGCACTGAACTAGTCAAATCTATAAGTAGCAAAGCCATGGATGAGGGTTTCTGCAGCCAATCTGTTCAGGCATGGATGGAGTCGTAGGTGACTAGTTCCTGGACATACCCAAAGATCTGCGGGACAGCTGAATTTTAGGTAGCTATAAAATTTAGGAATTTTAGCCTCAAGGTTTCCTCTTCAGGATCTCCCAGCATGCTGAATCAACCAGGGAGCAGTTAAGCAATGTTTTAAAAACAAATTTTCCACAGAATTCCGACAGTGCAGAAGGATGTCATTCAGCCCATCAAGTCAGCAGCAACCGTCTGAAAGAACACCCTGGGCGGATTCTCTGAGCCCCTCGTCGGGCCGGAGAATCGCCGCTACCACACCACGCCGCCCCGCAATTCTCTGAGTTCCGCGTCGGGCCGGAGAATCGCCGCTACCACACCACGCCGCCCCGTGCCGGCACGTAATTCTCTGAGGAGCGGAGAATCGGCGCCATTTGCGCCGGTGCATTTGCCGAGCGGCCGCGTGGAAACGGCAGAGTCCCGCCGGCGCCGTCCACACCTGCTCGCAGCCAGCGGGAACTCTGCGCGCAGGGTCGGGGGGCTCCTTCACCGGGGGGGAGGGGGGGGGCCCTCCGATGGGGTCTGGCCCGCGATCGGGGCCCACTCCCGATCCCTGTAACCCCATAACCTCACCTAACCTACACATCTTTGGACACTAAGGGGCAATTTATCATGGCCAATTCACCTAACTTGCACATCTTTGGACAGTGGGAGGAAACTGGAGCACCCGGAGGAAACCCATGCAGACACGGGGAGAAAATGCAAACTCTGCACAATCACCCACGGTCGAATTGAACCCTGGTCCGTGGTATTGTGAGACAGCAGTGCTAACCACTGTGCCACCGTGCCGCCCCCAATTTGCTAGGGCTTCTGCTGAAGTTATGGCAGGAGATTGGGGACCACTATGGACATTCTACTCCATTTCTTAGCATGGGGAGCTGTGTGGATATTTCACTATCTGGATCTGTGCAGTAGTGCATGAATATTTATCCACAATTCAATCAGTCAGTCACTTTTGATATAACAGCTTCCAATTGCATAAACTGTGGGCACAGTACAAACATCTCTTGTCAATGCCAACACTTTTGGCTCTAAATTTAAAGATGTTCCCTTGGCTAACTTCAAGATGCAGAGCACAAATGAGTGTGGGATTTATAAACATCATTGCTGCCCTGAACTCTTCTCTCAGTCAGATCTTTGCATATGCTGCAGAGCTTCCCAGCAGAAGTGGCATATTCAGCTTGGAATGGAATGGGTCACTGCCCTCAAGATAACAATATGTTCAGCCCATCAAATATGCCTGCCTTTGTGACAATAAAGTGAGGTAGGTCAGCAAGTCAAAAAACATAATACTTAAACATGCAGGGCCATTGAGATCTCATCAGAGGGACACATAAGATCAACAGAATAACAGGTTGTCTGTGAAACACTGCAAACAAGCAGCACAATGCTTTGACTCAGAAGTAATGCAAGATTAGGGGCGGGATTCTCTGACCCCCGTCGGGCCAGAGAATCGCAGGGGGGCGGCGTGAATCCCGCCCTGCCGCCGTCTGCCGGATTCTCCGGCGCCGGTTTTTCGGCGAGGGCGGAAACCACGCCGGTCAGGGGCCGTTGGCAGCTGCCCCCCCTCCCCCCCCCACCCGGCCGATTCTCCGGCCCGCGATGGGCCGAGTGGCCAGCCATTTTTCGGCAGGTCCCGCCGGCATGAGATACACCAGGTCCGAATCGGCGGGACCTGGCTCTGCAGGCGGCCTGCGGTGTACTGGGGGGGGGGGATCTGGCCCCAGGTGGGGGCCCCCACGGAGGCCTGGCCCGCGATTGGGGCCCACCGATCCGCGGGCAGGCCTGTGCCGTGGGGGTCCGCCATGGCCGGCGCAGAGAAGAACCCTCCCTGCGCATGCGCTGGGATGACGCCAGCACACGCTAGCGCTCCCGCGCATGCGCCAACTCGCGCCGACCGCCGGAGGTCCGTCAGCGCCGGTTGGCGCGGCGCCAAGTCCTTCGGCACCGGCTGGCGCAGCGCCAACCCTGTCAGCGCCAGCCGAGCCCCTGAAGGTGCAGAGGATTCCTTAACTTCTGGGCGGCCCGACGCCGGAGTGGTTCACGCCACTCCTCGGTGCTGGTACGGCCCGCTCTGCCGGTAAGGGGAGAAACCCGCCCTAGGTGTCATGCATCAAAAACAGAGTCACAAAGGGGAAGTACTGTACTCAATAAAAAATGCATAATGGTACGTAAATTAAATAAATGTCCAGATTGTTTGCCTACGCACAGGTTGCTTCAGTTTAACAAATTGAGGAGCTCCAAGAAGCATGGATTTAAGCTGCATACAATCCGGCATCGTCTGGATGTTAGGATCCATGTAAGGGTAGTGAAGCTCTGACATGCATTGCCAGCTTGTATGATGTGTACTGATTCTCTGCAAGTCTTCCAGAGGGAACTAAACATGTTTTTTACCTGAGGCACAGATTACAGCATATAGATGGAAAGCGAGTCAACAGCTGATGTACAAAAAGGTGATCCCCTGAGGTGGGCGTGAAAGGGTTGGAGAGGGATTTTCTGGAGATTTTGGTTTCCTCTTATTGACCTGGAATTTTTGTCTTTTTTTTAACCTGTTCCAATAGATCTCTTGGCAGTGATAGGGATAGGGTTCTAGAAGTTCCTCGTCATGATGCTCTGGGACCATAAGCAGAGGACGGGTTGAAGGACCATCCGTTTTTTTCCAGCCTGACATTTTTATACGCTCACATGTGAATCCTCTGACTGAACTTTATGCAATAAATTATTAATTTGAACATGGCAGTGATGATTTAAATAAAACGGTTCATCCAAATGCAGAAGCCAGAAAAAAGTTTGGAATTGCTAGATAGCATGTACCACTCCAAGAATGTGTACTTATAGTGGTTTGTTCACAATCACGGGCGCAATTTGGGGTTTTCGAGATCTCAGCTGGTCAGGGAGAGCCAGAATGTTTGGAAAAGGTATGGAAATGACTGAATTTTTATAAAATTTAATCATGGAACGTTGGTGTTGCAGACTAGGCGAGCATTTATTGCCCATTCCTAATTGCCTTTGAGTATCTACCCACTGTCAATATGCTGGGGGGGGGGGGGGGGGGGGGGGGGGCGGTTACCACTGACCAGAAACTGAACTAGACTAACCATATAAATACTGTGGTTAAAGATCAGGTCTTAGGCTCAAAATCCTGCAGCAAGTAACTCAAATTCCTGCAGCGAGTAACTCACCTCCTGACTCCCAAAAGCTTGTCCACCAGCCCACTTGACTTGCACGCCATCCACAAACATTCACTCCCTCCACCGCTGACAAACAGTCGCAGCAGAGTCCATCTACAAGATGCACTGCAGGAACTCACCAAGGCTCCTCAGGCAGAATGTGACGAGTGATATGCCACAGTGATCTGTGTTGGGACCTCAACTATTCACCATAATCGACAATGACAAAGGTGAGCAGAAAGTCACACATTCAAGTTTGCTGAAGACACAATGATAGACAGCAATGTAAGCAGAGGTATAGAATGCAAGAAGGTAGAAATCATGTTTCAGCTCTTCACAGACCTGGTTAGACCACATGTGGAGTATTGTGAGCAGATCTAGTCTCTACAACATAGCAAAATATACTAGTCTTGGAGGATGTGCATCATAGACTCACTAGAATGATACCTGGATGTGGTGGCTCGAGGCAATACCTAATAGTTATCAGTAAGAAAATATGAAGGGTTTACTGGCAACAAACAAGAGTAACGTATATGCAGAGTTTCTATACAGGTGTTCACATTCTGGCTCCTGGGTTCATTCTGATCAGAACCCCCCCCCCCCCCCCCCCCCCCTCCCAGAGTCTGCTCTGATCCCTCATTGGTCAGGGTTCACGTGCTCCTGCATGATAAACCCCGAGCCAGTCACATGGACGGTGAGGGCATGCCTCAAATCCACAAGACTGGGCCTGACTTGGGGCACAATTCAGCCTGGTCATCATAGTGATCCTGACAAAGTTTCTGATGATGAGCAGGTCACCCACTCGGTATAATCTGTCCCCTTTTTGAGAAATGTGCTGTTTCCTCTGGGAACCCTCTTCTGTGGCCACTGAGATCATTCCCATCTCTTGAACTTTGAATAGGTGTTGACCAAAATGAGGACAATCTTGCCCAGGAAAGGAATAGCAAAGTCCCTATGTACCCTTTCCAATGGCGACCAGGTCACCCCCAAGGGTGGAGGTTAGCTGTAGGGTACAGACTCTGCAGTGTCTAGCAAGTGTCGCACGGGCACGCCATGTGTTCAATGTCCTTATTTATACCAGGCCACCGGGCGGCGCAGTGGTTAGCACTGCTGCCTCACGGTGCTGACGACCCAGGTTCGATCCCGGGCCCGGGTCAGTGTCCGTGTGGAGATGTACATTTTCCCGTGTTTGCGTGGGTTTCACCCCCACAACCCAAAGATGTGCAGGGTCGGTGAATTGGCCATGCTAAATTGCCCCTCAATTGGAAAAAAAAATTTTGTTCTGTAAATTTATATTTAAAAAATTTATACCAGGCCACCAAACATCGCTACGAGCAAGCATCTTCATTTTTGTTTGGCCCAGATGAGCATTATGCAATTCTTGCAACAATGGCTCTTGGGCAGGGGGTGGTACTACCACTCGGGATCCCAAGAGTATTACTCCATCCTCACAACTGAGTTCATCTTTACGAGTAAGGAAAGGTCATAATTGATCAAATTTATCACAGTGCCAACCAGTTAAGATCTTGGGCGCGATTCTCCCAGAGAGGGAGAAATCGTAAGGCTGGCGTCAAATCCGGGCGGGTTTGACGCCAGCCTCCCCCTCCCCGACCGGGAACCGATTCTGGTCCCCGGTCGGGGCTAGTATGCCGCCGCCGTAAACTCCGGCATCGCGGGCTTAACGAATTTCGTTAAGCCCGCTTGCCAGAGTTTGCGCCGGCTGACGCATCACATGACGTCAGCCGCGCATGCGCGGATTGGAAGACTCCAACCCGCGTATGCGCGGATGATGTCATCGCGCATTTGCGCGAAACCCGCGCATGCGCGGTCCGGGATGCCCCTCAGCCGCCCCGCGAAGTGATACAGCGGGGCGGCGGAAGGACAAAGAGTGCGCGGGTATCGGACCCGCTGCCTGCAATCGGTGCCCACCGATCGCGGGCCCATGGCACCCTTGTCACGGCCGTGGTACTGCCGTGCCAATCGGTGCCATGGTTTTAAAAATCGGCGCTTTACGGCCGTTTTTACGAACGGCCAGACCAGGTGTGTTTGCCGTTCGTAAAAACAGCCATAAAGGGCTTGGAACTCGGCCCATCGGCCAGCTGAGAATCGCTGCTGGCCGTAAAAAAACGGCGGCAGCGATTCGTTTCGGGAGTCGGGCGTGGGGGGGGGGAGGGGAGAATAGCGGGAGGGCGGCAGACCAGCGTGGCCGTAAAATTTTACGAACCCCGCTATTCTCCGCACCGTCGTGAGTGCGGAGAATTGCGCCCCTTGCGTTTCACTTTGGACAGTACTAGGTTGGGTGGTATCCAATTCTTTATGTGACCTGACAAAACTGGCCGGGTGTCCAAAAAGTTAAATGCCAAAATGATTCCTTGAGGTACCAGCATGGGTGCCAGGTTCTTTGGAACTGGGAGACGACTCAAAGCACCAGCATTCAGAATCTGTGTATCTGGCCTCTGCTTAAAGATGTGGAGATGCCGGTGTTGGACTGGGGTGAGCACAGTAAGAAGTCTTACAACATCAGGTTAAAGTCCAACAGGTTTGTTTCAAACACGAGCTTTCGGAGCACTGCTCCTTCCTACTTCCTTACTATGCTGAAAGATGTAGTCTTAGGTCACAAGCAACCATTATATTCTGGCAAAGGCAATTAACGCTTTTGGCTCATCTTCACAAAGGAGTCCCAGCAGGGGCTTGTAGTCCATCATTATTGTGAAGCATGGCCTATCAACACATTGGTGAAATTTCTTTACCCCATAGATTAAGGCGAGGCCTTCCTTCTCAATTTGCATGCAGTTACGCTCAACATCAGAAAGTATTCTAGCGGCGAAGGAAATTGACTTGTCTGAGCCACTATCCATTTCATGGAACAGGACTCCCCCTATCCCATACGGCGATGCATCGTAGGTCAGAATGATGGGTTTTCTCAGGTCAAAGTGAACCAACAGGCCCGATGACTGTAAGATCTGCTTTCCAACCAATTTAAGGCTTCCAAACAGCTTAAGGCTTGTGTGGTGAATTCATACTGTATTGTAATTCACACTGTATTGCTTTGCATTGTATTATGTCCTTGTAGGCTCTGTATGTGAGCAGTTGCGCGGCTCTGCCCATAGGGGGAGATGAGGAGCTTGTACAGGGCTCCACCCTTGGCTCCGCCCATGGCCCCGCCCACTACCAGAAGTATAAAGTGCTGCAGCCGTAAGCCTGCTCTCAGTTCCTCTGGTCGCAGGCAGGCTCAGTTGTAAGACTGTTAAAACCACAGTTTACTTCCAATCGTGTCTCTCGTGAATTGATGGTCACATCAATTTAATAGTCTTAGAAAACTTGAAGAAAACTACTAATGAATCAGCCCTCAAACCTGATCGACTAGAACTCGACCTGCAGGCTGCAGAGGCGAAGGAAATCTTCCTACACTGGCTTCGGTGTTTCAAGGCCTATCTGGCTGAATCAAGCACATCCAAGACAACAGAGGTGCAGAAACTCAGCCTACTTCACGCACGGGTGAGCCATTGTATCTCTACGCAACTCAATTGTACCACCTCATATACTGAGGCCCTGGCTATGCTCGATCGATTGTACGTGCGGCCGATTAACGAGGTCTACGCGCGGCACATTTTCACGACCCGCTGCCAGCGCCCCGCAGAGTCGCTAGAAGACTTTCTATGCGATTTAAAAGCCCTTGCTCGGGACTGCAATTTTCAGGCTGTAACAGCCTCCCAGCATATGGAACTCGCTATACGTGATGCTTACGTTGCAGGGCTCAGGTCTAACTATGTGCCCCAGCGATTGCTTGAAAAAGGGGCCGTGAACTTGGAAGACACGATAGAGTTAGCTACGACTATGGAGGTCGCGTTCCGCAGTTTGAACTCATTCCCCGCGGACCAAGCGACCCCATCGTGCGCCCCCGACCAGGGACTGCCCCAGGCCTGCGCCACGTGTCCACCCACCCACTATGGAGCGCCAGCGTGCTATTTTTGTGGCCAGCCCCAACACCCACGGCAGCACTGCCCGGCCTGCAACACAACCTGCAGCAGCTGTGGTCGCAAAGGACACTATGCCCGAGTATGCCTGGCAAAATTGAAAATTTGTAACTCCCCCTGCGGTCCAGAGCACTCTCCACCCAAACTCACAGGCCCGCAGACCCCGTAATGCTGCACGTGCGATCCACGGGGGTGGCCATCTTGGACGCCATCTTCTTCAGCAGCCGCCACGTGCGATCAACGGGGGCCGCCATCTTGGCCATCAGCCGAACCGAACCACGACGACTACGACCTCGGCGGACAGTCATCACGACGCCACTCCAGCACAGCTGATTGAGCTGCTGACTACCCGCAACTCAATGCAGTCACGTTGGACCAATCGCGTCCGAAGCACGGACAGTTATCACGGGGCACTCCAGCACAGCTGATCGAGCCGCCGACTACCCGCAACTCAACGCAGTCACGTTGGACCAGTCGTGTCCGAAGCACCTCCAGAGCTCGATGATGTCTGTTAAAATCAACGGGTAATGGACACCATGCCTCATCAACTCCGGGAGCACCTAGAGCTTCGTGCATCCAGACCTGGTAAGACGCTGTTCGCTCCCTATCTTCCCTGCACGGCAAACTATCTCCCTCGCCTCGGGCTCAAACTCAGTTGACATACAAGGGCGCACCGTCGCGACCCTAACGATTCAGGGCGCCAGCTACTCTAATTTCCAGCTGTACGTACTCCCCGACCTCTGTGCCCCACTCTTACTCGGGCTCGATTTCCAATGTAATCTCAAGAGCCTCACACTCAGCTTCGGCGGACCCCGACCTCCACTCACAATCTGCAGTCTAGCGACACTAAAAATCGACCCCTCTCCACTCTTCGCTAACCTCACCTCAAACTGCGAACCCGTAGACACTTGCAGCAGGCGATATAGCCTGCAGGACAGAGTATTTATTAGAGCGGAAGTCCAGCGGCTCCTACGTGAGGGAGTCATAGAGGCCAGTAACAGCCCCTGGAGAGGTCAGGTGGTGGTCGTCAAGACCGGGGAAAAGTTCCGGATGGTGGTTGATTATAGCCAAACCATTAACCGGTTCACGCACCTCGATGCGTACCCCCTCCCCAGAATTGCAGACATGGTTAACCAGATCGCTCAGTACCGCATATTCTCCACGGTGGATCTGAAGTCTGCATACTACCAGCTCCCAATCCGCCCGGAGGACCGCCACTACACGGCGTTCGAGACAGATGGCCGCCTCTTCCATTTCCTCCGGGTCCCCTTTGGCGTCACGAATGGGGTCTCGGTAGTCCAAAGAATAATGGACCGAATGGTGGATCAGTACGGGCTGCGAACCACGTTTCCGTACTTGGACAATGTCACCATCTGCGGCCATGATCAGCAGGACCACGAGGCCAACCTCCACCGATTTCTCCAAACCGCCCAGAAACTCAATCTCACCTACAATACGGAGAAATGCGTTTTCCGCACTACCAGACTAGCCATCCTCGGCTATGTCGTGGAAAACGGAGTCCTGGGCCCCAGTCTTACAACTGCCTCTCCCTCATTGTTCCAGGGCCCTCAAGAGGTGCCTTGGATTTTTCTCCTATTACGCCCAGTGGGTCCCCCAGTGTGCGGACAAAGCCCGCCCACTATTTAAGACCACACTCTTCCCACTGTCAGCCGAGGCCTGCCAGGCCTTCAACTGCATTAAGGAGGACATTGCCAAAGCTGCCATGCAGGCGGTGGATGAATCCATCCCCTTTCGAGTGGAGAGCGGCACCTCAGAGGTCGCTCTTGCCGCCACTCTGAATCAGGCAGGGAGACCAGTCGCCTATTGTGGAAGCTGTACGGCACTGGAGGCACTACCTCGCAGGTAGGAGGTTTACCCTCATCACCGACCAAAGATCGGTTGCTTTCATGTTTGACAACTCTCAATGGGGCAAAATTAAAAATGATAAAATCTTGCGGTGGAGGATCGAACTCTCCACCTATAATTATGATATCATATATCAACTGGGGAAGCTCAACAAGCCCCCAGATGCCCTGTCCCGCGGCACGTGCGCCAGCGCGCAAGACGACCGCCTGAAGGCTATCCACAATGACCTCAGCCATCCGGGGGTCACCCGGCTCGCCCACTACGTCAAAGTCCAAAATCTGCCTTTCTCCACCGAGGAGGTAAAAGCCATCACCAGGGATTGCCCGATCTGCAGGAGTGCAAACCGCCCTTCTATAGACCAGACAAGACCCACCTGGTAAAGGCATCCTGGCCCTTTGAACGCCTGAGCATAGATTTCAAAGGGCCACTCCCCTCGACCAATCGAAATGTGTACTTTCTTAACATCATCGATGAATTCTCCCGCTTCCCCTTTGCCATCCCGTGCCCCGATATGACCTTCCACACAGTCATCAGAGCCCTGCACAGTGTCTTCACCCTGTTCAGTTTCCCCAGCTACATACACAGCGACAGGGGTTCGTCCTTCATGAGCGACGAGCTGCGTCAGTACCTGCTCGACAAGGGCACTGCCTCGAGCAGGACTACCAGCTACAACCCCAGGGGAAACAGGCAGGTGGAGAGGGAGAACGCTACGGTCTGGGAGACCGTCCTACTGACCCTCCGGTCCAGGAATCTCCCGATCTCCCATTGGCAGGCGCTCCATGCAATTAGGTCTCTCCTATGCACCGCCACCAACCAGACCCCTCACAAACGACTATTTGTTTTCTCTAGGAGCACTACCACGGGGGCTTCGCTCCCATCCTGGTTGAGGACACCGGGCCCAGTTCTCCTCCGGAAGCACGTCCGGACACACAAAACAGACCCGCTAGTAGAGGGAGTGCTACTGCCTCATTCAAACCCCCAATACGCCTTTGTTGAATACCCCGACGGCCGTCAGGACACCGTTTCCCTCCGGGACCTGGCGCCTGCAGGATCCACCACCACCATCACCACCGCCAAGGTACCCCCCACGCCCTGCGCCCCCGCGCCTATAGGGTCCCTGCCCACCTCGGCGCCCCCACGCCTGTAGGTTTCCTGCGCCCCCCGTCACCCGTCGCACCGGTCAGGTATGAAGCTCAGACCGAAACACCCCCAGAGTCCACCCTCATACCCACACTGATCGTCACCACCCAGCCACTCAAAGAGGCTGAAACCCCGGTGCTCCGCCGATCCCAAAGGACGACTCGGCCACCGGACCGGCTCAACTTGTAGACCCGTCACCCCCGCCAGACTTGATTTTTTTAACAGAGGCTGAATGTGGTGAATTCAGACTGTATTGTAATTCACACTGTATTGCATTGCATTGTATTATGTCCTTGTGGGCTTAGTATGTGAGCCGTTGCGCGGCTCTGCTCATAGGGGGAGATGAGGAGCTTGTACAGGGCTCCACCCTTGGCTCCGCCCCTGGCTCCGCCCATGGCCCCTCCCACTACCAGAAGTATAAAGTGCTGCAGCCGTAAGCCTGCTCTCAGTTCCTCTGGTCGAAGGCAGGCTCAGTTGTAAGACTATCAAAACCACAGTTTACTTCCAATCGTGTCTCCAGTGAATTGATGGTCACATCAGCTTGCTCCTGTCGTTCCTTCCAATGCCAATGCTGGTGTTTTCTTAAGAGCAAGTGTAGTGGCGCCAGTGTTGTTGCTAAGTTAAGAGTAAAAGGACCATAATAGTTTACCATCCCTAAGAAGGACTTTAATTTTGGCCAAGTTCTTAGGTGCAGAGACTTCTCTTATGGCTCTCACCATGACCTGGATTCTCTGCCCCACCACGCCACTTTTCTGTCCCGACCCGCTGCCGGGATTCTCCGTTTCGCCGGCCGGTCAATGGGGCTTCCCATTGTGGGGCAGCCCCATGCTGTCGGGAAACCCCCGGGCGCCAGCAAAATGGAGAATCCCGCCCCATGTATTCAAGTGGGTACAGGCCTTTTGTGTCCACTGTGAGCCCTAGGTAAGTGGCCTGACTAGCTTGGAATCAGTTGGATTCCCGCATCTCTGAATCTTCTCAACACCTCTTCTAAGCTTTCCAGGTGCTCCTCGTGTGATATTTCTGTTACTAGGATGTCATCCAGGGAGACCATAACATTCAGGATGCCCTGGGGTAGATTCTCCATTGCGCGCTGGAATATTGCACAGGGCGAGGAGATGCCAAAGGGCAATCTGGTGTATTGAAACAGGTCTTTATGCGTGATAATCGGCGCAAACCTTCGGGAGTCTTGATCCAACTCTAGCTGCAAGTAAGCTTGACTGAGGTTGAGTTTACTGCATGTGATGCCCCCGACCAACTTCACATAAAGATCTTCAATTTGTGGAATTTGATATTTATCTACTTGGACTGCCTGATTAATTGTAATATCCAATATCCTAATGAAGCAGCCCGGTTTTAATACAGGCACAATGTGGTCTGCCCACGGGTCTGATAATTCCCAGTTCTTAAGTTCAGCTTCCACTTTCAGGTGTAAGGTATAAGGAACCTGACTTTCTCTGAAAAACTTTGGTGTTGAGTCGGGGTTGACATAAATCTTGGCCTTTACTCTCTTTATTTGACACATCATTGTATCTGCATGAGATTCCCTGAAAGACACAGTCTGAGATTTTGAAGATTTCCAACCAGTTTAACTTGATTTGGCGCAAATCCCACCCCTTAAGGCTTGGTCGATGTCCATCGACAAGGATCAGAAGTAACTGGGCACCTTGTTGCTGATATGACATTGGAGTCACGGCTGTTCCCAACATTTTCAGGGTCTCCCCGTATATGTCGCCAACTTGGCTGTTGTGTCACTCAAGTTTAAAGGCTGAACATCTCTTCGCAGATATTTTAACATGTGTTCACCCACAACCAAGGCCGACCAGTGTCGATCTCCATCTTTAGTAGTCTTCCATTTACTGTGTGGACTATCTCAATTGGGGCTCTTTTGCTCACTCTCACCATGTTCAATCTGTATGTTTCAGGTTCAGAAGCTTCTTTTGCACACTTATGTTGTTAATACTGCATACTAAACAATCGCGCAGCATGTCACCGGGTGCTGCACAAACACACAATCCTCAGCCATTTTCCTGAATGTGGCAAACACTCCTGGGTCTCTGACAGCGAGGTTGAATTTGTATCGCTAGAGTATGACTGAGGATCTGGGATTGAAATGTTCCATGACCAGCTTTACCAACTGGTCAAATTACTTAGTGTCAGGAGCCTCTGGGGATGTCAAATTTCTTATAAGATTGTTGGCCCACAAACTGTTAATAGGATAACATTCTGTTTATCCTCCCCTTTTTCATTTGCCGTGAAAAAGTAACAGCCGCTCATTATATTGGCTCCAGCCTTCGTCCCCCAGGTGGAATGGGTCTAACCTCCCAATCATCTGCATTTTTCACTCAATCTTGGGTATCGTCAACAGTTTCCAACTTCTGTTCATTTTGGAGGCTTCTCTCTTCTCCCTAGAATTCAACAACCACAGGCTTGTTATCGATCCGGTTTGTACTCGTCGGCAATGTGGTGGCTCGAGGCAATACCAGGTGGACATCAGTAAGAAAGAGCAAGGGTTTATTGGCAACTAACAAGGGTAACTTATATAAAGTAAGTAAGTAAAGCGGCCTTAGTCACGGTGACCATAGGGTGCTTTGAGGGGGAGAGCTTACTGGTGGTGATTTATCCGGAGGGTCACCACACTCGGGTAAGGGGCAAGGTTGAGAAGGTGGGACCTTCATGATTAAACTCAGCCAGTATAGGAACTGAACCCTCGCTGTTGGTCTTACTCTGCATCACAAACCAACTGTCCTGCCAACTGAGCTAAACCGACCCCCAAGCTTATATACAGGCACAGAGTCTCCATACGAGTGTTCCGGGTGTTCACACGCTGGCTCCCGGGTTCACTCTGACCAAGAACCCTGCTCCGCGGGCTGTTTCCTCATTGGTCGGGGTTTGCATACTCTCGCAAGATAGGCCCCCAGCCATGGACCGCGAGGGCATGCCCCTTGAAAGAGCTGCGTTACCACGCTGGACTTCATGGCTTAAGCCACAAGGAGAGATTAAATGAACTAGGGGTGTGTTGGAATTTAAAAAATCAAGGGATGATTTGCTCAAAGGTTTTGAGATATTAAGCATAACAGATAGGGTGGATTGAGATAAACTATTTCTGTTAGTTGGGGATTCTAGGACTAGGGAGCAGAGTCAAAAAATTAGAACTAGCCCTTTCAGGAGTGAAATTAAAAAACAATTCTTCACACAAGGGATGGTAGAAGGTTGGATCATTCTTCCGCAAATGGTATTTAATGCTGGATCAATTGTTAACTTCAACACTGAGATTGTTGAATTTTTGTTGTCCAGGTAATATGGAATATAGGCAACGGTGGATATATGAAGTTAGATCACAGATCAACCACAAATGACGAACAGCCTTGATAAGCTAGATAGTCGACTTCTGCTCTCACATTTCTATGTTATAAAAAATATTGTAGCTCTGATATTCTTTGTAAGGCTCCTTGAATTGGTGTCTGGCACCCTTGTTGCATTGCTATTTCAGTAACTAATTCCTCATTGTAACTTTTATTATCTTGCTCTTCTGCAGCTATCATCCTAATCTTCAACCAAAATGATAGGATTTCTTGGCAGGGCTAAATTGTGAAGCATTCAGCAGATGTGAAACAGTGGGCTGTACACTATTCAACCCTTAATCGGTTGAGTCATACAACTAATGTGTTTGATAAATCTAGTTGTCGCAGAAGCTTTCTTTACATCTGGCCTCTGCCCGTGATGCTTTCATTGTGTGGCAGCTCGCAGTGCCCTCATTATCTGAGGGAAAAGAAACATTAAAGCGAATGGTTTGCAGGAGAACAGTGCTATCCTCCTCAATCATGTTTGCTGATACCTCTTAACAGCAGAATTCTGCAGATTCTCAGCTGTAATAGAGTTATTCCATGCAGTTTAGGCAGAAAAGTGTGTGAAAAAGCCAAAGCATGTTTTCTTATGTTAATCCTCCACGCATTTGGCACATGTATTTTAACTGGCCTAATTCAACTATAATCCTTGGGAGTAACTCCTCCAAGAGGAACCAGGACTTTTCAGAAACGAGCAATATTGTCCACATAATTTTGTTGTGCAATTGTAAACGATAGTTCACATTTCTGCCGTCACCACATTTTATCTTTTAACGATGAGCTGCAGCCCCCTTAAGGGCTGTTGCCTTTTTGGATTATGCATTGCACAGCCAAATTTGTTGAAATCCTAAATCTCTCTGGGAAGCTCCGCCTGTGTTCACAACCGACAGAAGCTAGGCAGCAGGCCTTAGAATGCAAAATTCAGTGAAACCCCATAGCAACTGTAGATATTACATCAATGAAGGCACTTTGTATCAGGCTAAGATACTACTAACCACTTCAGCAACAGATTCAAATGATACTGATAAGAGGTTCCTGAGTTTCTGACTTACTGTTCATTCAGCTGCAAGGGAGTAAAATTTGCATTCACACAAAACTGAATTTCCCCAGTATTCAGAATATGAAATGGTAAAAGGAAAGGACCAAAGAAAATGAAGGACAAACTTATATGCAGCACTCTGCATGACCCAAGACAACCCAAAGCACATTCTAATCGCTTAAGTATTGTTGAAATGTAGTTACTGTTGTATTGTAGGTAAATACCCCACTGCAAGATCCCACAAATGGCAATGAGATAAAGACCAAACGATCGATTTTAGTGAAGCAAATTGGCCAAGGTCCTGGGGCAGCCCTCTTGCTCATCTTGGAATAGTGTCATATGAACTTTTACATTTCCCTGCGAGGGCAATTAGAGCCTTGTTTTAACCTTTCATTCAAAAGACAGCAGGCGGAATGTCCATTTTTGAGACAAAGTGCGATGGCAGATGGATTTCTCGGTGTGCTTCCCACTGGGTGGTGGGGTGACAATCCACGTCCTCCAGAAAGGAAGAAACAGTAAAGCGGGAAAATATTAAAACTCGTCTGAACTGGTCTTGTATATGTTAAAATGGAATGCCAGTAAAAGGAGGAAATAAGAATACTGCTCCAAACTGTTTTACCTTCTGGGCTGATTTCACACTCAGACGCTCTTTAATTATGCATCAGCGAGTAGTTCTATGAAACACATAGTGGGCTGTACATTCATTTGTTCGTCTCGCTGTTACCTAACAGGGTCGAAGGCCCGGATGCCACATTTAAATGCCATCCGAACAGACACATTCACTCTCACCAGTCCAGCTGTGTAGTGATATCTCAACATGGCTACGCCCAAGAAAAAAGCTGCACCAAAGTTTAGCAATGACCCCTTAAGGCCTTTATCCGTGGAGTCCACGAGCGCCATGATGTCCTCTACCCGAGGGATGACTCCAGGAAGCCCACCAGCCTCACCTCGCTGCTCTCGGGTGTAGGTTGCAAGAGAGGTTAGATCATTGGGCACCAGCCCGAGAAACGCCTCTCGTGCAGAAAGAGGATGAATGATCTCAACCATTCCTCACAGATAAGTCAACCTCCAGCTCACTCCAACCTTAAACTCTCACAATGGTATCATGCACTAAAAGGGTTATATTTCTCAAATATCTCACACAAGGGACAACATCAGCACTGAATGTCTCACGGACACTTCAACAAATTATATTTTCAAAACTAAAGGGGCAATTGGAAACTCTCCTCCACCTGGTCTGACTGCCCTCCCGATGTTTTTCGTGACCTGCGATCTCCTTTGCAGCGACCTCGACTACACTTCCTTGCTGCCTCTTGAAAGGATTCCATTCCATTTATTCCTGTTTCTCCATCTCTGCAACATCTGTTCTGATGACACAACCTTTCATACTTTCGATATATTGTCCTTTTACCTCAACAAGGATTCCCCTACCATGATTGCTTGCCAGGGCCCTCGGCAGTGTCTATTCCATTTCAGGCACTTCTGCTCCCCCACCCCCCTCCCAAGACCACAATAGGGTTTCCCTTGCTCTTACCTTCTACTTCACCATCCTTTGTACTCAATGGATCATCATCTGCCATTTGCCCCACCTCCGGTACAATGCCATTACTAATACATCTTCCCCTCCCCACTCTTTTCAGTATTCCAAAGGGACCATTCCATTTATGCCACCCTTATCCACTCATCAATCGCCTCCAAGAACCCCTCTCTTTCCCACGTTACCTCGCTAAGCAGGTACAGATGATACAAAATCTGCCCTTCTACCTCCTCTCTCCTCACTATCCAAGGCCCCAAACACTGCTTCCAGGTGTAACAATGATTTATGTGTGCTTCTTTCCTTAGTATGGTACAGTCTTCTCCAAACCGGGGACATCAAATGCAGACTGGATGACCATTTTGTAGGACACTTGCTTTCAATCTGAAAATTTCACCATGAGTTGGCAATTTACTCTCATTTTAATTCTCCACCTGTTGCGTTTCTATGTTTGCTTAACACAAACTCTCACAAACAGATGGTGAATTTGGCCATCTGTCGAGGGACTCTGTTTCCCAGGGTTTTGATGTGTATACTGTATTGTACCAAATCTTGTCTGTGGCTTGTCCTGTCATTTTCAAATGTTTATTGCTGCCACCATGTTGCGTTTCTGTTTGTTTTACACAAATTCACAAATCTAATAGCAAGACTGGTAAACTATATGTAGACACCATTGGGAGGTAGGATGCCCTTGGTGGAGATCAGGTTCCCCTTTTCAAAGACGTAAGATGCCCTTTGGTGGAGATCAAGTTCCCTCAGGAATTGTTGAAAGAAGGCATAAATGTGCTTAAAAAGTGCAAATTCAATGAAACTGTCAACAGACCGTCAAAATCAACTCCCTGTCGAAGGGAGTTGTCAAGGGGTCCTGTGAAAACTGTCAGAAGTACCTTTAAAAGGACATATCAACGGTAGCTGCCAAGTTGCCAATACATTTAACGGTCCTGCCCTTTAAATCATTGAAATAAATGTCTGTACTTTTTTAAAAAATGATTCATTGCTATACCATTCTGCATGTTGACAAAAGCCTAAGGGTATATCCATTACTGGACTAGCACTGCATGACGTTTTCAAAACCATCTATTATCACAGTAGGGTGCCTGCTACGCTACAAGTCTTTATAGTCTTTCTATGTGGAACTATGATTTCCAATGCTTGTTGTTTTAAGGAATTATCATTGGGTTCCTAAATCAGTCATTAATTGTTGTGAAATGAATGTTCAGTCAATTTCATTCAAATATATTGATTGTCAGAACATATTTAACTACAGCAGACAGATTTTAAAATAACTAAATCATGCCAATTTATTTGTTGGAATACAATTCTGTTGAGCATATAAAAGGAAGCTAATGTCCAGTTAAGTTTGAAGCTCATGCTCACAAGTAACAAATCAACAAGCTCAAATCTCACCATTTCAAAACATATTTTTAAATTATCCAAGCCATTCTCAACAGCCTACTTCCGAACAGCCGTCACAGATCAGCAATAAACACGAAGGCCCAGGTTTTCGCTCACAGATCAGAGTTACATAGGCAGGAGACGTCCTGGTTCTATGAACCCAACCTTAAAAATAACCACCCGCAGTTTTGGGATATTTGTTCTGGGGAGCAAACTGGATTGGAAGTCAGGCCCACCACCCCCACAACAAGTGCTGAGGGTGCCGTGTGCAGAGGTGGGTTGGACAGAAGGCCTGCTGCTGTGCTCCAGCAGTGCTGAAATAAACAAAAACAGAAAACGGCCCTCCAGGTCTCATCCCCTCTCATCACATCACACACTCCCATACCCATCCTTGCCAATCAATTCCACTTCATGCCCCCTACCAACTTCCATGGCCCCTCAAATCCCCATATCAACCCATGCCCCCCTATCCGTTGTCCTTGTCTCCCCATGAAAACTCACCTAGTATCATTTGACAGTTCAATGACAGTTTTGACAATTCCTTGACAGTTTGACAGTTCTTTGCGAGTTCCTTGACAAATACAATGAGTTTGTGCATAAAATGTACACAATGATAGTTACTTTTAACAATATCAGAGAGTCCCAAAGAGTACCTTACCTCTCCCCAAGGTGTACAGGGACCATATCCAAAGATGTAACTGGATGTCCAAAAAAGTTGACCAAGTTCAGAATTCCTCTTACCCAATCAAATCTGCACACTTTGGGTTTCACACTCCTAGCCTACCAAAATCCCACTTCGTTAGAGGCAGATGGTGATTTAAATGGCCAGCTGCCTCCATGAACCTTGGCCCAACTCCACTCCAGTCCCCGCAAGAAAGGAGCATGCCATGTTCGGGGCAGGTATTAGAACTTTTTGCCAATTCTGGGATTTTCACCACGAAATAAAGAACATAGAATATGCAGTGCAGAAGGAGGCCGTTCGGCCCATTGAGTCTGCACCAATCCACTGAAGCCCTCACTTCCACCCTATCCCCCTAACCCAATAGCCCCTCCTAACCTTTTTGATCACTGAGGGCAATTTATCATGGCCAATCCATCTAACCTGCACGTCTTTGGACTGTGGGAGGAAACCGCAGCACCCGGAGAAAACCCACGCAGACATGGGGAGAACGTGCAGACTCCGCACAGACAGTGACCCAGTGGGGAATCAAACCTGGTACCCTGGTGCTATGAAGCCACAGTGCTAGCCAATTGTGCTCCAGTGCTACCCAGACACTCTTTCACTGTGAAAATCTAGGCCTATTTAAATTACAGTGTAAACCACGCCCACTCATTTTCTTTCTTTAAAGCAGCTGAAGATCTGGATTGAAAACTAGTCTGTGTAACTGGAGAGGTACACGCCAGATATCAGCCTGAGCCCGACACCTTGTGAAAATATAAGATTCCATCTGTAATCTAAATTAGGATAGAACTGTGTCAGTTTAGGTGCACAGTCAAGAAGAGCAAACTGTCCAGTTGTCCAATCATTGCTGCTTGAAATTATACGGTGCTGCTGATATCTTGTTGGACATTGTCATGAGTTTTAAGTGTTCAGATTCTGTGCCTCATACTGTTCTCTATGAGATACAGATATACTTGTGTTTGTAACTGGAATCTCACAGTTTCTGTCCTTAAAGGAGATTTAATGGGTGGCAAGATTTGCAACGGAGGCAGGGCATACTAGCTATTATGTCATGAAGTGGCTCAACTGGCTACCCGGTGGGTGGCTGCATTGCTAAGGTTCCTGTTATTGGCAAAACGCCATGTCGCTGGAAAACATCAGGCTCCATCGCCCACTTTAAAGCCTTCTCCCACCACATTGCCAACTTTCCCACCTCCCATCTCATCTCCAATGGCTGATAATCTCAGCCCCACGTGTTTTATTGCTGGTGGCCACTCAGCGGAGAGCAGGATCTGTATGGTAACACAGAGGCTACCAGGAGCTGGTTTAGCTCAGTTGTCTAAATGGCTGGTTTGTGGTGCAGAGCAGGGACAACAGCATGGGTTCAATTCCCTTACCGGCTGAGGTTATTCATGAAGGTGCCACCATCTCAACCTCGCCCGAGGTGTGGTTATCCAAAGGTTAAATCACCACCAATCAGCTCCTCAAAGGGGAAAGCAGCCTATAGTCATCTGGTTCTATGGCGACTACTTACCTTATATCCTGTTCTCTGACAACTATCGAATATCAAAGATTGTCAGTTCAAATCCCACTCCAGAGACTTGAGCACAAAATCTCGACTGACACGGTAATCTTAGTATTAAGGGAGTTATGCATTTTTGCAGGTGCCATCTTTTAGATGAAACATTCAACCATGGCCCATCTGCCCCTGGCACCCTGCGAAGAAAGAGTTCTCTCCAGTGCCCCAGCGAATATTTATTTTTCAACTATTACCACTAAAACAGATTATTTGATTATTCCCTGTTTGTAGTTTCTCTGCTACATTTCCTACATTACAACAGTAACAGCACTTCAAAAGTATTGCATTGGGTGCTTGGCAGTTTCCAGTCTTACAGGGAGACGAGGGGCTATCATTCTCTCCTGTCAAGATCCGTCAAGAGCTGAGTGAGATTGCTGAAGCAATGGCAGTGCTGATACCAACCTCTCTGACCCTCTACACCTCATTGAGCACCCACCCCTGTCTACTACATATCATATGTAAGTGCCAGTTAGACCAGGAGGAATGAGGGATTTCTATTCCCACCCATTTGCCTCCCATCTGCCCCACTAACCACTGATCTCTGGGCCTAGGAGTGGAGTAATAATAGTGTATGGGTCCTTCTTGTTTATTCCCCTTATTTCCCTTTTCTAGTATTTTGCCATACTTATTTTGATCCATGGTTGATTGATGGACATGTCTCTTTAAGGCAAGCAGCCTGTATTTTTAATTCGGAAGAATTCAGAAGTTACAGGAGAGATCACTTTGCTAGCCTGTGCTGGTTTGGACAGGAGGCCAAAGACTTGTCAGAACCAGTGAGAGAGATGGGCTGTGACTCGGTTTGATTGGCTGGTGGCCAATGAATTGGCCCAAAAGGCCATACTCGGCCTGGTAATAGGTGGTGATTGGATTATATCCCAGTGGAATGATTTTCAGAGTCCCAAAGAATTTCATTTTTGATCCTGGTAGCATTCTTGCTACTCTCTCTCCTCCGAATCTCTTGACAGAAAGTGTGCTGTGAGTGCTGTATTACTGAAACTACAGAGGCCTGCATACAAACCACGAACTGAAAGAAAAGTTTGAAGAAAAGTAAGGTGTCTCTCCAGGAAAGCTGCTGTGAGCACTGTATTCCTGATCTTGCAGAAAAATTGCTGCAAGCTGCAAAACAAAGACCAGAACCTGCAAGTTTGCTGTGAAGAAAAATGTGCTAAAAACCATCAACTGAAAAAAATACTCTTTTTTCCTTTCATTTATGATTTTTACCTCTTTCCACCCCTCTGTGTTCGTCTGTAGTGTATCTGTATGTATATATATATATATATGGTGGTTAAAGTTAAAGTAGGGAGTTAGGAATTAGATAATAAGGTGAGCTTACCATTGTTGTTTCGTGTATTGAGCCAAAGCTGTTAATGAAAATATTTATTTGGACATCAACTGGAATATCTAGGGAAAAAAACAGAAGAATCGTTAATCACAATGGATAAATACTAAACTTACAAAAACAAAAATAGTTGAACAAAATATAAGACGAGTTCGCACACATATTTTGCAGTGGGGGTTTGGATTCAACTAGTTTGAGTGCCACCTCTGCATTCTTTGGAGAGTTCAGCATATAGTGCGGGCTTTCAGGACATTTCTGTCCTCTGACATCTGAGATTTGCGTCCCGCTGGCACCCTCCGTGTACTGGCCAGCCACATTTGTATCTCTGCTGATGGTATAGTCTACTCAGTAGAGAGCACCTTCTAGGACAGAGAAGGTCAGGTGGCCGCAGGCATCATCTCAGAGCAGAGATGCAGGTACAGGATGTCTGGGACCAGCAGGGAAGACAAGGAGGACATTCTCGCAGTAGACACCTCTCCCCACCTGCCAGGGTGTGCAAGCAACGATCCAATTACCTTGGCCTGACTGAGGTCCAGTTCTGGCAGAGGGCACAGCTTTCAGGAGACGCTGCCACAACCATTTACCAGATGCTTGGGATGGAGGTAACCTACAAGGTTACTGTTGCCCTGAACTTTTATGCCTCCGGATCCTTCCAAGGCTGTGTCGGGGATCTTTAAGTAGTTGTCCAGATCTGTGCAAGATACCTGGACAGCTCCCATGATGCCTACATTCTGCCTCACTCAAGTGCCAAGGCTTTCATGGCTGTGGTGACAAATTTTTGAAAAGGTGGCTAATAACATCTCTTAGGCACCCAAGGACAGAGGGAGAGGACAGATACAATCAATATAATATAATAATAGTCAATTCAATACAAATGCAATGAGGAGAACTTTTGTCACCCAGAGAGTGGTGAGCCTGTGGAATTCTCTACAATAGAAAGCATTTGAGGCTAAAACACTGCATGTTTTCAAGAAGAAGTTAGATATAGCTCTTGGGGTGAAAGAGATCAAACGATATGGGGGGAAAGTGGAAACAGGTTACTGAGTTAGGTGAAGAGCCATGGTCATAATTAATGGTGGAGCAAGCTCAAAAGGCCGAATGGCCTCCTCCTGTCCTATTTTTAGGTTTCTATCGTTGCCATGTATCCACAAGGGTGGTGGTGGAGAGCACCATTGGCCTGCTGGAGATGAAGTTCTGATGATTGAACTGTTCCAGGGTCACCCTGCAATATCTGCCAGAGCAAATGCGTTGATGTTGAGGGAGGTACACATTTCTCAGAGGAGGAAACCAATAAAAGCTCAGATGCAATGCCTGGGCAACCAAATGGGAAGGGCAAAGAGGCTGAAATGAGGAACCTTCAGGGAGATGGGGACACCCGGGAGGCCTTAACTTATCTTTCCTTCAGTTAGGCTGGCATGGCTTGCCCTCCATCAGGAAGGCACCACCGTCATGGGGGCAGCACGGTAGCACAAGTGATTAGCACTGTGGCTTCACAGCGCCAGGGTCCCAGGTTCGATTCCCTACTGGGTCACTGTCTGTGTGGAGTCTGTACGTTCTCCCCGTGTCTGCGTGGGATTCCTCCGGGTTTTCCAGTTTCCTCGCACAGTCTAAAGACGTACAGGTTGGGTGGATTGGCCATGATAATTTGCCCTTAGTGACAAAAAAAGGTTAGGAGGGGTTATTGGGTTGCGGGGATAAGGTGGAAGTGAGGGTTTAAGTGGGTCGGTGCAGACTTGATGGGCCGAATGGCCTCCTTCTGCACCATATGTTCCATGTTCGATCCCAAACATCTTACACATATCCATTCCATGAGTCCAATGTGGCATCACAGCCTGCGTAATGAAGTTTGATGCTCCTAAAGTCTCCCATTGGGCATTGATGAAGTAAACATCAATCGAATACATGGGACACTCCTGGCTTTTGAGCAAGCAGGAAATTACGATAATAACATTAACATGAATCAAAGTAAAATCCTCCAATCGGATAATTTCTAAACTCAAGTGATGTGAAAAGAAAACATAAGTCTCCAGCGCAAATCCTTTGCTGTACTCACTGTGTCTTAGGCTTACGTTTGCAGGTTATAAATCAAGGTGCCACCCGCCTCCTCCCCCTTGCTAACAGCAGAAGGTTGCTGACTGTGATGCCTTGTGGTGTAGGTGACCTTGGCGGTCGTCCTCTGACTGGTGGAGCCTGAGCAGGCCTCACCCGAGAGGGCGCGATCAGTGACATGGCTGTACGCTCCTCAGTCTCCACAGACTCTGAGGATGGCACAAGTGACAAGCAGAGAGGGACAGGAGCTGCTTCCCTCATCCGGGGTGCCGTGACTGGAGGCCCTAGGGATGACAGCCAGCTCATCCGCCATTTTGAGGTGTGTCTTGAACACTCTGCTTACCAATGAAAGATGTCATGATGTGGAGATGCCGGCGTTGGACTGGGGTGAGCACAGTAAGAAGTCTTACAACACCAGGTTAAAGTCCAACAGGTTTGTTTCAAACACGAGCTTTCGGAGCACGGCTCCTTCTTCAGGTGAAGAAGGACCTGAAGAAGGACCTGAAGAAGGAGCCGTGCTCCGAAAGCTCGTGTTTGAAACAAACCTGTTGGACTTTAACCTGGTGTTGTAAGACTTCTTACAATGAAAGATGGACACACATCTGAGAGACTGGGTACCACATCTTCCACCTCATTTGCAGTGACCTGAGGTGGCTACCTGTGTGGGGGCTTGTAGGTCCGAATGCAACCCCAGGAACCCTTCATTCCTAAAGATGCATCTCCATTAGATTCTCCACTCTCTCAATGGGTGAGATTGTGTCCTCAGAGCTCAGGGTCATGCATTGCTCATTGCTCAGGGATCTCCGCCAGAACATACCACTGGACTTCCAGCATTTGCTGCCTGATTGACGACTCCAGAGGCTCATCATCCGCCTTGAACTCAGCACGGTACCGATAGCCTACTCTCCAACTGCCACCACCCTAAGCACTCCATGCCACCACCATGCTCCAGCAAGCATGATGAGTCTGCACCACTGTGAACTACCTGGCTCCTCCATTGTCTTCACTCACGTCTGGCAGCTGCCTTTAAACTTGGCGCCAGGCTGTCATGGGACCTGGCACCCGCTGTACACCCGCCCCCAATGCAGACCCAATTCGTGGCTGGCTGCCACTTAAGTGGACAGCCAGCGTAATATCACAGTTATTAACTGAACTTGTGTTGGACTGGGAAACATGGACGTTTCTGTTCCTGCCCAGCGTGCATAATATTCAGGCCCAAGAGAAGGTGACTAACCTGCTTGATGAAAACAATTGGCAAGTTTACAGTTGGGGAAACAAGTTCAGATCCAGGATCCCACAGAAGGCAGACAACCAGCCACGGTGTCAAGGATTTTTTCGAAACCAAGGTGGTGACAAGTGGCTGTATGGTTGAACACTGTCCCTATATTATCTGTAAATATATTCACATTCTCAGTGAATAATGTCCAGTGTTGCTTTACAGCATCATTATATCATTATATAGATTACGTGAGCCCCCCCACCCTGCCCGAACCTAGCACTGGGAGTTCATCTGCATGCAGCAGCAGCACGAGTGATTCTGGATGGAGTAGTTTCTGTGGCAGGGCTTTTCACAGACCTGTGTAAGCACTCTCCCATGCCCACGCATCCTCCTACCATTACACTCATCTGACTGACCCAAGCCAAGACTGATCCAATGTATGTTTAGCCCCATGTCCCCTTCAGCCACTCTCATTGCCCCTTCTACTGTTACCACTGCATCCTCACCCTCCCACCCTACCCACTCCTCTACCCCACTCAGTCACCATTCCATCCTGTCAGATCCATAGGAGGCGATCATTGACTCCATTAACCCCTCCCTTGCACATTCACCTGGACATTCTACCAATACCTTTACTCCTTCCTCACCCCATTATTCCTTCCTCCCCCTTTATTTCCTCCCTCCCCCCTTACTCCTTACTGTGTCCTTTCTCCAATTCTTCCGGAAACTTTCCCCTTTCCAAACTCCCTTCTGCTCCTCCGCCAGCTTGATTCTCCACGACTTCGCTCCAACTCCTCCCCAAAGATTGTCCTTTCCCTCTCACACGTAAACCTTACTCTCCACACCACTTTGACACATCCATATCAGCCCATGGCAAAGACCCTGAAGTTCCAAAGCAGGTAAATCTACTTGTGACAATAAAGATTATTATTATTACTAGATTTTTGATTTCAAATTTATTGAATTGAATTTAAATTCCCAAGCTGCCATGGTGGGATTTGAGCTCAACTCTAGATCATTGGTCCTGTTCTCTGGATTACTGATCCAGCAACATAATCACAATGTTACCATATTGATTTTCAGAGGCAGGCGTAGGAAGAAGACCCACCCACCCATGGACCCAGAACCAATAAACGGACATGCAGGAAAGTCCTGGTTGAACCAGGTTCTATCACCTTTTATGACCACCTTTATCTAGCTTAAAACAGGCGTGATGAATTGGCATCCTGCTTGACAATGCTCCAAGGTTTATTTCCGTATTTTTTAACTGCTTGGTAACATTTGGCATGGCTTGTCCACTGTTATTCACAGATTCATTACAAGACGTCATGTACTAGCTTATTTCAACTCATTGTATACTTATGACTGATGTGATTGTTGTGACTTTTAAATCTTGGAATTATGATATTGTGTACGAAATGGAACTAATGGTGCCTCGTTTCTGAATGGAAGCATTGTTAAGCATGCAGTTCAAAACAAATCTCATTGTTTTTTTTGTCACGTGCATTAGTCACCAAGTTTGAGTAATGGCACAACTGGGCAGCCAATCAAAAACTTCACTCGAGCTTAAGGAAAGATTTCAGTCTCTCGAAAAGTGCTTCTTGCATTGGCGTGCGCCTTGTTTGTGACCAGTAATTCTGCAACCCAAAAGGAGAATGGCAAAGGGAGAGGGCAGGAAATAGGCTGAATGACCAGACCCCATACTCACTGGACCAGGGGGTGGGAGAATGGCTGGAAATTATACACAGGAGAGCTCACTGAGCATGGCAAAAATGGGCAAATTGATAACTGCCGTGGCCAGAGCCACTAGAACAAGGAGAGATATAAATCATAGAAACTCACGTCAGAACAAGAGGTCTTTTAGTTCATCATGCCTCGACTGACTGTTTTTGAAGGAGTTATCCCTGCTCTTTTCCCAAACCCTTTCAATTTCCTTCACTTCATGTATTTATCCAACTCCCTTTTGGAAGTTACTATTAGATTTGCTTTCACCACCCTTTCATGCAATGCATTCAAGTTGCCCTTCTGAAAGTAGCGCTAAGGCCTAACCAGTGATTTATTTGACGCAGGTTCCTTGATTTCGTACTCTATGTCTCTATTTATAATGTCACCATTCCCATATGCCTTTTTATCATAGAAAAAAAATGCTGTATTTAAAAAAAAAATCAAGATTAGAGCCAAGAATTGCTACCTCTGCTCTGCAACTGTGTTGTAACCCACAAGGGTCTTACAGGGGAGGAACAATGAACTTCCCCATGAACCTTGCAGTATGCAAGCTCCCTTGTTAAGTGGGGGTGGGGTGGGGTGTGGGTCTCTAAACAATGTATAGTTATATGGTATATAAAGATGGCCAGTTAGGCACCGGCAAGGCAGACCCAGCAGAGATCTACATGTGATGCATTTAATAGTTATTGTAAATAAACTACGTTTCTTTGACCCACTCGGTGTGGACTCTTTCATGGTCTTATATAAAAAAACTGTCTGATAACAGTAGGGCTTCAATCCCGCCCCGATAAATGCTTACATTTTGCTGCTATTCACAGAGAGTAGTATCATGGTATTAACCATGGCACTTTTTAAAAAATGTTTTTGTCAAGGCATTTATAAATAAACATCAAATAAATAGCCAACAACCGCAACCCACCCTCCCTACCATACCCTTCACTGTCCTGGAAGAAGTAAATGAATGGTTTCCATCTCCGGCGAACCCTTCCATCGACCCCCTTCAGGGTTAATGTAAGCCTACTTTTGACAATAAAGATTATTATTGTTATTATTATTATTACGGAAAATTTAATTTTCTCCAGCCCAAGAAAATCCGCATGGTCGCTCACCCACACCCCCAGCTTCGGAGGCTCCGAGTCCCTCCACCCCAAAAGGATCTGTTTCCGGGCTACCAGAGAAGCAAAGTCTAGAATGTCGGGCCTCTCTCACCCCCTGAACCATTACATTTCTAGCAGCAGCATTGTAAGTTATCAAAGGAATTCCTTTAATGCCAAATAAAACACCCTCATAAATGGACTGGCTGGACTATGTGCAAAATAAGGTAGCTACCAAACCGGCCATTTAATTCACCAAGGTCTTGGCCATGTACATACACAAATGGCCAGATTTCCATGTCTCGGTCCATGAACAGAGGTGGAAGGGCTCTTAAAATAGAGGACATGACCCAATTCTGGGATTCATGCCCATTCCCAGTTCTATGTATTTGTGCCTGCAAAGGACAAGGATGTGTGTAGCAGGCCCTCACTCAGCACTCCCTCCCTTGCCATCCATTGCAGGATACAGCATTTCAGATACCCCGCAATTTTGATAGAACCAGCCCAGCTTTTGGGAAGTATGACTAAACCTGGCAGCTGATCAATTCCATATACATTTGTGCATTGGTCTATAAATAGCATGGGGTCCATGTTAATTCCTTCAAGCAAGCAGAGCATTTGCCGATATTATGGCCGGATTCTCCGGAATGGAGGTAGAGTGTCCACGCCGTCGTGAACGCCGTCGCGTTTCACGATGGCGCGAAACGGGCACGGGCACTACTTATTCTGGCCCCCACAGGGGGCCAGCACGGCGCTGGAGCAGTTCACGTTCCAGCCTCCCTTCCCGGTGTCAACTGGGCACCGCACCAACCCGTGCATGCGCAGTGGCACTGCGCCAACTCGCACATGTGCGGGGGACTATCTCAAAGCACTGGCCCCGACGCAACATGGCATGGGGGTTCAGGGGCCAGCCGCGTAACAAAATAGGGCCGGGGCGGGAGAGGCCGCCCGTCAATCGGTGGGCCCCGATAGCGGGCTAGACCCCATCGGAGGTGTTCTCTCCCCCCCCCCCCCCCCCCCCCCCGGTGAAGGAGCTCCTCTACAGGCTGCCACCCGACCCTGCACGCAGCGTTCTTGCCGGCTGCGAGCAGGTTTGGACGGCGGCAGCGGGACTCTGCCGTTTCCGCACGACCCCTCGGCCCATCAAGGCCGGAGAATCAGCAGCCCAGCCACGGACAGCGGCCCACAACCTGCGCCTCTCCAAACGCGCCGGCGCAAATGCCGCCGATTCTCCACTCCTCGGAGAATCGCGTGGCGGCGTCGGTGCGGCATGGCGCGGTTGCGGCGATTCTCCAGCCCGGCGCGGGACTCGGAGAATCCCGCCCTGTATATGTGACATCTGAAAATCCCCTCAACCAAAAGTATCTTAAGGTCTCATTTAGCATCCTCAATTTCCATTGAGTGCACAAAATAGTAATCCGCAACACTCCTTCAGCACCCTGAGATGCATACCAATAATCTTAAATGCCTAATCTAGCAATAGCTCTGCCCAACCAACTTCAAAGTAGGTATTTAATGAAATTGTATTGTTGGCATTATCCTGGGGAATGTTTTAGAATAATTCATTTGATATTTCAACTGTTTCATCTTCTAGAATTTCACTGTCGCTTTTAGCTCGGGAGGTTTTGACAACACTTTTACTGAATTACAGCGAGCAGTCAAATGTGTTTCCAGCAGTACGGGCAACATAGAGTTGAATAAGCAGCAGCTGAGTAGCTGGATCAATTTTCAGCATTCTTTTCAATAAAATGCATGCCAGAGTATTAATTTGAAATATTAGGTAAATGGGATATCAGCAGACATTTATCAATGATGGCACAATAACAACTTTGACAAATTTGAAATCTGTATGGCTAAACTGATTCCAGGAATATTAGCTTTGAGCGCGCATTAATGTCTCAATCTTTGAGTGATCATACAATTATAATTGAACAATCTACCAATGCCCACACAAACACAAATATTTAAGGAAATATAGGCTCTGTGATCTGCAGTTTCTACAATCAATGGTCAATTTACATATACGCCTGACATCCACATTTCACATGAGCAGAGAGTGATTTGACATGAGAATCTGCTTATAGAACATAGAACATAGAACAGTACAGCACAGAACAGGCCCTTCGGCCCTCGATGTTGTGCCGAGCAATGATCACCCTACTTAAACCCACGTAACCCGGATACCCGTAACCCAACAATCCCCCCATTAACCTTACACTACGGCCAATTTAGCATGGCCAATCCACCTAACCCGCACATCTTTGGACTGTGGGAGGAAACCGGAGCACCTGGAGGAAACCCACGCACACACGGGGAGGACGTGCAGACTCCACACAGACAGTGACCCAGCCGGGAATCGAACCTGGGACCCTGGAGCTGTGAAGCATTGATGCTAACCACCATGCTACCGTGAAGCCCTAAATTTGACATTATCTACATTTATAAATGGAAACACTGATCTGGCACTGATCTTTCTCCATTGCATCAGCATTACTCTGGACTCCACACTACACCAGTGCTTCTGGCTCTGACCTGATGTTGCTGCTATTCATGGGAATAGAACTCTTTGGCACACTGTGGGCATAATTTAATGCCCCTCCCTTGGCAAGTTTGGTGGTGGGGGCACTTAATTAGGCAGGAATGTGGCGGGTGAGGACTCTATTGCCTTCCCACCTCAGTTACAATTATGTTTTGTGGAAGGCTTTTCCATCCCCCACCAATTGAAGTGGGCAATTACAGCATACAGGACAATCGCCATATGGAGACTCCAATAATGTAGGCTCCTGGGTGGGGGTGCAATGGGGAGGGGTCCCTCATTCAAAGGCATTAAATGCCTGATCAAGGGACCTGGTATCAGTTAAGTGGTGTCTACTGACAGACTCTTCAAGCTGACCACACTCTAACATGCCCCCCAACCCGTTCCCCCCACCATCCCATGAACTTGCTCCTGTCATCACTCACCTGTGGACTGGGTCCATCAATGATCCTGGGCCTCAGGTGGATCATTGCTGGCAGCAGTCACCACCTCCCTGATGGCGCTGCGGAGCAATGCACAACTGCCAGCCTCTGATTGGTCAGCAGATCGAAGGTCTTTCACCTCCAAGGTCCTTGATTGTTATAAAGGCCTGCCACTGCCAAATTAAGTGATGGCCTGCCACTTAATGCTATCAGCCTTCTTGAAAGTAGGCAACGCCAGACGGGACTCACGCTGGCTCTCCAGCTGGCATTCAAGATCCCCGTTGCCTACATTAAAGACTGCCACTGAGAATACTCACAAAAGCTGTATGAGATCTTAAATTTCTATTCACAGCACCTGACTTGGCTTCATTCTACAGAGTCGCAGCAGGGGGAAGGGATGGGATGGAAAGAAGGATGGTACATGAACTGAATATGGGAAAGAAAATTCCAGCATGGTTAAAGGGTGGAATGATGAAAGTGTGTCAGAATGAATTGAAGGCAAGTGGATGATGAGTGCCAGGAAGAATTGCCATCTTCTTCCTTGCCAAGTGTTCAGTATCTGAAGCTTAATTTATGACAAGTTAATGCTACGCTGCATTTTCACTTTAACTATATGTCAAAGCTGTTTTTGAGCTGTTCAATTTTTCTGAAATTCTGCCAGCTTTTTGGGAACTTTTGGGTAGCTTTTGACAGTTTTGTGGAGAGGCTTTTTGGACTACCATGCAAATTTAATTTATTCCTTGCTATAACTTCTCTGAATGTGGAAACATCTGACAGAACATAGATGGTACTAATGACCTGATTGATCAGGAAAACTGTTACCTTTAGATTATGGTATCTAACGTATGGAGTCATAGGACAGGCTCATTTAACTCTCTTCCTTTTGACTACTCTTTGTGTATTCTCCCCTCCTGCAAAACCTATTCCAATCATCGGGCTACATTTTTCACCTCGCAACACTGTAAATGCGAACGGCGATTGGGCAGAGAATCGGGCGTCTGGCCAAAATCGAGGTCCAATCCGGTCCCTCGCCGGTGGCGATAACGAGGTTTGTGTCCTGCCCCGACGGTGGCATGCAAAACCGGCATTTGCGTGTATTTAAATGCATTGAGCGCGTTTGGCCCACTGTACTCCGGGCCTCCACAGTGCTCCATCCCTCTCAGGCAGAGGTCATGCAGATGCCATTTGCTACAGCTATTTACAAACGGCAACTGGGCACTATGGCTGCTGAGTGGGAGGAGAAGGTAACCTAAGTTTGAAAAATTGTCTGAAAATTGTAGCACTTGTTAGGAGATGGCTGCCAGGGCCAGGGAGCGACTTAGTGACAGGTCTGTGGATACGGAGTGTAACCCCCTCGGGATTGGGTAGCCTGGCTCAGACTGCCATTGGTGCTGTATTTGTTTTGATTGCACCTATTTGGTACAAGTTACAGGCCTCTTGCTGCTCACTCTGCTGACTGCTCACTGTGTCCTGTGAATGTTCACAGAGCCTCTGGTCATTTGAGAGCTCACCCGGCCATCCCTCTGGAGATCCTCGGACCCCAGCTGACCCTTCAACAGGATGGGCATGGCCAAGCTCAATTGGTGGCATACCAGGTGTTGGCACTCCTCAGTGCACTCATCAGAAGTGCAGCCTCACTGCAGGGGGATAACACATCCCAAACAAAGGATGCATACACCATGGCCTTTAGCACCCTTCCTGGCACACTGCCCCTCTCAGGGCAGAGGTATCACCAATGGGTATCAGCTACCCACTCCGTAGGACCACCAGCGGGGATGAGTCACTCACTGGGTAAGCTGTCCTGCAAGGCGGCCTCACACTTCTGGTCCCTCAAGTAGCCTATCGGTTTCCTTTTCAAATCATTGTCTCCACATCCACCACCCTTGAAGGCAGCAAATTCCAGGTCATTACCACTTACTTCATTAAAATGTTTGTCCTCATATCCCCATTGTAACTCTTGCCCAAAACCTTAAAATGGTGTCCACTAATTCCAGTATCATCAGTGTATGGGAGCAGCTTTTCTTTGTCTATCTTATCCAAAACTGCGAAACTCTTGGACACCTCTATCAAACCCCCTCCCCTCAATCTCCTTCATTCCAAAGAGAACAACCACAGTTTCTCCGACCTATCCTTGTTGCTAAAATTCCTCATCGCTGGAACCATTCTGGTAGCTCTCCTCCACATTCTCTTAAGGACCCCCTTATGCATCCTAAAGTGTGGTGAGCAGAATTGGAAGAAATACTCAAGTTGTGGCTGATTCAGAGATTTATATGATAAATTCAGCATAAATTTCCTGCTTTTCTATTCAATACCTCCATGAAGTCCAGCATTCCAAATGCTTTGCTAACTGCTTTCTCAATATAGCCTGTTACCTTCAAAGATCTGTACACTTGAATCCCCAGGTCTATCTTTCCCTTAATGCTCTTGAGAACTGTGCTATGAAGTTTATATTGCCACTTCCTGTCCCTTCTTGAAAAGTGTGTCATCCAACACTTAACCAAATTAAATTCCATCTGCCACCTGTCTGCCTCTTCTGCAATTCTGTCTATGTCCCGTTGCAGTTGATTGGTATCACGTTTAATACCATTGACACAATTTGAAATGTTACTCTATATTCCAATATCCCAGTCATTTCTATATGTCAGAACAGCAGTGGTCCTAGCACAGAAAAGTGGGGAACAGCATTTCCAGTCTGAAAAACAACCATCACAGCCTGGTATGGTAACTGCTCGGCCCAAGACCACAAGAAACTTCAGAAAGTCATGGACACTGTCCAGCCCATCATACAAACCCGCCTCCCGTCCAATGACTCTATCTATAACCTCACGCTGCCTTGGGAAAGTGGGCAGCATAATCAAACACCCCTCTCACCCAGCTTACTCACTCTTCCAACTTCTTCCATCAGGCAGGAGATACAAAAGTCTGAGAACACGCACAAACAGACTCAAAAACAGCTTCTTCCCCTCTGTTATCAGACTCCTAAACGACCCTCTTATGGACTGACCTGATTAATACTACACTGCTGTATGATTCACCCAATGCCGGTGTCTATGTATTTACATTGTGTACCTTGTGTTTCCCTATTGTGCATTTTCTTTTCATGTACTAAATGATCTGGTTGAGGTGCTCTCAGAAAAATATCTTTCACTGTACCTCGGTACACGTGACAATAAACAAATCCAATCCAATCCAATTATCATGAATTACTGTTTTCTGTATTAAAGCCAATTTTAAAATCCAAGTTGGCACTGAGCCTTTTATTCCATCAGCATTAATTTTGTGAACCAGCATTTTATGCAGTATTTTGTAAACTTCTTTCTTAAAATCCAAATGGACAACATCCACTGATTTCCTTTCATCAACGTTCTCAGTTACATCGTCAAAGAATTCAATTTGATTAGTCAAGCAAAATCTGCCTTTTATAAATCCATGCTGAATATCCTTAACTAACTCAAACCTCTTCCTATGCCTGCTCTTGTTTTCCTCCTGGCTATGATTTCTCAACCATATCCACTGTAGTGTCAATTGCTCTGTTTTTCCGGACTATAAGCCGCTACTTATTTCCCACGTTTTGAACCTCGCGGCTTATACAACGACGCGGCTTATTTATGGATTTTTCCCGCTTTCACTAAACCAATGAAATTGCGTAACGGGTCAAGGTAAAACAATGTAACTTTTTAGTTTACTGTTTAGATTAAATCGAGCGCGCTCAAACATCCCATCATTCTGATTACGGTAGTCATTTTGTCACCCTCATCATGGCAAAGACACGGAGAAATGCATATGATGCAGCTTTCAAGTTGAAGGCGATCGATCTGGCTGTTGGAAAAGGAAATAGAGCTGCTGCACTAGAGCTTGGTCTTAATGAGTCGATGATAAGACGTTGGAAACAGCAGCGTGAGGAATTGAAGACAACTAAAGCTTTCAGAGGGAAGAAAAGCAGATGGCCCGAACTAGAAAATGAGCTCGAAGACTGGGTCAACATGCAGAGAGCAGACGGCCGAGGTGTTTCAACTGTACAGATCCGACTGAAAGCCAAAACAATCGCCACCGCAATGAAGTTTGAGAATTTTAGAGGTGGACCATCGTGGTGTCTCAGATTTATGAGACGTGACTTGACTTCCGGGCGGCGAGCGAGGAGGTCGCAGGGAGAGGGGCTCCCGCAAGCGGTGGACAGCAGGAGGAACAGCCCCCCCCCCCCCCCCCCCCCCCGACAGGCCGGACGGCGGAGGAGCCGGAGCGGGAGCCGAGGAGACGGAGCCGAGGAGCCGGGGAGCCGGGGAGCCGGGGAGCCGAGGAGCCGGGGAGCCGAGGAGCCGAGGAGCCGAGGAGCCGAGGAGCCGGGGAGCCGGGGAGCCGAGGAGCCGGGGAGCCGAGGAGCCGAGGAGCCGGGGCGGAGGAGCCGAGGAGCCGAGGAGCCGGAGCGGGAGCCGAGGAGCCGGAGCCGAGGAGCCGGAGCGGGAGCGGAGGAGCCGGAGCGGAGGAGCCGGAGCGGCGACAGGGGGGCCCAACAGCAGCAGGTCCATCCCCTCTCCCTCCCCCCCCCCCCCCACGCGGGCCAGGAGCGGGGCGGCGGCGGCCCCTCTTCTCTCCCCCCCCCCCCCCCCCACGCGACCCAGGAGCGGTGCGGCGGCGGCGGCCCCTCTTCTCTCCCCCCCCCCACGCGGGCCAGGAGCGGTGCGGCGGCGGCGGCCCCTCTTCTCTTCCCCCCCCCCCCCCCCCCCACGCGGGCCAGGAGCGGTGCGGCGGCGGCGGCCCCTCTTCTCTCTCCCCCCCCCCCCCACGCGGGCCAGGAGCGGTGCGGCGGCGGCGGCCCCTCTTCTCTCTCCCCCCCCCCCCCCCCACGCGGCCCAGGAGCGGTGCGGGGGCGGCGGCCCCTCTTCTCCCCCCCCCCCCCCCCACGCGGGCCAGGAGCGGTGCGGCGGCGGCGGCCCCTCTTCTCTTTCCCCCCCCCCCCCCAGCCAGCAGCGGGGACCCCCCCCCCCCCAGCCAGCAGCGGGGACACAACCCCCCCCCCCCCCCAGCCAGCAGTGGGGACACAACCCCCCCCCCCCCCCCCCAGCCAGCAGCGGGGACACAACCCCCCCCCCCCCCCCAGCCAGCAGCGGGGACACAACCCCCCCCCCCCCCAGCCAGCAGCGGGGACACAACCCCCCCCCCCCCCAGCCAGCAGCGGGGACACAACCCCCCCCCCCCAGCCAGCAGCGGGGACACAACCCCCCCCCCAGCCAGCAGCGGGGACCCCCCCCCCCAACCAGCAGCGGGGACCCCCCCCCCCCCCCAACCAGCAGCGACCACCGGCCCACTCGCTCCCCCCCCCCCCCCCCCAACTGCTGTGACCACCACGTGGCAAAGACAAAGGGACTCTCTCTCCTGGTTGAGTGGGGAAAAAAGAAAAAAGAGACTTGTATTTCTGTTCTTCCCAAAAGAAAACTGGTAAAGAGAAAAGGGGTAGGGGAAATAAATTAAAAAAAAAAAAATATATATATATATATATATATATACACATATATAGATATATAATAATAAATAAAATAAAAATAGGGTGCGGAAAAGGGGGAAAAAGAAGAACAAGGAGAGAAGAAAAGATGAAGGGGAAGGGGGAGAAAAAAGTGCCAGAAAGGAGCCAAGAGAAAGGGGGCACCGGAAGTAGACTGGGCAAAGGGAAAGCCAGCTCGGGCGAACGAGTCAACACGCGAAGCGGCGGGAAGGATGCTTCGCCGCATCCAGAAGAGCTGGACGGGCGGGCAACCTCTCCCCTGGGGTTAGAGGGGGGCGTGAATTGGAAGGAAGCCTTTGCCGAGGTGGTGAGGGAGCAGCTGCAGGCATTCAAGGCAGAGTTAAAAGCAGACGCAGAGGCCGCAGCACAGGCAGCAGCGACCAGGGCCATGTCAGGGGTGCAGCAGGTTCTGACCAGATTGGAGAAGAAAGTGGATGCCCAAGGGAAGATACTGGAAGCCCAAGGGAAGATACTGGAAGCCCAGGGGGCAACCATTAAAGAGCTGGAGAAGGCAGCGACTGACGCGAGCGACCGGGTCATATCCCTGGAGAGGGGAATGGTGAAACTGAGTGCAACACAGGGGAGCCTGAAGGGCAGGGTAGACGACCAGGAGATCAGCTCGAGAAGGCAAAATATCAAGATAGTGGGCCTGCCAGAGGGGATAGAGGGTAGAAGTCCCACAACATTCGTGGCTGCGATGCTGGGCTCCTTAGTGGGGCGGGAAACTTTTCCCACCCCACCGGAAATGGACAGAGCTCATCGGTCACTGCGCCCGAAGCCCAAGGAAGGGGAAAAACCGAGAGCAGTTATAGCCAGACTGCACCGGTACCGGGATAGGGAGACAATCCTGCGCTGGGCCAAGGAGAATAGAGCCTGCAATTGGGACGGGCACGCCATCCGAATCTACGAGGATTTTGGAGCGGACATAGCTAAGAGACGGGCGGAGTTCAACAGAGCGAAAGCAGCTCTCTATAAGAACAAAGTACGTTTTGGTATGCTGTACCCAGCAAAACTCTGGGTCACATACCAACACAAGGAATATTTCTTTACAGCCCCTGCCGAGGCGAATAGATTCGTCGAGGAGCACGGGCTGGAAAAACGTCATGGGAAGTAGGGACGAGGGGCCCATGGCAAGGAGACACGTCATGCCGACGGGGGGGTGGGGAGGGGCGAGGCAAAGCCAGCCCCCTCCCCCCTGGCAGAAACACCCAGAACGGAAAACAACCCAATGCCCTAGGGCCCGCTCCAGGTGGGAGGCCAGGCCCCGGCACGAGGGAACGGGAGTACTGGAGAGGGGAGAGGGGAAGCGGGACAGCAACCTCCGGGAGGGGAGCCACCGTGCTAGCAGGAAAGCTAGCGAAGGGGGCGCGCAACAGAGCAGGGCCGCAGCGCACCCCCAACAGGGGGGAAGGCGCCAGGCAGGGGAGGGGGGGGATCACCCATCAAAGGTGGGAGAGCAAATGGGGACAGGAATGGGGGAGAGAGGGGCAATGGAGGGGTACACAGGGGTATCCCCGAAAGGGATAGAGCGGGGGGGGGGGGCACCCGGGGGGCGAGAGACCAGGGAGGGGAAACGCAGGGACGAAGGGACAAAAGAGGCCAGTAAGGGAATAGGGCCACAAAGTGCCACAGACAAGGGCTCGAAACAGGGAACTGCTGCAAGCACCCACCCAGTACGGTCTGTGGGTGAAGGGGCCCCCCGGAGTGCAGGGGACTACCCGCGTGGCGGACACAAAGTGGACGGCCATGGCGGGTGTCCCCGGGACAAGGGGGAACCCCGGAGCGCAGGGACCCGACCGCATGGGGAGAGCAGTGATAGTGGACATCCTGGACGGCCCCCTAACATAGGGAAACCCCAGAGGGCAGGGGCGCGTCCACCGGACAAATATGGTTAACCCCACAGGAGCAAGGGGGCAGAAGCCCCCCACCAGAATAGTCACCTGGAACGTAAGGGGACTTAACGGCCCAGTGAAGAGATCTAGAGTCCTCACCCACCTTAGAAACATGAGGGCCGACATAGTCTTCCTCCAAGAGACGCACTTGAGGGAGCGGGACCAACTGCGGGTAAGAAAGGGCTGGGTGGGACAAACCTATCATTCCTGTTATGGGGCAAGGGCCAGGGGGGTGGCGATCCTGATTGGCAAGAGGACAATGTTTAGGGCGACAAAGACGGTTACGGACCCAGGGGGACGGTATGTCATGGTCAGCGGGGCCCTGGATGGGGCGCCGGTAGTTCTAGTTAACGTGTACGCGCCCAACTGGGACGACACGAGCTTCATCCAAAAGACCATGGCAGAAATCCCGGACATAGCGACGCACCGACTAATCATGGGGGGGGACTTCAACTGTGTACAGGACCCAACGACGGACAGATCAAACCCCAGAACGGGGAAAACCTCAAACATGGCAAGGGAACTCAGCCACTATATGGAGCAGATGGGAGCAGTAGACCCCTGGAGATTCGCCCACCCGGGGAGAAAGAATTCTCTTTCTTCTCCCCAGTACACAACGTGTACACCAGAATTGACTTCTTTGTGGTGGGGAAAACGGTGCTTCCAGAGATAGACAAGGTGGAATACTCCGCAATTGTGATATCAGACCACGCTCCACACTACATGGATGTGCGGCTAGAGACGGGAAGGGCCCAGCGCCCCAAATGGAGGTTGGACGGTGCCTTACTAGCTGACAAGGCCTTCAGCGAAAGGATAGCGCAGGCCATAGCGGAGTACACTGAGATCAACCAAAACGGGGAGGTCTCACCCTCCACGTTCTGGGAAGCGCTTAAGGCCGTACTAAGAGGGGAAATCATAGCCTACAAAGCGCAAAGAGATAGGGAGGAAAGGGTGGCTAGGCAGAAGCTGGTCGACTCCATACTGGAGGTAGACCATAAATACTCCGAGGCCCCGACTGTAGAACTCCTGGCGGAGAGAAAAGAATTACAAAGGAACTTTGACCTGCTCTCCACCAGGAAAGCAGTACACCAACTCCGCCAGGCACGCGGGGCCCTATACGAACACGGAGACAAAGCCAGCCGCCTGTTGGCCCACCAGCTGAGAAAGCAGGCAGCCAGCAGAGAAATCGCGCAAATCAGAGATACCAGAGGCACGTTGGAAACAGAACCAGAGAAGATTAACAAAACCTTCAAGGCCTTCTACCAAGAGCTGTACACCTCAGAGCCCCCAACGGGGAAGGCTGGGATGAACCGGTTTCTTGACGGACTGAACATACCAGTTGTGGGAGAGGGCAGAAAACGGGATCTGGAAGCACCACTAGCACTGGGAGAGATCATGGACAGCATTAGCTCCATGCAGGCGGGGAAGGCGCCGGGACCGGACGGATTCCCGGCGGACTTCTACAAAAAATTTGCGACAGCGCTGGCCCCGCACATGCGGGAGATGTTCACAGACTCGCTAGCTAGGGGCACGTTGCCACCCACGTTAGCACAGGCCTCAATCTCGCTGATACCTAAGAAAGACAAAGACCCAACGGAATGTGGGTCATACAGACCCATATCTCTGCTGAACGCAGACGCCAAAATACTGGCCAAAATCCTAGCCAAAAGGCTAGAAGACTGTGTACCTGAGGTGGTCACAGAGGACCAGACGGGCTTTGTCAAAGGTAGACAGCTGACCGCGAACATCAGGCGCCTGCTGAACGTGATAATGACCCCCTCCGGGGAGAGAACACAAGAGGTGATCGTCTCCCTGGACGCAGAAAAGGCCTTCGACAGAGTCGAATGGAAATACCTCATAGAGGTACTGGAGCGGTTCGGGCTTGGAACAGGGTTCACCGCTTGGGTAAAGCTCCTGTACAACGCTCCCATGGCGAGTGTACAGACCAACAATACCAACTCCCAATACTTCCAGCTGCACAGGGGCACCAGACAAGGATGCCCACTGTCCCCGCTGCTGTTCGCACTAGCAATCGAACCGCTAGCAATCGCGCTCAGGGCAGCAAAAAATTGGAGGGGGATCCGAAGGGGAGGTAGAGAGCACAGAGTCTCACTCTATGCGGATGATCTGCTCCTCTATATCTCGGACCCACAAAGCAGCATGGACGGGATCATCGCGCTCCTGAAAGAGTTTGGAGCCTTCTCGGGCTACAAACTCAACATGAGCAAAAGTGAGATCTTCCCATTACACCCGCAAGGGGGGGGGGGGCAGCACTAAAGGGGCTGCCGTTCAAACAAGCCCGACATAAATTCCGCTACCTGGGGATCCAAATAGCCCATGACTGGAAAGGGATCCACAAATGGAACCTCACCAGCCTGACGGAGGAAGTTAAAAAGGACCTGCAAAGATGGAACACACTCCCGCTCTCCCTCGCGGGGAGAGTTCAGACGATCAAATGAACGTACTGCCCAGGTTCCTCTTCCTGTTTAGATCCATTCCGATCTACATCCCCAAGGCCTTTTTCAAAGCGCTGGACAAACTCATCATGGCGTTCGTATGGGGGGGTAAAAATGCTAGGATCCCAAAGAAGGTCTTACAAAAAACAAAAACCAGGGGAGGGTCAGCCCTCCCGAATCTACAACTCTACCACTGGGCAGCAACAGCCGAGCGAGTAAGGGGATGGATCCAGGAGCCAGAAGCTGAGTGGGTGCGTGCGGAGGAGGCCTCCTGCATGGGAACCTCCCTCCGGGCCCTCGCCACGGCAGCACTCCCATCCCCACCCAAAAAACACTCCAGCAGCCCAGTGGTGACAGCCACCCTCCAATCCTGGAACCAACTGCGGCAGCAACTTGGCCTGACCAAAATGTCGAACAGGGCTCCCATCTGCAACAACCATAGGTTCAAACCAGCACTGACCGACGCCACCTTCAAAAGGTGGAGGCAGGACGGGGGGACACTGACAGTCAGGGACCTGTACACGGACGACAGGATCGCAACACTGGACGAACTGACAGAGAAATTTCAGCTAGCTGGGGGGAACGAGCTACGGTACCTGCAGCTCAAAAACTTCCTACGAAAGGAGACAAGGACGTACCCACAACCGCCACGACAGACACTACTGGAAGACCTACTGGACGCAAGTATCCTAGAGAAAGGGAACTGTAGTGACATGTATGACCGACTGGTAGATAGGGACGACACCGTACTGGACGCAACAAGGAGGAAATGGGAGGACGACCTGGGGATGGAGATCGGGTGGGGACTCTGGAGCGAAGCACTGCATAGGGTCAACTCCACCTCCACGTGCGCAAGGCTCAGCCTGACGCAACTAAAAGTGGTACATAGAGCCCACTTAACAAGAACCCGTATGAGTAGGTTCTTCCAGGAGGTGGAAGACAGATGTGAACGGTGCCAAAGAGGCCCGGCCAACCACGCCCACATGTTCTGGTCCTGCCCCAGACTCGTGGAGTACTGGACAGCCTTCTTCGAGGTAATGTCCAAAGTGGTGGGAGTGAGGGTGGAGCCATGCCCGATAGTGGCGGTCTTCGGGGTTTCAGAACAGCCAGATCTATTCCTGGGGAGGAGGGCGGATGCCCTTGCCTTTGCCTCCCTGATCGCCCGCCGTAGAATCCTGTTTGGCTGGCGGTCAGCAGCACCGCCCAGAGCTGCGGACTGGCTGTCCGACCTCTCGGAATCTCTCCAAATGGAGAAAATCAAATTTGCCATCCGAGGGTCGGACGACGGCTTCCACAGAACGTGGGAGCCATTCATGCAACTGTTCCGGGACCTATTTGTGGCCAATGTACAAGAGGAAGAATAGTCGGGGGAAGGTAGCGGGAGGGGGGGGGGGGCTACAGGTTCGTTACGGGGGTTCGATGGCTAGCTAAGGCCCAAAACCAAGCTAAATAAACATGTTGAGGGGGGGGGGGGGGGGGGGGGGGGCGCAGTTACTACTACGAAGATGCTTACCTGTAAATATGTGTGTTAATTTTTGCGTGTTTGTTTTTGTTTGTTTTTTTTTCTCTCTCCTAACAATTTGTAATTTGTTCAATATAAAATACGAAAACTGAATAAAAACATTTATAAAAAAAAAAAGATTTATGAGACGTAAAGGCCTGTCCATCAGGGTACGGACGAGTTTATGTCAGCAGCTCCCTCCCGACTACGAGGAAAAAATTTCAAACTTCCGCAAATTCACTGATGCAAAGATAGCAGAGCATTCCATTGGCCCGCACAATATCATAAATATAGATGAGGTTCCTCTGACGTTTGACCTGCCTCTCACTCGGACTGTCAACAGGAAAGGTGAATCATCCGTCATGCTGAAAACAACTGGGCATGAAAAAACGCACTTCACCTGTGTTCTGAGTTGCACGGCATCGGGAGAAAAGCTTCCACCGATGGTGATTTTTAAACGCACGACGATACCAGCGTGGAGCATTGTTAAAAAATCCACTATCATCAACGGGTTTCGAAAAGCTGGATTGCTGCGTGTTGAAGAGGGCAGCATGAGCTCAGCGGGAAATTTGCCTCCGGATGAAAGTGATGAGAGCGACAATGAAAACAATCCAACATCGGATGAAGCAATTCTGAGGCTATTCAACTCTGACACTGAAGGAGATGACTTCAGTGGTTTCAGTGCACAAGAGGAGGATAGTGACTGTGATCACCTGGGTTGGTGATATCTTGATTACGATCAGTAATAAAAGACTTATTTTTACACATGATTTATTTATTTTTAATGTTTCAAACTGATGATTCTATGTTAATCTTAAGAGCTTAATCGGATTGATTTCGCTCCACAGTGACCAATGACTTTCTTGGTAGGCTATTCTTTACCGCTAATTTTTTATTTTTGTTACAAGCCGTATTTCGTTAAAGCCTGTGTAAAGCTCATTTGTTTCAATGTACCGGTAAGCACCTGCGGCTTATATACGTGTGCGGCTTATTTATGTTCAAAATTTAAAAAAAATTCAAAATCAGTGGGTGCGGCTTATAGTCAGGTGCGCTTTATAGTCCGGAAATTACGGTAGTTGAACCTATTTATTGCTAATGTTCACTGTCCTTAATTGGTTGAGTCTGATGTAGACTCTTGGAAAAGTAAACAAAGGTGTGGAAAGAATCACATACAAACATATAATTGTTACAGAACAGAAAGAGACTATTTGGCCCATAATATTTGCACCAGCTCTCCAAACAAGCATCATGACCCAGTGTCATTGCTGTCTTTTTCTCTGTACTCCTACATATCGCTTCTATTCAAATAATCATCTGAAGCCCTTTTGAGTGCAATGATTGAGCCTGCCTCCAGCACATTTCCATGCAGTGCATTCCAGGCCCAAACCATTTGCTATATGAAAATGTTTTTTTCTCACATCACATCTGCTTCAATTGCAAATCACTTTAAATTGATGCCCTCTCGTTCTTGATAATTTTACAAGTGGTATTATTCTGTGCAGCCCGCTCATGGTTTTCAATATCTCTATCAAATCTCCTCTTAGCCTTCTTTTATCAAAGGAGAATAATCCCAACCTCGACAATCTATCCTCATAATTCATCCCCCGCACCATCCTTGTAAACCTCTTCTGCACTCTGTCCAATGCGTTCACATTCTTCCTATAGGGTGTGCCCAGAACTGTACACAATACTCTAGCTGATGGCTAACTAATGTCTTGTATAAATTGAGCATAACCTCCTGGCCCTTGTACTCTGTGCCACTATCAATAAAGCCCAGGATACAATATGCTTTATTAACTGCTCCCTCCACCTGTCCTGCCACGTTCAATGATCTGTGCACATATACACCCAGGTCCTTCTGCTCTTTCACTCCTTGAAGAATTTCATTCTTATTTTATATTGTCTCTCCATCCATCACCTGTATGCCCACTCCAACAACCTGTCTATTCCTTTTAAAGTTCTACACTGGCCCCTTCAGTTTACAATACTTCCAAGTTTTGTATATCCACAAATGTTTTAATTGTCCACTGCTCACCAAGATCTAAACAATTAATAAATATCAGAAAAAGCAAAGATCCCAATCCCAGCCCCTGGAAAAACCACTACAAACCTTTCTCCAAATCAAAACATATCTATGCCCGTTACTCTCTGCTTCGTATTCTTCAGCCAATTTTGTATCCACATTGCTGCTGTCCCTTTTATTCCATGAGTTATAATTTTTCTCACAAGTCTGTTGTGTGGCACTGTATTGAATGCCTTCTGAAAGGCCATGTACACCACGTCAATAGCTTTGCCCTCATCGACCCATTTTGTTACCTCCTCAAAAAACTCCAGCAAGTTAGTTAAATCTATTTCCCCTTTCGAAATCCGAATTGACATACATTTTTCCATGTGACTATTAATTTTATTCCAAACAATTGTTTTTAGAACCTTGCCCACCACTGATGTTCAATTGACTGGTCTGAGCTGGAGCTGACCTGACAACCTTTATTGAACAAGGGCGGAACATTTGTAATTCTCCGGTCCTCTAGCACCTCTCCCGAGTCTAAAGACTGGAAGTTGATGGCCAGCACCCCTACAACTTCCGATCTCACTTCCTTCAATATCCTTGGAAGCATCTCATCCGGTCCCAGTGCCTTGGCAACTTTAACTACCGGCAATCTTTATAAAAATAAATTTAGAGTACACAATTAATTTTTCCAATTAAGCGGCAATTTAGAGTGGCCAATCCACCTACCCTGCACATCTTTGGGTTGTGGGGACGAAACCCACGCAGACACGGGGAGAATGTGCAAACTCCACACGGAACCAGTGGCCCAGGGCCAGGATTCAACCTGGGACCTCGGCGCCGTGAGGCAGCAGTGCTGACCACTGCTCCACCGTGCTATCCCTAACTACCAACAATCTATGCAAAACGTTATTCTTTTCAATTTTGAGCCCTCCTAGAGCAGAGTTTCCTCATTTGTCGCCATGTCCGGGGGAGGATCTATCTCCTTGATAAAGATGGAGGCAAAGTATTAATTTAATATCTCAGCCGTGCTCCAGCCTCCATGTCTAAATTCCCTTTTAGGTCCCTATTCTTCCTTTTACCACCTTTTTATTCTTATATATGGAAGTGCTGGAAGTCAGATTTGGAAGAATGCAGTCGACATTTTAAAGCACTGTATAAAGTTCCTACACACAAATAAACTAATGTCCTCTTTACAACTCTGAGATATAGGGGGCGGGATTCTCCGACTCCCCGCCGGGTCAGAGAATCGCCGAGGGCCGGCGTCAATCCCGCCCACACCGTGTCCCGAACTCCCCGCCACCAGAGATTCGGGGGGGAGAAGGAATCGTGCCGCGCCGGTTGGTGGGCCCCCCACGGCGATTCTCCGGCCCGCAATGGGCCGAAGTCCCGCCGCTGTCAATCCTCTCCAGCCGGCGTGGTTTAAACCACCTACTTTACCGGTGGGAGCAGGCGGCATGGGTGGGCGCTGGGGTCCTGGGGGGGCACGGGGCAATCTGACCCCGGGGGGTGCCCCCACGGTGGCCTGGCCCGCGATCGGGGCCCACCGATTGGCGGGCGGGCCTGTGCCGTGGGGGCACTCTTTTCCTTCCGCCTTCGTCATGGTCTTCACCATGGCGGTGGCGGAAGTGACCCCCTCCCCTGCGCGTGCGCCGGGATGACATCAGCAGCCGCTGACGCTCCGGCGCATGCGCGGATTTATGCTGGCCGGCGAAGTCCTTTCGGCCCCGGCTAACGTGGCACCAAAGGCCGTTCACGCCAGCCGGCGGAGCGCCAACCACTCTGGCGCGGGCCTAGCCCTTCAATGTGAGGGCTTGGCCCCTAAAGGTGCGGAAACTTCCGCATCTTTGGGGCAGCCCGACGCTGGAGTGGTTCATAAGAACATAAGAACTAGGTTCACGTCACTCCATCGCGCCGGGACCCCCCACCCCGCCGGGTAGGGGAGAATGCCGGCCAAGATATACAACATTAAGCACTGATGTTAAACTGACCAGCCAGTGATTACGAGGAATGTCCTTCCACACCTTTTTGAATAAGAGTGTCAAATCTGCCACTCTCGAATCCTTTCCCTGCATCAAGAGAAGTGTGGTGAATGTATAATGCTTAATTCACACTATATAGCATTGTGTCCTTGTGGGCTCTGTCTGTGAGCCGTGCAACGGCCCTCATCTGCCCACAGGGAGAGATGAGGAGCTTGTACAGGGCTCCACCCTTGGCTCCGCCCATGGCCCCTCCCACTGTTGGAAGTATAAAGTACTGCGGTCTTGTGAGTCTGCCCTCAGTTCTTCTAGTCACAGACAAGCTCAGTTGTAAGTCTATTAAAGCCACAGTTTACATCCTCTCGTGTCTCGAGTGAATTGATGGTCACATCAATTTAATAGACTTAAAAAACCACAATGGATCAGCCCTCAAACCTGATCGACTAGAACTCGACCTGCAGGCTGCCGGAGCGAAGGAAATCGTTCTACACTGGCTTCGGTGCTTCAAGGCCTACCTGGCTGCGTCGACTACCTCCGCTACTACTGAAGAGCAGAAACTCAGTCTACTGCACGCACGGGTGAGCCATCGCATCTCTACGCAACTCGATAGTACCGACTCGTACACCGAGGCCCTCGCTATTCTCGACCGACTATGCGTGCGGCCTGTAAATGAAGTCTACGCGCGGCATATTTTCGCTATCTGCCGCCAGCACCCCGCAGAGTCGCTAGAGGACTACCTGCGCGATCTAAAAGCCCTTGCACGGGAATGTAACTTTCAGGCTGTAACTGCCTCCCAGCATATGGAACTCGCTGTCCGTGATGTGTATGTTGCAGGGGTCCGGTCTAACTACGTGCATCAGCGTCTCCTCGAAAAAGGGGCCCAGAACCTTGGAGGAGACGGTAACGCTAGCAACCTCAATTGAGGTCGCGTTTCAAAGTTTGAACTCGTTCTCCGCAGACCACGCGACCCCATCGTGGACCCCCGACCAGAGACTGCCCCAGGCCTGCGCCACGCGGGCACCCACCCACTATGGAGCGCCAGCGTGTCATTTTTGGGTCAGCCCCAACATCCACGGCAGCACTGCCCGGCCCGCAACGCGACCTGCAGCAGCTGTGGTCGAAAAGGACATTATGTTAAGGTATGCCTGTCGAAATCTAAACCCTCTAACTCTCCCGCTGTCCAGAGCAATCGCTCCTCCAACTCGCAGGCCCGCAGACCCCGCAATGTTGCAGCGTGTCTGCTGACTCCACCTCCACCCGACATGTGCGACTCATGGGGGCTGCCATCTTGGCAATCCTCCCCCACGCGGCCGGCCATGTGCGAGTCATGGGGCTGCCATCTTGGGTGCCATCTTCCTCGCCGTCCACCACATGCGATCCACGGGGGCGGCCATCATGGACGCCATCTTCTTCATCGCCCGCCACGTGCGATTAACGGTGGCCGCCATCTTGGCCATCACCCGATGTTCATCTCGACGACTACGACCTCCGCGGACAGTCATCACGGGGCCACTCCAGCACTGCTGATCGAGCCACCGACTACCCCCAACTCAACGCAGTCACTTTGGGCCAGTCGCGGCCAAAGGACCTCAGGAGCTCGATGATGTCCGTTCAGGTCAACGGATACAAGACACCGTGCCTCTTCGACTCCAGGAGCACCGAGAGCTTTGTGCATCCAGATCTGGTAAGACGCTGTTCGCTCCCTATCTTCCCTGCACGGCAAACTATCTCCCTCGCCTCGAGTTCGCACTCGGTTCAAATACAAGGGCGCACCGTTGCGACCCTGACAATACAGGGCGCCAGCTACTCTAATTTCCAGCTGTAGGTACTCCCAGACCTCTGCGCCCCCCTCCCACTCGGGCTTGATTTTCAATGCAATCTTAGAAGCCTCACACTCTGCTTCGATGGATCCCTACCCCGTCTCACCATATGCAGCTTAGCGACTCTAAAAATCGACCCCTCTCCACTCTTCGCTAATCTCACTGCTAACTGCAAACCCTTCGCCACTTGCAGAAGGCGGTATAGCCTGCAGGACAGGGTATTTATCAGAGCCAAAGTCCAGCGGCTCCTACGTGAGGGAGTCATAGAGGCCAGTAATAGCCCCTGGAGAGCTCAGGTGGTGGTCGTCAAGACCGGGGAAAAGTTCCGGATGGTGGTTGATTACAGCCAGACCATTAACCGGTTCACGCACCTCGATGCGCACCCCCTCCCTCAAATTGCAGACATGGTCAACCAGATCGCCCAGTACCGCATATTCTCCATGGTGGATCTGAAGTCTGCATACCACCAGCTCCCAATCCGCCCGGAGGACCGCCACTACACGGCATTCGAGGCAGATGGCCGCCTCTTCCATTTCCTCCGGGTTCCCTTTGGCGTCACGAATGGGGTCTCGGTGTTCCAATGAGCAATGGACCGAATGGTGGACCAGTACGAGCTGCGGGCCACGTTTCCGTATCTGGATAACGTCACCATCTGCGACCATGACCAGCAGGACCACGATGCCAACCTCCACCGATTTCTACAAACCGCCCAGAAACTCAATCTCACATACAATAAGGAGAAATGCGTTTTCCGCACTACTAGACTAGCCATCCTTGGCTATGTCGTGGAAAACAGAGTCCTGGGCCCCGACCCGTATGCGCTCTTACAACTCCCTCTCCCTCATTGTTCCAGGGCCATCAAGAGGTGCCTTAGATTTTTCTCCTATTATGCCCAGTGGGTCCCCCAGTATGCGGACAAAGCCCACCCACTATTTAAGACTACAGTCTTCCCACTGTCAGCCTAGGCCCGCCAGGCCTTCAACTGCATCAAGGAGGACATCGCCAAAGCTGCCATGCGGGCGGTGGATGAATCCGTCCCCTTTCAGGTGGAGAGCGACGCCTCAGAGGTCGCTCTCGCCTCCATTCTGAACCAGGCAGGGAGACCAGTAGCTTTCTTCTCCCAAACCCTCTCCGCTTCGGAACTTCGACACTCCTCAGTCGAAAAAGAAGCTCAAGCCATTGTGGAGGCTGCACGGCACTGGAGGCACTACCTCGCAGGTAGGAGGTTTACCTTCATCACCGACCAAAGATCGGTTGCCTTCATGTTCGACAACTCGCAACGGGGCAAATTTTAAAAACGATAAAATCTTGAGGTGGAGGATAGAACTCTCCACCTATAATTATGACATCATATATTGGCCGGGGAAGCTCAACGAGCCCCCAGATGCCCTGGCACATGTGCCAGCGCGCAAGACGACTGATTACAGGCTATCTACAATGACCTCTGCCACCCGGGGGTCACCCGGCTTGCCCACTACATCAAAGCCCGGAATCTGCCTTTCTCCACCGAGGAGGTAAAAGCCATCACCAGGAATTGCCGGATCTGCGCGGAGTGCAAACCGCACTTCTATAGACCAGACAAGGCCCACCTGGTAAAGGCTTCCCGGCCCTTTGAACGCCTGAGCATCGATTTCAAAGGGCCCCTCCCCTCGACCAATCGAAATGTGTACTTCCTCAACGTCATAGACGAATTCTCCCGTTTTCCGTTTGCTATCCCATGCCCCGATATGACCTCCCACACAGTCATCAGAGCCCTGCACAGTGTCTTCACCCTGTTCGGCTTCCCCAGCTACGTACACAGCGACAGGGGTTCGTCCTTCATGAGCGACGAGTTGCGTCAGTCCCTGCTCGACAAGGGCATCGCCTCGAGCAGGACTACTAGCTATAACCCCAAAGGGAACGGGCAGGTGGAGAAGAAGAATGCGACAGTCTGGAAGACCATCCTACTGACCCTACAGTCCAAGAATCTCCCAACCTCCCACTGGCAGGAGGTCCTCCCCGACGTGCTCCATGCAATTAGGTCCCTCCTGTGCACGGCCACTAACCAGACCCCTCATGAACGATTATTTGTTTCCCTAGGGGCACTAACACGGGGGCTTCGCTCCCATCTTGGTTGAGGACACCGGGCCCAGTTCTCCTCCGGAAACACGCTTGGACACATAACACGGGCCCACTAGTAGAAAGGGTACTACTGCTACACTCAAACCCACACTGCGCCTTTATAGAACACCCCGACGGCCGTCAGGACACCGTTTCCCTCCAGGACCTGGCGCCTGCAGGGTCCACCACCACCACCACCACCACCGCCGAGGTACCCCTCACACTACACCCCACCTGGCCCCCCACACCCTGCGCCCCCACGCCTACAGATTTCCTGCGCCCCTCATCGCCCGTCGCACTGGTCAGGAACGAAGCTCTGAACGAACCACCCCCGGAGTCCACCCTCAGATCCACACCGCCCGTCAGCACACAGCCATCCAAAGAGGCTGCAACCCCAGTGCTCTGCCGATCCCAGCGGACGACTCGGCCACCGGACCGGCTCAATCTGTAGACCCGTCACCCCCGCCGGACTTGATTTTTTTTACAGGGGGTGAATGTGGTAAATGTATAATGCTTAATTCACACTATATAGCATTGTGTCCTTGTGGGCTCTGTCTGTGAGCCGTTGCACGGCTCTGCCCACAGGGGGAGATGAGGAGCTTGTACATAGCTCCACCCTTGGCTCCATCCATGGCTCTGCCCATGGCCCCTCCCACTACCGGAAGTATAACGTGCTGCGGTCTTGTGAGTCTGCCCTCAGTTCTTCTGGTCGCAGGCAGGCTCAGTTGTAAGTCTATTAAAGCCACAGTTTCCTCTCGTGTTTCGAGTGAATTGATGGTCACATCAGGAAGTTTGCAGCATTATGATACGCCCTCGCACTACCAGCACAACCACTTCCCTCAGCAACCTGAGTTGTAAGCCATCTGGACCAGGGAACCTAAATACACTAAGGATAGCCAGCCTTTCCAGTACATCTTGCCAATTAATCTTCAGTTCGTCCATTATCTCTACAAACTCCGCTTCTCCCAATTTTTTTCAGCATTCACTTATTTCATGAAAAAACAAGTACCCATTTCCGTATTCTACCCATGTACTGTGCCTCCAGACATATAACACTCTCTTTGCCCCGAATCAACCCCAACACAACTCTTACTACCCACTTACTATTTACGTGCCAGGAGAGGATTTGGGGGGGGGGGGGGTTTATGTTTACAGTCATGTTAATCTCATATCCTCTCTTCACCAAGTTATTTCCTTCTTCACAGCCCCTCTCAATGTTTTTAACTTGGACTGGTTCTTCCTGGGAGAATTCATCCGAAATGCGGGGGCGGAGAATTGGCGGGGGCGGAGAATTGGCGGGGGCGGCATGAATCGCACCCTGCCACTCTGCCGCCGGATTCCCCGGCGCTGGTTTTCGGGTGGGGGCGGGGATCGCGCCAGTCGGGGGCCGTTGGACAGCGGCCCCGCCGGCAATTCTCCAGGTCCCGATGGGCCGAGCAGCCGCCCGTTTTTGGCCAGTCCCGCCGGCGTGGATTAGACATGGTCCATACCGGCGGGACCTGGCTTGGAGGGGGGTTAACGGGGTCCTCGTGGGGATCCAGCCCCGGGGGCCCCACGGAGGACTGGCCTGCGATCTGGGCCCACCGATCTGCGGGTGGGCCTGTGTCATGGGGGGACTCTTTCCCTCCGCATCAGCCTCTGTAAGGCTCCGAGAAGGCCGGCACGGAGGAGGGACCCTCTGCGCATGCGGCAGAACACGGTGGTGGTCCTGCGCATGCGCCAACTCACGCCGGCCGGCGGAGACCCTTAGGCACCAGTTGGTGCGGCGCCAACCCCTCCAGCGCTGGCGCCGGAGTGGGTCATGCCGCTCTTTGGCGCCGATACGGGCTGCCCCGCCAACTCTGGGAGAATCTCGACCCCTCTTTTCTCATTTCATCACATTATCTGTCTCTCTCGCGATCCATCAGTTCCCCTACCTTTTCCTCTTTTTGAAATATACCTATCTTGTACCCGACACATCTCCTCCTTAAAATTGCCCATTTTTGTATTCCAGCTTTAACTGACAGTTTTTGGTTCCATTTTACACTGGCTAGGTCCTCTCTCTTCTCACTGTAGCTCACTCATTCTCTTCCAATTTAGAAGTTCGACTTTAGATTCTTCCTTGCTCTCTTCCATTATTAATCTATGATACAATGATCACTCTTTCCCAAGTGTTCCTTGCCAGACACCTGCCACATCTCAGTCTCCACCAGCAAATCCAACAATGCCTCTTTCCTTTTGGAACATATTGGTCAACAAAATTCTCTTGAACACATTTCAGAAATTGCTCTCACTTCTCAGCCCTTACTCAAAATCAGGTTTGTCTAATCTCTCTGCTTGGGGGGCTGTGACCGGGGGGCATATTTACACATTGGGTTGGAAGAGCAAATATCGAAACGGTAAGGGGCTAGATTCTCCGCTGCTCACCGCCGGTAGCGGAATTCCCAATGCAGTAGAGAATCCAGCGTCATACAAAATCAGGCGCCGATCCCATTCCGTGCTCCAGTTCCTCGATGGCGGCGATATCGAGGTTCGAGTCCCTTGTCAGCGGGAGGATGAAAATAGGTCAAATTGACCCATTTGCATCCTATTAAACGGATGGGCATCTGTGGCGATCCTCTGCACCAAGATCCTCTAAACCTGCGTGAATATTTTGTCCTCTGGGCCGGGATTCACGTGGGTGAGAATTGGTGCGAGAATTTCCCAGCTTGGCGGTGGACTTCTCAGTGGGCCAAGGGGGTAACTCTTTTAAGGAGTTGCTCCCGAAGTCCATCGGGGGGCCCCTCCACAATGCAAATTCTGCCCACCCCACCCCAACGAAAGAACCCCACATAAGAGAGCCCCCAATCAGAAACAGTGTACCCGAATAGGCGCCGGAGTGTGGTGACGAGAGGATTTTCACAGTAACTTCATTGCAGTGTTAATCAAAGCCTATTTGTGACACTAATTAAGATTATTATTAATATAATTAACCGCTAAACCCCCCCTTCTCAATCCTGGCACTGTTTCATTCTGCTTCAAAAAGGGTCCTTGAGGCAAAGATGATAGGGCGTTCTGAACCTTCTCCCATTTTGTGGGATAAAACTGCCCCTCTATGATAAGAGCACACATCACATGTCAGCACGATTGGTTTCCCCAGGTCAAAATGCACAAAGAGGTTTGAAGACTGCAATGCTTGCTTCATGACTCGGAAGGCTTCCTCTTGAGGCTCTCTCCAATGCCACCGCTGATTCTTCCTTAACAGCTGGTGTAATGGTGCCAATGTTGTGTTTAGATTCAAAATAAACCTTCCATAGTAATTGACTATGCCAAGGAAAGACTTACGCTCGCTGACATTTTTGGTGCAGGGATGTCTCATATGGCCTTTACCTTTTCTTTCAAGGAGGCAATCCTGTCACATCAACGAAAAATCATCGGAATATCACTGCTGAGTTCTGAAAAGTACATTTTCCGGGTTTTAGGTGGACCTCTGCATCCCAAAACCTCTTTGATACTTTCTCTCGGCTGGCCATGTGTTCTTTTGGTGTAGTGTCGGTGACTTGCGCACGATCAAGGTAAACCGTCATCTTGGAAATCCCCTGGACTTCCGGTGGCGGCAATGATCAGCTAAGCCGCACGTTCGGCGGCTCCCGCGGTGAACGGACTTTGGGGCTCTTTTCAGGGCCCCTAACGGAGCTGCAGCGGTGATTCCCAACGGGGGAAGAAGACAGGAGGCGACCCCAACGGTCCCATGGTCCGGACCAGGAGCGGGGCAGAAAAAAAACCAAGGAAAGTGCCTCTGAAACAACGGGGGCAGGAAGAAAAAATGGCGGCCGGCGAAGGCCTCGAGGAGCTGAGGAAGTGGGTCCAGGAGCAGCAGACGATTCTGCTGTGCTGCTTCCAGGAGCTGAAGTTGGAGCTGCTGGAGTCCATCAAGGTAACCAACAGGGAACTGATGGAGACCCAGACAGCCCAGGGGGCTGCGATCCGGGAGCTGCAGCAGCAGGCCTCCGAAAGGGAGGACGGGGTCGTGGCCATGGCGGGGAAGTGGAGATGCACGAGGCGCTCCATAAAAGCTGGCAGGAGCGGTTCGAGGAGCTGGACAACCGGTCGAGGAGGAAGAATTTGCGGATCCTGGGCCTCACGGTAGGGCTGGAGGGGTCGGACCTAGCGGCCTACGTGGTGATCATGTTAAACTCGCTGATGGGGGCTGGGTCCTTCCAGGGGCCCCTGGAGTTAGAGGGGGCCCACAGAATTCTGGCTAGGAGGCCCAAGCCGAACGAGCCGCCGCCGGCGGTGCTGGTGAGGTTTCATCGGTTCGTGGATCGTGAGTGTGTGCTCCGGTGGGCCAAGAAGGAGCGGAGCAGCAAGTGGGAGAACACGGAGGTGCGGATCTTCCAGGACTGGAGTGCGGAGGTGGCGAGGCGGAGGGCCGGGTTTACCCGGACGAAGACGGTGCTCCACAGACGGAGTGTGAAGTTCGGCATGTTGCAGCCGGCACATCTGTGGGTCACCTATAAGGATCGGCACCACTATTTTGAGTCCCCGGAGGAGGCGTGGGCCTTTGTGCAAGCCGAGAAATTGGACTCAAACTGAGGGTCTAGGATGGGGGATGTTGTATAATATTGTATTTGCATTTGCTTGGTTTAGTGTAAGAATGTCGTACTGTTTTTTCTATAGGGGTTATTAAGCACAGGCCGGATGCACGGGTTCGGGCAGAGGGGTAAACGGGGAGTTCGGGGAGCTGGTGGGGGGGACTCACAATGGGAGTGGCCCCGGAGGAGGCGGGGCCCGGCAGGGCGAAAGCGCGGTCTTTCTGCGGGCTTCCCGCGCTGTGAGATGGTGGGGGCGGGGCCGGGGCTGAGAAGCGCGGGTCGTTGCTGGTTGTTTTCTTTTCTTGCGCAAGAGCGGGGGGAGGGTGGACCCGTTGACGGGCACAATGGAAGAGGGGCAGTCCCACGTTGGGAGGAGCCGAAGGTAGGGCGGGAGTCACCGGGGTCAGCAGAAGTTAGCTGGCTCACGGGAGTGCTGTGGAGGGAGGGGCGCGGCTAGGAGGGGTCCTAGCCTGGGGGGGGGGGGGGGGGGGGGGGGGGGGGGGGGGGGGGGGGGGGTACCGGGTTGCTGCTGAAACGGTCAGGAAGGAGCTGGAGGACGCAGGGGGTGCTGGAGGGGGGGAGTTGCCGCCGTGGGAAACTGGCAGAGCGGGGGACGCTGGCCGGGGGTGGGCAAGGGATGGGGTATGGCTAATCGGCAGGGGAGGGGGGCAGGGAGCCCTCGGATCCGGCTGATAACCTGGAATGTGAGGGGGCTGAATGGGCTGGTCAAACGGGCCCGGATATTTGCGCACCTGAAGGGGCTGAAGGCGGATGTGGCCATGCTCCAGGAAACACACCTGAGAGTGGTGGACCAGGTTCGGCTGAGGAAGGGATGGGTGGGCCACGTATTCCACTCAGGGCTGGATGAGAAGAGTAAGGGGGTGGCGATCCTGGTGGAGAAGAAGGTGTCGTTTGAGGCGTTAAATGTGGTGGCTGACAGTGGCGGGAGATATGTGATGGTGAGTGGCAAGCTGCAGGGGGAGCGGGTGGTGTTGGTGAATGTTTATGCCCCAAATTGGGACGATGCGGGGTTTATGCGGCGTATGTTGGGCCGCATTCCGGACCTGGAGGTGGGGGGCCTGATCATGGGGGGGACTTCAACACAGCACTGGATCCCCCATTGGATCGATCCAAGTCCCGGACGGGTAGGAGGCCGGCGGCGGCCAAGGTGCTGAGGGGATTCATGGACCACATAGGGGGGGTGGATCCCTGGAGGTTTGCGAGGCCAAGGGCCAAGGAATACTCGTTTTTCTCACACGTACATAAGGCCTACTCGAGGATCGATTTTTTTGTCCTGAGCAGGGGGTTGGTGGCGAGGGTGGAAGAAGTGGAATACTCCGCCATTGCCATTTCAGATCATGCCCCGCACTGGGTGGACCTCGGGCTGGGGGAAGAGAGGGACCAACGTCCGCTCTGGCGCTTGGAGGTGGGGCTGTTGGTAGATGAGGTGGTGGCCGGGAGGGTTCGGGGGTGTATCGAGAGGTACCTTGAGGCCAATGATAACGGGGAGGTTCGAGTGGGGACGGTCTGGGAGGCATTGAAGGCGGTGATGAGGGGGGAATTGATCTCCATCCGAACCCATAGGGAGAGGTGGGAGCAGAGGGAGAGGGAGAGACTGATAGGGGAAATGGTGCAGGTGGATAGGAGATATGCGGAGGCCCCAGAGGAGGGTTTGCTGGGGGAGAGGCATAGCCTTCAGGCCAGATTTGACCTATTGACTACCAGAAAGGCGGAAGCTCAGTGGAGGAAAGCACAGGGGGCGGTGTATGAATACGGGGAGAAGGCGAGCAGGATGCTGGCGCACCAGCTCCGGAAGCGAGATGCGGCCAGGGAGATTGGGGGAGTGATAGATGGAGCTGGGAAGGTGGTGCGGAGGGGGGTAGATGTTAATGGGGTCTTCAGGGACTTCTATGGGGAACTGTACCGGTCTGAACCCCCGGTGGATGGGGGTGGAATGGGGCGCTTCTTGGACAAGCTGCGATTCCCGAGGGTGGAGGAGGAGCAGGTGGAGGGACTAGGGGCACCGATCGAGGTGGAGGAGGTGGTCAAGGGGATAGGGAGCATGCAGTCGGGGAAGGCGCCGGGGCCGGACGGGTTTCCGGCGGAATTCTATAAAAGGTATGTGGACCTGTTGGGCCCCCTGTTGGTCCGGACCTTTAACGAGGCAAGGGAGGGGGGGGGCTTTGCCCCCAACTATGTGACGGGCGCTGATTTCCTTGATCCTGAAGCGGGACAAGGACCCTCTGCAGTGCGGATCATATAGGCCGATTTTGCTGCTGAACGTCGACGCTAAACTGCTGGCAAAGATCCTGGCCACTAGAATAGAGGATTGCGTGCCCGGGGTCATTCACGAGGACCAGACGGGGTTTGTGAAGGGAAGGCAGCTGAACACAAACGTACGAAGGCTCCTCAATGTTATTATGATGCCAGCTGTGGAAGGGGAGGCGGAGATAGTGGTGGCATTAGATGCGGAGAAGGCCTTCGGTAGGGTTGAGTGGGAGTATTTGTGGGAGGTGTTGGAGAGGTTTGGGTTTAGGGAGGGGTTTATCCGGTGGGTGAGGCTGCTCTACGAGGCCCCGATGGCGAGTGTAGCCACAAATAGGAGGAGGTCGGAGTACTTTCGGCTGTACCGGGGGACGAGACAGGGGTTTCCCCTGTCCCCCTTGCTCTTCGCGCTGGCAATTGAGCCCCTGGCCATGGCACTGAGGGAGTCAGGGAACTGGAGAGGCCTGGTGCGGGGTGGGGAGGAGCATAGAGTGTCGTTGTACGCGGACGACCTGTTGCTGTATGTGGCGGACCCGGTGGGGGGAATGCCGGAGGTGATGAGGATTCTTAGTGAATTTGGGGGTTTCTCGGGGTACAAGTTGAACCTGGGCAAGTGTGAGGTGTTTGTGGTGCATCCGGGGGATCAAGAGGAGGGGATTGGTAGGCTCCCATTGAAGCAGGCAGGGAAGAGCTTCAGGTACCTAGGGGTCCAGGTGGCAGGGAGTTGGGGGGCCCTGCACAAGCTCAACTTCACAAGGTTGGTGGAGCAGATGGAGGAGGAGTTTAAGAGGTGGGATATGTTACCGCTGTCACTGGCGGGGAGGGTGCAGTCCGTTAAGATGATGGTGCTCCCGAGGTTTTTGTTCCTGTTCCAGTGCCTTCCCATCCTTATCCCGAAGGCCTTTTTTAGGAGGGTCAACAGGAGTATCACGGGTTAGAAGAGTGTTCCTGGAACGAGGCAGGGATAGGGGGGGGGCTGGCGTTGCCCAACCTCTGTGGGTACTACTGGGCTGCCAACGCAGCGATGGTGCGTAAGTGGGTAATGGACGAGGAGGGGGCAGCATGGAAGAGGATGGAGATGGCGTCTTGTGTGGGCACGAGCTTGGAGGCGCTAGTGACGGCGCCTTTGCCGCTCCCTCCAACGAGGTATACCACGAGCCCGGTGGTGGCGGCTACCCTCAAAATTTGGGGGCAATGGAGACGGCACAAGGGTGAAATGGGGGGCTCGATGGAGGCCCCGATACGGGGGAACTATTGGTTTGTTCCGGGGAGCATTGATGGCGGATTTCTGGGCTGGCACAGGGCAGGGGTTAGGAGGTTGAGGGACCTGTTTGTGGAGGGGAGGTTCGCGAGCTTGGGGGAGTTAGAGGGGAAGTTTGGGCTCCCCCCGGGGAACATGTTTCGGTACATGAGGTTAGGGCGTTTGCCAGACGGCAGATGGAGGGGTTCCCCTTGTTGCCCCCACGTTGGGTACGGGACAGGGTGCTCTCGGGGGTGTGGGTTGGAGGAGGGAGGATTTCGGACATATACCGGGTAATGCAGGAGGCAGACGAGGCATCGGTGGAGGAACTGAAGGGTAAATGGGAAGAGGAGCTGGGTGAGGAGATTGAGGAGGGGACGTGGGCGGATTCCCTGGAGAGAGTGAATTCCTCCTCTTCCTGTACGAGGCTTAGCCTCATACAGTTCAAGGTGCTGCATAGGGCCCACATTACAGGGTCGAGGATGAGTAGGTTTTTCGGGGGCGAGGACGGGTGTGCTAGGTGCTCGGGGAGCCCAGCGAACCACACCCATATGTTTTGGGCGTGCCCAGCGTTGGGGGAGTTTTGGAAGGGTGTAGCAAGGACGGTGTCGAGGGTGGTGGGATCCAGGGTCGAGCCAGGCTGGGGACTCGCAAGTTTTGGGGTGGCAGTGGAGCCGGGAGTGCAGGAGGCGATAGAGGCCGGTGTTCTGGCCTTTGTGTCCCTAGTAGCCCGGCGGAGGATCTTGCTCCAATGGAAGGATGCGAGGCCCCCAAGCGTGGAGGCCTGGATCTCTGATATGGCGGGGTTCATTAAATTGGAGAGGGTGAAATTTGCCCTGAGGGGATCAGTACAAGGGTTTTTCAGGCGGTGGCAGCCTTTCCTGGACTTCCTGGTGGAATGGTAGGGAATAGGCCGACAGCAGCAGCAACTCGGGGGGGGGGGGGGTCTGGAATGGGGAGAGGAAGAACTGTGTACATGGGTCTGTGGGATGTGGCGGGTGCTATCTCTTTCCCTTTTGTTGTTTGGGTGCTTTTTTTGTTTTCTTTTCCTTTTTCCTTTTGTTTGAAGTTGCTCTTGAAGTTGGGGGGGTATTGTTCTTGGGGTGTTACTGCGGTTGTTTGTTAATAGAGTTAAGATGTTTATATTTTGTAGAAATTTCAATAAAAATTATTTAAAAAAAAAAGAAAATCCCCTGGAAATTTTCCATCATGCATTGGAAGAAATGAAGTGAAGCCGAACAGCAGTCTGGTATACTGGCAGGGGCCTTTCTATCACAAACCTCTGAGATTCCTCATCAAACTCTATTTCAGCGGCCCCCATCCGGCGCCATGGCAACCGCGCAAGCGTCAGAGCGGCTTGGCAGGAATTTCACGGCCCCCGCGATTCTCCAACCTGTCACGGGCTCGGAGAATCCCGGCCTAGTTTCCTTCTCTCTCCACAGATGCTGCCAGACCTGTTGAGATTGTCCAGTTTTTCTGTTTTTGTCAGCAAGCTGGCAACATCTGGCTATGAAGGCTGAGGCAGATTCTTCATGGTCCACCATTGTAGAGTTAAGCGTCGGAGGATAATCGTGGCCTTGGGTTGTAGTGTTCTTTAATCAATTTCACTATCTGTTCAAAGGTCGACGAGTAGGCTGCCTTCAAGGATGTGATTTTCTTAATCAAATTATACATTTGGGGTTCGCAAACTGTCAGAAATATCACCTTCTGCTTCTCTTCGCCAGTGATCTTGTTTGCAGTAAAGGAGAAACTGAATTGTTCGATGTACTGACTCCATGACTCAACTCCTGATCAAATAGGTCTAGCTTCCCAATGATAGGCATTTTCACTCACGGTCTAAATTATTCCAACGCTTGCTTGAGCTACTCTACTTTTTCAACTATTCCTTGCTTTTCCCCTCAATTCACGACGACTATCAGCTGTGATCGAAAAGCTTTACCTCATTGTCAATGTGGTGGCTCGAGAACAAACTGGAGGCCTCCAGTAATTAACAAAGGGGTTTATTGATGAAAGACAAAAGCAGTTAGATAACAGGCCGAGAAAACCATACAATAGGGGATTGGATTCTCCGTTCCCCGACGCCGAAATCGGGAATGACGATCGGGCGGAAAATAGCTCCCAACGCCGAAACCGCAACCTCCGATCCTCCGCCCCTGCCAAACTGCATCATTGCAATACACACCGCGCAAAGTTGCAACCGCATTCGCATCTCATTAGCGGGCCCACCCACAATGCTCCGCTTCCAATGGCCCGAGTTCCCGACGGCGCGGTCCACGTGTGCGCTCAACGGTCGTAAGCCTGGCGTGGTGGCAGCAGAGAGAGAGAGAAAGGGCGTACGGACAGTGTCCAGAACCACCATTTGTGCGCTGGCCGGGGGGCTTCTGCCAGGGCTGGTAAAATATAACTAGCCACCTGTCCACTGCCTTCCCGCTCATCCGACCTATCTCCCATATTACGATGCGCGGGTAAGGCATCAGGCAGCCCACCTGCCCATTAAGGACCTCATCCTGCCTCCGCTGCAAGGGAAGGCAGAAGAAAGTAGATAGCCCGGCAGCTGTCGCTGCAGAGCTACTGCCAATCAGAGTGGCCATTGGCGCTCAAGATGGTACTTCCTCCCAATTCGAGGCAGGAGACCCACTGTAATCAACTGAGGCTGCCCCCAGGGCATTATCACTGAGGGGAAGCCCGGGTTCTAATTGGGGGCAGGGGACCCACTGTAATCAATTGAGGCTGCCCCTAGTATACTATCACTGAGGGGAAGCCAGGTTTCTGGTCGACGCCAAGCCAATGGACTTTTCAGTCAGGTTTGGGGGTGGGGTTTGAGTCATCCACCCACCCAAAAAAATCCACCTCAGAATATGACATGGATATTTACAAACTGCCTGGTTTCCACACTCCACTCAGATACCAACTTCTCAAATGATTCCTGGCCATACTGAGAATGAAAATTAACTTGTACTGTTGATTATGTGCTTTCACTTATAATAAAAGTCCTCACATTGGAGCTGTATTACCTCCAATGCAATGACTTATGACGAGCAGGGGTGGAGATAAATCTGTCATAATAAAACTGATGTGGTTCTCTCAGCGTGGAGCAGCACCTGCGAGTAATTATGATCTTCCATCCATTAATTTTATCGCTAAAATGATGGAAATAGTCCTTTAGCATTTACCAAAAATGCACTCCCAAATGGTAGTGCATGCTTCTGGCTACTTTGCCAGTAACAAAACTGTCTAAGGCACCCTGTGTAAAATCCACTTCTCATTCCAATGTCCATACAGTGAAAGTTTGCTATTGTTTTTAATGTGAAGTGCTACAAACCTTTGAAGTTTGGTCGTATTCTTGGGTCATATAGAACAAGTAACCTGTTGAGGATGTTGCTCGTGGAATTTGCAGGCACTCGTGCAAGATCTTCAGCTGTCTGCTCACTGCAACAAAATTAAAAGCATTTTGAATATTCAATTCCAGTGAGAAATTTGTTTTTTCCAAGATAAGACTGTGCCAACATTTTACCGATAGAATCGGGGGAAAAATGATCAATAACATGATTTCAATGTTACAGTTTTGTTCACCTAGTTTTGGAGAAGCCAAAATTTCCTCAAATGAAATATTGGGATAATGAAGGGCACGGTCTTCAGTCTCTATTACTAAGTTCACCCCTCTCTTTGATCGTTATTGATAACCAGGCCGTTCATAACTTTGGTGCCCGATATGATCTGAGGTCAGTCACCAATCATGGGCGGGATTCTCCAATAATGGGGCTATGGCCCCAAGCCTGTGAAAGAATGTGTGCGAATCACTCTGGACTTACCTGAAGAAAGTCCAGGGTGATTCTCCGATTTGCAGGGGGCTAGCAGGGCCCTGAACTAGTCCTCACAGCTTTGGCTGCAGATACGGGGCCCTGCACTTCCGGTCGGGGGTCCGTGCATATGCACGGCGGTGGCCGTGTCGACCACCCCACGCGACATGGCCGATCCACACCGCGGACCAGCACCAAAACCTTAGCCCCCCCCCAGTTCGCGCACGCCCGCGGACTGATCCCTCCGCCCCCCACCAGGGCGGCCGTGGACTGAGTCCACAGCCGCCACGCCGAGTTCCCGACAGGTGGTACCATGAGAGACCCACGCCGTCGGGAACTCGGCCAGCTGCACTCGTTGAATCGCCGCGGGGGCCTCTTTCAATGGTCCCCAACCGGCGCCGCGTCGACTGTATGCGCACGATTGGCGGTGGTTCTCAGGGGACCGGAGAATCGCGGGAGCAGCGTCGGACCCAATCTCGGGTTTGACACCCATTCTGCCCCCCCCCGCGCCGATCGCAATTTCGGCACGGAGAATCCCGCCCCAGGTGTTCACACCAAAACCAAGAATGCATTCTGTTACCTTTGTAATATTGCCTCTCTGCCTCAGTTCTGGCCCATAACCTTGCATACCTTGTCATCATTAGTGCCCATCTAAATACTTTTTAAATGTTATGAGGGTCTCTACCGCCACCACCATTTCAGGCAGTGAGTTCCAGACTCCCACCATCCTCTGCGTGAAAAGGTTTTACATCAGACACCCTCTCAACCGCCTGACCCTTACATTAAATCTATGCCCCCTGGTCATTGGTCTTTCCACCAAGGTATTTTAATCACCCACCACTTCCACAAACCCCCTAAACTGGGTAGGGTAGGTTTGTGGGGGTTTAAAAGTTAGATACCTGACCACTGATCCCTCTAGATTTTCTCTGTTGAATGAGGTCCGTTTATTTCAATGATCTACTCGATTTCCAGCTACTATTCATAGGAGCCCCCAGCTGCTGCCTTGTGTCATCAATCTTTCCACCCAGCAGCCAGCCTGCCTCCCAATCTGGCCAAATGCCGGGTAGGAAACAAAGCAAAAACATTCTGATGAATTTCCTGGTTATTGACATGTACACCCACTCTCTCCCCACCTCCCTCAAAATATGTCAGCACAGTAACATGTCGAGCAAGGCAACATGAATTAATTGGTATAATTTCAACCTTCATATACACACATTTTTGAAGGTGTCATGTTGACAAATTGACACGTATGTTAGAAAAATAATAGATCCTTGACTGAGAGATCCGTGGAGGCGTCGCGCACAACAGCAAGGAAATTTTGTTAACCCTTTATAAAATAGACAGCCAATTCTCGGTGTCACATGTCAGGAAGAATGTCAAAGCCTTGGTGAGGGTGCAGAAGAGATTTGACTTGAATGATACCAATGATGAGAATGTGAAGAACCCGAGAAGCTAGTGTTGTTCTGCTTAGAAGATCAGGCTAACGGGAGATTTTAATCACTATATCACAGAATATTTACAGTGCAGAAGGAGTCCATTTGGTCCACCGAATCTTCACTGGCTCCCTGAAAGATCATTCTACCTAATCCCAGTCCCCTATCTCATCCCCGTAACCTTACATGCTGTTTCTTTTGAGATAGAAATCCAATTCCCTTTTGATCAAACCTGTCTCCACCATCTTCTCGGGAAGATCATTCCAGACTCCAGCCCTCCTCTGGGTGAAAAATGTTTTCACCACATCATTTCTACTCCTTTGCCCATTACGTTCAATCTGTGCCCTCCAGTTCTTGATTTACTCCTGAGAAGGAACGGTTTCTCACTGTTACAACTCCCGCGGAGGTCACTGGGTGTGGACCATCCGGTTCCCCATGACCTCTACAGAGTACAAACTTCCCAGGTAACGGGCGTTGCTTCCCATTTAACAAGGGGAGCCCACAGAGTATACAAACTCCAGCCTGAGTGTAGGCTTGGGCAGGAGACCTTTTGGGGAGTGGACTAGTTAATGATAACAAAAAACCTTTATTTTGCACCCTACCCGTTATTCCATGTGATCTCTCTGTGCGGATTCTACATTCATATATTCCCCTGTCCATACCCCTTAAGATCTCTGTTAGGTCACCTCTCAGCCTTCATTTCTCCGAGGAAAACAGATCAGCCTTTCCCATCTATCCTCATAGCTACAGTTGTTCAAATGATGTGGGATTTTGATGGAATACATAAGGACAAGCTGCTTAGCCCGGCAGCAGGACTGCTCACCAGATTATGTAGATGTAAGTTCATTGGCAAAAATCTAAGGGAAGTTTTCGAGAATTTTATTTTATGTTATGAATTGTTATGATGTGGAATTTGCTGCGTGAAAGGGTGGTGGGAGCAGATTCAATGGTAACTATCAAAAGGGAATTAGATAAATAGTTGAAACGGTCGAGTCAAAAGGGCCATGTGCAAAACAAACAGGGTTGTGGAACTAAATGAGTAGCTCTTTCAAAGAGTGAGCAGAAACATGTTTGGCTGAAATTATCTACTCCTGGTCTGAAGAATTCTATCAAGCTTCCTCAGTTAGGTCAGCTATTCCAAAGCAAAAGGTGAGACTGTGAAAAGACGAGAAAACTTTTTGCCTCAACTAAAGATTAACATACTCACATTATTATTATTATTCCTGATATCAAATCCTGTGGTAACCCTGTGATGGGATTTTTCCTCGGTCACCATTGGATTGCTGAAGCAAATATTCTCCTCTCCATGAAATTTCTTTTCTTGAGGGTCACTCACAATATCCAAAATAAAGAAGCATATTCTGAGTAACTTCTCAAGAGTCAAGATAACATTGTACGGTCAGAGATTGCATTGTTTCCTCTCTTCTTGCAGTAAAGTCACCATAGTCCCAGATGACCATAGGCTGCTTTCACCTTTGAAGGGGAGAGCTAACTGGTGTGATTTAACCCGAGGATCACCACACCTCAGGCAAGGGGGAAGGCAAGGCCTTTATGAATAACCTCAGCTGGTATGGGAATTGAACTAGGCTGCTGGCCTTGACTCTGCATCATAAACCAGCTGTCCAGCCAACTGAGCTAATCTCTTCTTGCATCACTTGGGCGAAGCACAGAAACATAAATCTGGCAATGAGGGAAGATCACCCACCAATAACAGAAGCCGTCAAATATTACTTCCATTGAAATTGATTGGGGGGGGGGGGGGAGAGAATTTCTGGCCGTTCTCGCCAGCAGCATCTTCCAGTCGTGCTGATGGCAAACCCCTGACACGGGTTTCCCGGGGGCGTGGGTGGAATCGATGGCAAATCCCATTGACCTCCTCCTGCTGCCAAGAAACACACCGCGGGGAAGCACAGAAACCTCCCCTCCGCCACCATGTCTTTCTGCTCCAGGTGCTGAGTGACCGCCTGTGAAAGTTAAGCAATTTCTATTGTTATTTCATACTGGCCGGACTTCTTGGGCCATCGCTGGCAGTGGGATTCTCTGGTCCCGCCGGCAGTGCACCTCACCTGCCCGTTTCCCGGCGGCATGGGGTGATTTCAATGGGAATTTCCATTGACAGCGGCGGGAACAGAGAATCAATCCCGCCGCCAGCGAACGGCGCACTTCCTCCTGCTGTTGACAAACACTGGACTTGGGGACCGGAGAATCCAGCTCATTGTTTCTGGTGGAAAAAGTAAGTAGAACATGGCAGATAATTTAAAATAACAGGATGTGAGAAAAGCATTTGTTTAGGGTTTGCAAATGTGAAACTTCTTACTGAAACAGTGCTTAAACACCAGAAAGTACCGACTCAAAAGTATGCATAGCCCTTTAACGTTTACAGTGATCAAAAGTATTCAGGTCTATTAAAGGCTAAGTTTAAATTTAAGTGAAAAACTTCAGATTGTTTGACTTTAAATACTTAGAGAACCCAGAAGATAGCCAGAATGGTGTAGCAGGCGAATAGAATTGTCTCTCCTGTAACCCACATTTGAAGCCAGTTAAGAGATGGGATGAAACTCGCCTCTTTCTATAACTACAGGCATCCTTTGTAAAATAATTTTGGACAGTCCACCCTAGTTTACAATGAAACACTGAGAACCATTCAGCAAATGTGGAAAATTCTGTTTCGCTGTTCCTGGAGCACATTGGGAAGACGCATAATTAATTATGCAGACCCAAGGTGGGATCACCGGCCTCAGCCGCGTGATTCTCGGCGGCGGGAGGCAAAGCGCCGTTCTCTGGCAGAGGGATTCTCTGCATCCGGGACATGTGAATGGGATTTCCCATTGAAGCCACCGCATGCCCCTGGGAAACCTGCAGGCGAGGGTGCACTGCCGGCGAGAACAGAGAACCACGCCGCCAGCAAATGTCCGGAGAATTCCGGCCCAGCTTATGAATTCCATCTATTCGTGTCATAGAGCTGGATTTTATATTAAACCATGCCCCCCCACACCCTAGACAATAAGATAGTGGGGAAAGAATAGCTGCCCTGAAGTCATTAAATGGCCAAGGAAGGATTTCCATCACTCAGAGAGAGGAGACCTCACCTCATCAAACTGCTGGTGGGACAAAAAGAAGCCTTCAAAGGAGATCATTGTTGGAGACAGATACCAAGGTAAATGGGGTGGGGGATTTCACTGGGGCCAGGCTTGACAGGCAGCGGCAACAGAAGTGACATAATTGTTTCTATTTTTGCTTTCCATAAAAAAAATTGCTTGAGTAGTAATGAAAGCATAGTAATTTTGTTTTTATTCCTGCACGGGATGTGAGTGTTACCGGCTTGGCTAGCATTTATTGCCCATTCTTATTGTCATGAAAAGGTGGTGGTGAGCTGCCTTCTTGAACCATTCCAGTCCCTGTGGTGTAAGTACACCCACAATTCTGTCAGAGAGGGACTTACAGGATTTTAACAGTGACAGTGAAGGAGCACCGATATATTTCCAAGTCAGGATAGTGTGTGGTTTGGAGAGGAGCTTGCAAGTGATGATGTTCCCATGCATTTGTTGTCCTTGTTCTTCTAGGTGGTAGAGGTCCTGGGTTCAGAAGGTGCTGTCGAAGCAGCCATGGTGTGTTGCTGCAGTGTATCTTGTAGATGGTTGGCACTGCGCGTTGGCGATGGAGAATGTGAATGTTGAAGGTGGTGGATGAGGTGCCAACGGTGCTACAAGTAGTAGGAGCAAAAATTCTACACGCTGGAAACAAAGACATCTATATCCAAATGCTTTCTTTAATTTGTTAAAATATTGTTTGTGAACACACCAGTTGGAAACTGGATGCAGTCCCAGCAGTGGCCGATGCTCCCAGTGGCATTGCTGAGACCGGATAGCTCTTGGAAGCGGGGCACCCTCCCAGATGGGTCTGCCAACTGTAAAGTCTGCTCAGGGTTTCCTGGGCACGCAGAGATGGGCTCGCCCTGACTTGTAAGTCAGCTGGGGCTGGGGCCAGCACCTCCATGTAAAATTCCACCCCATGAGTCCAGTTCTGAAGTTTGGCTTGACACCCAGTGAGGGTGTCACAGTCAATCAGTCAGTGCGACTACCACCTGCCTCCACTCATCGTATGGGTTATGAGAGCTCAAACAAACCTTTCATCACTGCGTTATTGGCTGCCATCAAGAAAGTTCTGGCTGTGAATGGAGTGTTCACACTGCGATCTGTCAGACTGTTGGCAAGCCTGTGAATTCTTTCACTCTTTTTCTCCAATGGAGAAAAAGTTTGAAAATACAGGAAAGAACAACTGGTTGTGATGTGAGTCCGAAGTTCAGGAAATGCTTTCGGCCACATGAAATGATAAGGTGTGCAACTTCTGTCCCTCATGATGCCTTGGTGCTGACCTGACTGAGTTGCAGTATCTGACAATCAGAATGTCGGAAGGTGGGCAGGCTGTGTGAATCCCTCTTGCAGTGTTGGTCAGTGGGGACTTGAAATCTGCAGCAGAAGCTTGGAGTGAGTTGCCAAGGAAACCATGAATGATTACTTTATGTGGATGTAGAGAATGAGGTGAGGCAGAGATCTGGTTGCGACAGCAACAGAATGTAGAACCTGCTGCTGCTTAAAGGTGAAATGGCCAGGGATGGAGCAGGAAATCCGGGCGAGACAAATTACAGCCAGGCTGAAGAAATAAGTGGCGATTTCATGGAGTCTGACCTGGATATCCTCCTGACAAGATTCAAAGGCAGAAAAGATAAGGTATTTGGGGTGTGGAGTTGTGAGGTTGCAAGTTCTATCACTGCCCTTCATCTGGCATGCCCTGGGGCTGATGGGTTACAGGATCAGTGGTGGGTGGCAGAGGTATCGCTTTGGTTCATGGGCCCCAGTTTTAGTCGGTGGCGAGGCACTGAAACAGTGGCTAGTGAAACCCCTGGGACAGAAATGAATTCAGCAGGCAGATTTAATTCCCATGATTTAACACTCCAACAGGCAGGAAGCATAGTTCAACACGATGTTCATCAGAAAAGTAACAGCCACATCCAAAACATCAACCAGAAAGATGCTATGGTTGCGCAAAAGAGTCCTTGCCAGGAAGGCTGCAATATTCAGCTTTGGATTGATCCACACTGAGGGAAACAATCCAGGGACGATGCTGCCAGTTGGGCCAATTTCATGTCTGACACCCACAAAATGGTGGCCATGGGAAATGAAACTTGACAAAGCAAAGAAATATGGTGGAATTGTGCAGCTTAAGATGATGATGATAAATTGGATGGGGTAGATTTTAATCCAGCTTTCATGGTAAAAACAAATAAGGAGTCATTGACATGATTGGTGCGCAGGGCATACACTGCAACTGTGTATTCCTAGCCATCATCATAACTCCCCTCAAAATAGGCTTGGTGGGGGGGGGGGGGGGGGGGGCACCATTCCAGGTGTGAAAGTGTTGGGCTGATAACATCACCAGCACTGCAACATAATTTCAACTCGAGGACCCCAGAAGCAGTAAGTTGCCTGAAGCGAGGAGGTCCTGAGGTCGCGGTGGGGTGCCGAAGGGGGTCGAAAGATCGGGGCTGCCTTTAAAAATGGTGCTCCAATCCACGTGTAGTCTTCCTGAACTGGTGAGCTCAGCTCTTAATGACTTAAAGAGCGGCCTAGATGGGGAGTTCTTCACGAGAGCAAAAAAACGGCAAAGTGCCGTTTAGTAGCAGGGTCTTCTGCGAAACAAACCATTCAGCGGATTTTGACTTGGGCCTGCTGAATTGCGCACTATATCCAGAGACCATTCCTTGGTCACTATGTGCAAGGGTTTCACATTCAAATTTTCATTCCTGCCCAACATTAATGCAATTCCTCCTTGTTTTGGGCAAGGAACAGTGCTGCACTATGTAAACGTGACCTCAGACTGACAATGTCTCATGTTGAACACTCAACTCTCCGACTGGATATTCCTCCTGCCATACCCTCCACAAACACACCAAGAGTTAACATCCACCTTGATATATCTGCCAGTATTTCTATGGTGACTTTTCTCCAAACTTATGCTTTTCCACACTGTTTACTGGATATGAAATGTTTTACAGAATCACAACTTTGTGCACCACTTGTGTACCTTCATATGAAGTGTGTTTCGTATTACAATATCACATGATATATCACGATAATAACCTTGGCTGGTATCTTCTCACAAATCCACAGAGTGTTGGATCAATGTGAAGCTCGCAGGCTACACAGATGGCCATTCTCTTCGTGCTGGACAATACTCTGTGCAATGTCAAAGGGAGGCAAGATCCACACAGTCAGTTGGAGGGGTGTAGCGTATGAAAGCCGGCACCGCCGAAAATCCCAAGATCGGGGTGTCCTTTGATATCCGATTTAAATAAAAGCCCCATCTCCCACACAGACAATTAAACCCTCCACAGGAAGAGCAACCCCCCCCCCCCCCCCCCCCCCCCCAACAGACATTGAAATGCTATGGAAAAGGGCAACTAACTGCCTCATGGATAAGGGGAACCAGTCCACATTCCCGTGAACACCTCCTCAGCACTTGCCCCTGGCACTGCCCCCTGGCCAGGGGACACTGCTAGAATGCCAAGGGACAATTCTTGGGCATGTCCCTCACCATCCAGGGACCATACTTATCTATTGTTGAATTGTTTGCTGCCACGGTCCCTGTGATGTTCAGGTGCGGTAAAGATGTTAAACCAGGTATTAAACGGTCTTAACATTTCCTGTGTAAATATCCGGATAAGTCCCACATATCTCACCCAAGTCTCAGCCATGAGTTCAGGATCAGAGACAGGTCGAGGGTCAATAGCAACAAGGAATCAGCTCATTGAAAGAGGAAACTTCTCAGGAAATTTCCATGTATGTCTAGCATCAAGACTTTCACAGGGTCCAGAGATGCATCTTCTAACATATATCCCAGCCCCAATAATCTAGAGACTGAAAGAGTTGGATCAATGTGTGTACAATGGTTAAACTGCACATTTCCTAAGTCCCAGAAGGGTACTAAGAATGGCAGGTTGTAAATAGTTCTACTTTAAACTTTCCATTTACTCCCAAGACAGAATAGACCTTGGATTGGATTTTCCATTCTGGAGATTAAGTGCTCCCACTGGAGTAGTATCAATCCTGGTCTCTCTGGCACTAGGAGTGGTGCCCAGAAGCATTCCCTCTCTTTTTCCAGCTGTGAAAAAGAGGAAGTCAAATCATTTTGCTACTTTTGATGCAGTGAGGTGCTGTCAATCACAGCAAAAGTGTTTATAAACATAGTAGTTAGGATCAAAGTTGGGGAATGGATATGCATTCAAGCGTGAAGGGAAAGATCAATAAATAATCCATCAAGCAGTTGTCTCTGGAGTAATGAAACTGTCAATCAATGGTTAATGCAATGTATTTGTGTGTGCGGGGATCTCTGATCTGGAGCGATCTCTGATGGTGGGGGTCTTTGATCTGGTGGCGGTCTTTGATGTGGTGGGGGCCTCTGGTGTGGGTGGGTCTCTGGTGTGGGTGGGTCTCTGGTGTGGGGGTGTTTGTTGGGGGGGGGCCTTGGGGGCAGGCAGTCAGGCGGGTGGCAGGATTTGCATTGTGGGGGTACGGGGCTTTCTGTTGGACTTTGGCGGTCATCTCCATTAGGCACTGACCCCCCGGCCCACCGCGGGTCCACCGCGTCAGGCGACATCTGAATATACTCGCCTCAATCCATGTCCGCGTGAATCCTCCAGCTCCAGGTCCTTTTGAAAGACCTGGAGCATCACGGGGGCATCATGGGGGCATGGAGAATCATGCTTCCAGCCCGTAAGTCAGATGCAAACGAGTACAAATGACCTACTTACATCTACCCATTGGCAGGGATGCGTAGCTCGCTGAAGCCTCAATCGGGGGACCGGGGGATCGGAACGTGATCGGCACCATTTTTAGGCCGATGTTCGATTTTCCACCAAATCAGGAAACATGCTATCAATGTCGGATGGCGGAGAATCCACCACTTGTGTTTAAAGTATAACTATTCATCATATCTATCTGGATAAAAGGTCCTTTTGATTCACATCACCATGGAGGTGGGTTGCAAGAGGGGAGCATATGATTTAGGAACAGGAGCAGCCACTTGGCCCCTCATTCCTGCTCTACCTTTCAGTATGATGGCTGATTTTACTGTAACTTCAACTCCACATTTCCACATACCCCCAATCACCTTTCATCACCTTACTTAATCTCTGCGTCTCTGCCTTAGGAATAAGCAAAAACTTTGCTTCCCAAGGTCTTTTCAGGGGTAGAGTTTCAAAGACTCACAACCCTCAGAGAATAAATTATCCGCATCTCTGTCGTAAAAGGGCGATTCCTTTTTTTAAAATAGCAACCCCTAGTGCCAGATTCTCTCACAAGAGAAAGATCCTCTCCACATCTACCCTGTTCGGACCCCTCAGGATGTCAAATTTTTCAATCAAGTTGCCTCTCGCTCTTTCAAACTACAGCAGATATAAGCCTAGCCTGGCCAACCTTTCCTCGTAACACAACCTACCCATTTCAGATATTAGTCTATTAAATATTCTCTGATGAAGGGCGGCACAGTGCCGCAGGGGTTAGCACTGCAGCCTCATGGCGCTGATGACCCAGGTTCGATCCCGGCCCCGGGTCACTGTCCGTGTGGAGTATGCACATTCTCCCCATGTCTGCGTGGGTCTCATCCCCACAACCCAAAGATGTGCAGGGTAGGTGGATTGGCCACGCTAAATTGCTCCTTAATTGGAAAGAAAATGAATTGGGTTCTTGAAATTACAAACAAACATTCTCTGAACTCCTTCCAATGCATTTATATCTTTAAGGGAAGGGTTTCCTAAGTATATTCCTGAAACTCACAGACAAGGCAGCCTGCCAGTGTTCACAATAGAGGGAGCAGTGAGAGGTCGAGATTCCGTATGGTTCCAATTCTGGAATGTAGGCGGGAGCTCACACTCAGATTGAGAAGACTGAATTCAAGAGGGTTTGAAGCAAGGTCAGAAGATTCACCCAACTTGTGCGAGAAGGAGTATCTCCAGGAAAAACCTTCACGGTGAAAGACAGATCTGGGGTTAAACGTTAGCAGGCTGGGAAAAGACAGACAAATCACTCTGGATTGGTTCCTGAAGATTTGAATGTTTATTTAAGGGAGATTAATACATACCTGTGATGTGGGTTCCTCAGCTGTATTAAAGTAAAAAGCAACATTTCTGTTTTAAAGTATAACTTGTCTTCAAAAAAGATTCTTTAGTAAATAGTATTTGTAGCCTGTTTGTTACAGTAAAAGTCTTCAGGCGGGATTCACAGACTCCTAGCTGCGTGTTTCTCAGCAGCGGGAGGTGGCGCGTCATTCCCTTGGAGCAGGACTCTCTGCTCCATGGCTGTCAATGAGAATTCCCTTTGAAGCCACCCCATGCCACTGGGAAACCCATGGGGAAGGGTGGGGTGCGATGCTGGCAGGAGCAGAGAACCTGCCAGTATGAACAGCTGGAGAATTCTGGCCTTAAAGTGTGAAATCCTATTGCGTCAACCTTTCAGTTATTAAGTCAAACTTCAAATTTATTTTTAAATTATCGCTCTCTTTTTGAGGATAATAACATTAACTAAACAAGAACATGGCAATATTTTATTCAAGGCAGCTCATCACCACCTCTGAAGATTAGGGATGGGCAACAGATGCTGGCCTTGCGAGAGATACCCACATCCCAAGAAGGAATCAAAAAGGGCATTTGTTTTTCAGTCACCAAGCCTTCCGCTCATATGTAGCCAATTGATATAGATCACTGAGAGCGGACATTGATCTTAAAGTACCAGTTTTCCAACATAGTTCCAATTTCACAACTTTGTATCAGCTGTAGCTCATTTGGGGAACATTCTTGGCTCAGATACAGAAGACTGTAGGTCATGTCTCATGTGGTGAATGTATAATATAAATTCACACTGTGTATCACTGTGTCCCTGTGGGCTCCATCTGTGAGCCGTTGCGTGGCTCTGCCCACAGGGGGAGATGGGGAGCATGTACAGGGCTCCACCCATGGCTCCACCCATGGCTCCTCCCACAACCGGAAGTATAAAGTGCTGCGGTCTTGCGAGCCTGCCTTCAGTTCAGCTAGTCGCAGGCAAGCTCAGTTGTAAGTCGATTAGAGCCACAGTTTACTTCTACTCGTGTCCTTGAGTGAATTGATGGTCGCATCATCTCACTTCAGAGAATTGAGCAAAAACATCCAGTTGACACTCCTGTGCTGTACTAAGGAAATACTGCAATGCACAGATCTATGCAGGGAGCATAGATTTAAGGTAAGAGGCAAGGGGCATGGAGGGGAAGTGAGGAAAAACCTTATCACGAGTCTGGAAACCTTATCACTACCTGAAAAGGATGGTGGAGGCAGAGACCCTCATAACATTTAAGAAGTATTTAAATGTGCACTTGTGATGCCAAGGCATACAATGTTTGAACCAAGTGCTAGAAAATAGAATTAGAATACATAACTGGTTGCTTTTGGCTAGCGCAGATGGGATGTGCCGAAAGGCCTTTTCTCCTTTTCTGTGCCATGGACCTTTATGACAGCTACAGGAGCTGCCTTTCGGATGAGACATATAATTAAGTCCTGGATGCCCTCTTCGGTGGATGTGGAAGGTCTGTTGGCACTAGTTTGATGAGCAGGGGAGTTCTCCTCAGGGCTCTGGCCAATATTAATCCCTCAATGAAGAATAATGGGTATTAATAAAGCACCTCCACATAATAAAGCATCCCAAGCTGCTTCACAAGAAAGTAGTCAAACAAAATTTGACATTGCACATCCCTGAGCACAGATTTTAATTTCTATCTCCATCATGAGTGCCATTATGTCTCAGCCCTTTACGCTGATGCCTACCTCTATGGAAACAATGGCCACTTGCATGGAGAATCAGATGGTGCAGGTAATGCAGTGCACGCTGTTTCTGATCAACAGCCCACATAAAGGACCCCCACTCTTCTCTCCTTGCAACACTTTATTAGTCAGAGTCCCACTTGCTGCCACCTGCCCCAATGGCCAAGTCTGATCCAGCACCGGTGTGTTTAGGTAGTCTTTGTTGAAGCCTTATAGGACTGAAAATCCAGGGCACATCAGCCAAGGGTATATAAATGGTTAGAGCACCGAAACTAGCAACTTGCATCTAGCACTGCTGGAGCCACATGGAATAACATGAGGTAGAACGGAAAGGAAGAGAAACAATTTGTACTTGGACTGGACTAATCATCGATGTATCTGACACTATTTCGAATTGCGAGGTACATTTTCAATGATTGCCAATCATAAACCTTGGATTTGATTTCACGATCACCAGCGAAGCGGCACTATTTACCACTGACCACGCTGCAAAATGCAAACTTACCCAATTTGTCAGCTGCAACGAGACTATCAGTATCTAGCTGCTGCATGGTCCACCCATGAGAGAATGAGTGAGGCCTTGGACAGAGGCGCATTCTCAGTGAAGGCATGACCTTGGTCATGTCGTGACCTGGTGACCCCCCCCCCCCCCCCCCCCCCCCCTCGCCAGAGGGAATTCCTCCTTCAGCTCGAAGGGGCTGCTCAACCAATTCAACTGATTTGATAAATAGATTCATTATCCAACATAATGGGCGGAATTCTCCGACCCTCCACGAAGCTGGCATACACCACTCCAGTGTTTACGCCAGTGTCAACACTTGGCCGGGATTTGGTAGACTCCTGGCCCATATATTTCAAAGGTTATTTGACATATATTAATGACAAAGAAATGTCTCAAAGTCAGTTAGTGTTTTTACTGTGATCTCTTTGAAAATACCATAATATGGTGCAATGTTGACACAGAGGGTAGGATTCTCCAATTTTGAGGCTATGTCCAGAGCATGTATCTAGTCTTCCGACCAAAATGTCAGTGCCGCCCCTACACCGATGCTCCACCCAATGCGGGGGGGGGGGGCTAGCCTGCAGATACAGATGGAGAATTGCCGGGTGCATGGCCGCACATGTGCACGCTGTGACCTGCAGTGGTTGTGCCATACAACATGGCACCAGTCGCGCGCATACCCGGCCTGCCAGATAGTATCCCCCATAACACCTTTTGCCACCCTGGACCATCCCCCACCAGTCCCCTCAACCCCCACCGGCCAGAGGAACGGCTCCTCCCCCCCTCCCCGCCCTCCGGCTGTGGCGGTGCTGGACACAGTCTGCAGCCACCACGCGAGGTCCCTGAAACCTGTGAGCACATGCACCCCATGCCGTCGGGAAGTAGGCCCATCGGGTGCGGAGTACGGGGGAGGGCATCAGGTGACGTCCTGAGGCCGTCCCAACGCTGTGCAGCATACTCAGCGATGACACCGTTTGTGAGCGGGAGGAGCATCCGAGACTAGCAAACCGCCCCCCCCCCCCCCCCCCCCCCCCCCCCCACCACCTTGATTTCGGTGTTAAATCGAATTCTACATCCAATCGCCGTAAGTGATTTCGGCACTCGGAGAATCCAGCCCAGAGCACTTCAAATCAAAATCAGCTCCTCTGAAATTTAAAACCAAATTATATTTACCCTCAATTTTTTTTTAAATATAAATTTAGAGTGCCCAATTCATTTTTTCCAATTAAGGGGCAATTTAGCATGGCCAATCCACCTACCCTGCACATCTTTTGGGTTGTGGGGGCAAAACATACGCAAACACGGGGAAAATGTGCAAACTCCACACAAACAGTGACCCAGAGCCGGGATCGAACCTGGGACCTTGGCGCCGTGAGACAGCAGTGCTAACCACTGCGCCACCGTGCTGCCCTTTTTTTCTTTTAAAATAAATTTATAGTACCCAATTATTTTTTCTCCAACTAAGGATCAATTTAGCGTGGCCAATTCACCTAACCTGCACATCTTTGGGTTGTGGAGATGAAACCCACGCAGACATGGGGAGAATGTGCAAACTCCACACGGACAGTGACCCAGGGCCGGGATTCGTACCCAGGTCCTCAGCGCCGAAGTCCAAGTGCTAACCACTGCGCCACATGAAAATGAAAAAAAAATGAAAATTGCTTATTGTCACGAGTAGGCTTCAATGAAGTTACTGTGAAAAGCCCCTAGTCGCCACATTCCGGCGCCTGTCCGGGGAGGCTGGTACGGGAATCGAACCGTGCTGCTGGCCTGCTTGGTCTGTTTTAAAAGCCAGCGATTTAGCCCAGTGAGCTAAACCAGGCTAAACCAGTGAGCTAAACATGCCGCCTTGCCCTCAATTTTTGGACACAGATTCAGCTCAACTTTATCCAAACACAGTGTGCGATCACAATTTGAATACTAAAAGGTTTCTGCAGATTATACCAGAATAATTCCGTGACAAAGGGATCCCCATGGCAACAAAGAGCAAGTAGGTTTTCGGTTGGAATTCTCCAGCGGCAGCACATCCCCACCATGGGTTTCCTAGCAGCGTGGGGTGGCTTCAATGGGATATCCCATTGATAAGCGACGGGAAGTGAGCATCCGGCTGCCAGCAAACTGCGCACCCAGAGAAATACGCCGGAGAATCCAGCGCTTCATCTATTTTCACACCTTATCAAATGAGACAGCACGGTAGCACAGTGGGTAGCACTGTTGCTTCACAGTGCCTGGGTCCCAAGTTTGATTCCCGGCTTGGGTCACTGTCTGTGCGGAGTCTGTACGTTCTCCCCGTGTCTGCGTGGGTTTCCTCCGGGTGCTCCGGTTTCCTCCCACAAGTCCCGTTCGGTGTTCGGTGAATTGGAGATTCTGAATTCTCCGTGTACCCGGACAGGCGTTGGAATGTGGTGACTAGAGGCTTTTCATAGTAACTTCATTGCAGTATTAATGTAAGCCCACTTGTGGCAATAAAGATTATTATTATTGTAGAAGGGAATTTAATGTGCGGATTAGTTGTCCGCTTAAGGGCATTCATTACTATCTCGTGGCTATACTTCATAAGAAAAGGCACTTGCTAAAAGCACGATGGGATGCTTGGCTATATTTTTCAACTGCTTCTGTACAAAACTTTGGAAGGTCGAATAATGTAAACAAATACTGCAGCTGCAGCCTTTTTCTTGCTGACAAGTTGCTTTAGAATTGTTTTAGCTAGAGACAGAAAAACGTACTAGATAACTTATGAAGAAAATTCTCAAGGTTTGCTTTGTGTTAACATTGCTAGCAGAAGCCTATTCTTGTCCTCGATGTTGTTTACTTCATGGTATAAATGACTTAAATTTATACGGTAAGGTGTTTAGTGGTCTCCGACCATTACAACCCCTTCACAATCGTGTCCAAATAAATTACTTGAAATTAAGCTCGAAGCCTCTGACTATTTTCTTTCCACAACAGTTATTATAAATGAAATCCTATTAGAATGATTATTTTGAAAATAAGTCATAAAAAGCTGAAAGATCAAGTAATTATATGATAATTATCACATGTATTTGCATTATTCTAAAACATGAGGACAATTATTTTGTTTTCGTATCACTAATATAAATTCAATAATGATTTTTTTTCAGCCATTCAGTGGGAGTACAGATTGGAGATGAAGAGGGCTGAGTGTGACGAGGAATGAGCGGCTAACTTGGGGATTTGGTGCAGGGAGGATATCTCCGGTAGGTTTTTCTTAAGCAACAATTCAGATTAACATTCAGGCTCTGACTTGGAAATTAAAACAGCAAGTTTAGTTTAACAGAGACCGTCTGGTAGTGGCAGTTATCAGCCAATCAATGGAAAGTTGTTTCTGAATAGGTGTTAATTATTGTAGCAGTTGCAACTTGAAGGTGGGTCATCAATCCTCTATAATATCACACAGATTTTGTGAAATAACAGAGTGGAAGCCTGGGTGTGATGAGATGAGACGAGATATGAGATGAGATGAGATTATGAGATATGAGATGAAGGGGGTGGATTCTCCCGTACCCGGCAGGGTGGGGGTCCCGCGGGACAGAGTGGCGTGAAACACTCCGGCGTCGGGCCGCCCCAAAGGTGCGGAATCCTCCGCAACTTCAGGGGCTAGGCCGGTGCCGGAGTGGTTCGCGCCCCGCCGGCCGGTGTGGACGGCCTTTGGCGGCACGCCATCCGGGGCCGAAGGGACTCCGCCGGCCGGCACGGGTCCGCGCATGCGCAGGAGCGTCAGTGGCTGCTGACGTCAACCCCGTATATGCGCGGGGGGGTTCACCTTCGCGCCGGCCATCGCGGAGGCTTACACGACCGGCGCGTAGGAATAGAGTGCCCCCCACGGCACAGGCCTGCCCATGGATCGGTGCCCCCCCCCCCGAGGACCCAGAGACCGCCCGCGCCGCCAGGTCCCGCCGTTAAGGCACCTACTCCAATTTACGTCGGCGGGACCTGCATAGCACGGGCGGGACTTCGGCCCATCGCAGGCCAGAGAATCGCCAGGGGGGCCGCTGTTAGCAGCCGCTGACCGGCACGGCGTGATTCCCGCCACCGCCAATTCTCCGGCGCCGGAGAATTCGGCAGCCGGCGGGGGCGGGATTCACGGTGCCCCCCGGCGTATCACCGACCCGGCGGGGGGTCGGAGAATCTCGATCGAGATACGAGATGTGATATGAGATGAGATGAGATGAGATGCGATATGTGATGAGATATGAGATGAGATATGAGATGAGATATGAGATGAGATGAGATGCGATATGTGATGCGATATGTGATGAGATATGTGATGAGATATGAGATGAGATATGAGATGAGATATGAGATGAGATATAGGTGCTGACTTGGTAATTTGGTGCAGCGAGGGAAGAAGGTGCTGCTGTTTATATCTTTTCAGCCTCTAGTAGCTGGTGAGTGTTCAATGGCATTAATTAAGTGTGCAGGTAGGTGACTGAATTTTCTGTGAATTTTCAGGATTTTATCCCTCTAAAAGGGGGCAGTAGTTTGAACCAGTTCTGGGGAGATCCAAGTATTGCATTTAATTTATAGCTTGACAAGTTAAAATATTAAATCTGAATATGGATAACAGTTGAGTGATCTTTATAAACCTAGGTAGTTAAACAAAGCACAATAAAGGTGGCAGTGCAGGTGATGTACTGTCGCTAAAACATGTAGGAGCTGGTGGACATCAGTGTGATGCTTGGAAATCATATCTGCAGCTTGAGGGTCATCAACTCGGAGTTAATGAGCTAGAGTTTGAACTTTGGATGCTACAATGCATCAGGGAGCGGGTGAGTTATTTGCACAGTTTGTTCCAGGAGGTAGTCTTTGGTCTGTGATCAGGGAAAAAAGAATGTGACTGTGAGTGAGGCAGGTACATGGATCCAATGCAGCAGCTTCAGCCCTGGCAATTGTCCACAGACTGGACTGCAGGGTGGATGAGTAAACTGGCCATGGCACCATGGTGCAGGGAGCCACTCAAGTTGGGGAAATAGAGAGGAATGTAATTATACACGAGGGCAGTAACATTGGGGATAGATCCTGTTCTCTACAGCTGAAAGCACGAGTCTGGAAAAATTGACTGCCAGTGCCAAAGAGTGCATATGTGCTGAAGGGAACTTAGAGCAAGGTGCAGTTGTCATGGTTCACTTGGGTGCTGACTAAGAAAACAGTTCTGTGAAGGAATATGAACAGTGAGGAGCTAAATTAATAGGCAGAACGGGAAAGGTAACTATCTCTGGATTACTACCTGAGCCACAGAAAATACACAGAGGCCAGGATTTTAAATCACCACCCCTCTCCTGGTGTGTTCTGAGACATAAAATTGCAAGGATTGGATTCCCTTTGGGATCCTGATGTGCCAACACAGATGCAATTTTATGGTGGAGTAGGCAGGGCCTCTGATGGGAAGCCTGCTTATGCCCCTAACAGCTTTAAGCCTTTGTCAGCCCAGTATCAATTTGTGAGTGACGGTTGGATCAAGGGGCCAAATAGAAATAGTCTTCACCCTCTTATCTCGAGTGGAAATGTGGGAGTGGGTGGTACATCTCAATCTGATGGCAATTTGGCCCACTGCTCTCAGGGACTTGGGTGTTGTGGTGAATCACAGTCCGTGTAATTCACAGTTATTATATATGATGTACTGTGTAGTAATCCACGGGAGGCAGGAGTTCCATCACCACACCAATATTTATTTACAATAACGCTATTACAGGAGCAGCTACAAACAGTGCTGCTAGCAGTCCAGTCAACTTAAGACTGACTCACAAAGCCTACACAGGTGATTATATGGGCCCCCTCAATGAGCCATCATTGAGGGAGCTCATACTCCAATTGGCCTACCAATAAAGCCAATTGGAGTTCATTACATACTGTGTCTATGTAAACTCGATATACGAGCAGTTGCGTGGCTCTGCCCATAGGGGGAGATGAGGAGTTTGTTCTGGGCTCCACCCTTGATCCGCCCATGGCTCCACCCATGGCTCCTCCCACTAACCGGAAGTATAAAGCTTGGCAGTCGTGAGTCTGCCTGCCAGTTCATCTCGTCACAAGCAGGCTCTGTTGAAAGATTATTAAAACCACTGTTCACATCCACCCACGTGTTGTGTGAATTGATGGTCACATCAGGTGTTCTGGGCTCTTTTCCCTGTAATGTCCCGCCACCTCTCAAGCCTACGCCCTGAGGTTCCGATCGCCCACCCCCCTATCCTCCCATCCCGGGATCCCTGGGACTCAGCTGAAGTGTGGCCCTGGGACTTAGGGTCAGCTCAGTTCCGGCCACTGCAGAGTTTTGCCTGGAGGGGCTGGCGGGTGCCGAGAGTTTACCATAGGCTAAATAAAACAGAGTTGAATGCATGGCTCAAAGATTTGTGGGAGAAATAGGTTTTGATACATCAGACACTGGCACCACTACTGGGGTACTGTTGGGTTGCTTTCACCTGAACCATGCTGGGATCAGTATCCTGGTGAACTGTATATCCAGGGAGGTAGAGGCAGCTTTAAACTAAATGGTGGTGGTGGGAAGGTGGGGGGGACGTTTTATGTGAGGGGTGATTTGAAAATTTAGAGAAACCACAAGGCAAAATTGCAGGAGAGTGTTACGGGAAAAAATAATGAGTGACGAGTGTGATGGAAAGAGACAGAGCATACAAACATAAGGTTTCACCAGTAAATATGATCAAAGTAGGGTAAAGTGGCTTTGAACCAACAGAGGAAGAGGAGGGTTCAGGTGCAGGGAGATTTAGAAATTCAAACACAAAAGCTGAGGGAACAGAAAATTAAATTGATGTGAGGACGATCCAAGTGGACCAAGAAGGGTTATAGAGATTGACAAATATCGTGCATCAGACAATAAAATCCACCCAGGGAATAGTCGTAAAAAAAAATTGAAGTAACTTTATGTGAATGTACTGAGCATTTGCAGTAAGGTGGATGAACTAGTTGCACAAATAGAGATAGAGGTGTGGTTACAAGGTGACCAATGTTGGAAAATTAATATTCCGGGCAGGCAACATTTGGAAAAGGAAGGCAGAATAGACAAGGAGGAGGGGTAGCCCTGATAATAAAGGGTGACATAAAGACCTTCGCAAAAAAGGATCTTGGCTCAGGCATTCAGGACGTAGTATCAGTATAGGTGGAAATTAACAATAACAAGGGATGGAAAGTGCTGGTGGGTTGTAGTTTATGGGCGAACTAATAGTCGTTATACCATTGGACAGAACATTAAACGAGAAATTATTGGAGCTTGTAACAAAAGCAATGTGGAGAACTTTAATCTTCATCTAGACTGAATCTGATACTATGCAATGACTAAGAGTTAATTAGTAACATAGGTTAACATCACAGTAAAAGATCCACTGGGAAATGGGAATTGAATTCCACATTTAAGTTTGCAAATGGCAGACGCCCTAGCCTTTGCATCCCTGATCACCCGCCGGAAATTCCTGCTCAGCTGGAGATCAGCCGCCCCACCAAAGGCCATAGACTGGCTGTCCGATTGAGCAGAATTCTTCAAATTGGAAAAGATAAGATTTGCAATCATAGGAAGGCTTGCGAAACATGTGGAACCAATTTACCAGCCTGTTTGAGGACCTTTTCGTGACCAGCAACCAATAAAGGAGCGGGGAATGGGGTGGGGAGGAGCAGGGAGAGGGCATCAAAACAGAAAAAGAAAAGAAAGGGAGTTGGGGTGGAGATGGGAAAAGGGTTGGGGAGTCACCACCCAGAGTGCAAGGAAAGTAGGGCAGAAGAGCCAATGGGTCATGGGGCAACATGTGGATAGTTAAACAGTAAGGTTGTGGTAACCGACTACTGGGAGCCCAATGTTAATATACCTCATGTTTCCTATATATTCATACCTGTTTATTTCTTCCCTTTTTTTCTGGCAACATTGTTACAAATAAATGCAAATTGGAAACAACATACTCCAATAACAAACAAACATTTTAAGCTGAAACAAAGCCAATTGCAGATATGAGGGAAGAGTTGTTTATGGTTGATTTGGTAAATAGACAAAGTTTTGGTGGTAAATAAACAGTGGGAATCATTTAAAGAAACAATTCGGAAAATATTCAACAAAAATGCATTCCACTGATAAACAAAAACTCATCGAGAAAGAATCATCCATAGCTTGCTCAGGAGGTTAAGGAGTGTTTTAGAAACCAGTGAAGGTCCACCAAGAAATTGACAAAAAGGGAAAAATAAAATGAGTAAACTAGGGAGGAATATAAAAACAGATTGCAAGAGCTTTTACACGTGGATAAAATGTAAGAGTAGCTAAAGTAAATGTTGGTCCCTTGTAAACAAACAGGAGAAATTATCATGGCGATGAGGAGGTGGCAGGGAGATTGAATGAATATTGTGCCTGTCCTCACTGGAGAGGACATCAGTTACATACCAGAAATAATGTAACCTAGGGACCAATAAGAATGAGGAAATTAAGATAATTAATATCGGCAGACAGGAAGTACTGCAGAAGCTCAAGGAACTAAAATGCAACAGAGCAGAGGTAATGAGAAAAGTAAGAAAGAAGTATTGATAGTCATGGATGGAGGGAATTAAACAGGATACAAGGGAAAGAAAGGTAAAAGAAAGAAAAATGGGAGTTAGACTGGGAGAACCAGAGAAGGACTCCATAAGACCATAAGACATAGGAGCGGAAGTAAGGCCATTCGGCCCATCGAGTCCACTCCACCATTCAATCATGGTTGATTTCAACTCCATTTACCCGCTCTCTCCCCATAGCCCTTAATTCCTCGAGAAATCAAGAATTTATCAATTTCTGTCTTAAAGACACTCAATGTCCCGGCCTCCACCGCCCTCTGTGGCAATGAATTCCACAGACCTACCACTCTCTGGCTGAAGAAATTTCTCCTCATCTCTGTTCTAAAGTGACTCCCTTTTATTCTAAGGCTGTGCCCCCGCGTCCTAGTCTCCCCTGCTAATGGAAACAACTTCCCTACGTCCATCCTATCCAAGCCATTCATTATCTTGTAAGTTTCTATTAGATCTCCCCTCAACCTCCTAAACTCCAATGAATATAATCCCACGATCCTCAGACGTTCATCGTATGTTAGGCCCACCATTCCTGGGATCATCCGTGTGAATCTCCGCTGGACCCGCTCCAGTGCCAGTATGTCCTTCCTGAGGTGTGGGGCCCAAAATTGCTCACAGTATTCTAAATGGGGCCTAACTAGTGCTTTATAAAGCCTCAGAAGTACATCCCTGCTTTTATATTCCAAGCCTCTTGAGATAAATGACAACATTACATTTGCTTTCTTAATTACGGACTCAACCTGCAAGTTTACCTTTAGAGAATCCTGGACTAGACTCCCAAGTCCCTTTGCACTTTAGCATTATGAATTTTGTCACCGTTTAGAAAATAGTCCATGCCTCTATTCTTTTTTCCAAAGTGAAAGACCTCGCACTTGCCCACGTTGAATTTCATCAGCCACTTCTTGGACCATTCTCCTAAACTGTCTAAATCTTTCTGCAGCCTCCCCACCTCCTCAATACTACCTGCCCCTCCACCTATCTTTGTATCATCGGCAAACTTGGTCAGAATGCCCCCAGTCCCGTCATCTAGATCGTTAATATATAAAGAGAACAGCTGTGGCCCCAACACTGAACCCTGCGGGACACCACTTGTCACCGGTTGCCATTCCGAAAAATAACCTTTTATCCCAACTCTCTGCCTTCTGTCTGACAGCCAATCGTCAATCCATGTTAGTACCTTGCCTCGAATACCATGGGCCCTTATTTTACTCAGCAGTCTCCCATGAGGCACCTTGTCAAAGGCCTTTTGGAAGTCAAGATAGATAACATCCATTGGCTCTCCTTGGTCTAACCTATTTGTTATCTCTTCAAAGAACTCTAACAGGTTTGTCAGGCACGACCTCCCCTTACTAAATCCATGCTGACTTGTCCTAATCCGACCCTGCACTTCCAAGAATTTAGAAATCTCATCCTTAACGATGGATTCTAGAATTTTGCCAACAACCGAGGTTAGGCTAATTGGCCTATAATTTTCCATCTTTTTTCTTCTTCCCTTCTTGAACAGGGGGGTTACAACAGCGATTTTCCAATCCTCTGGGACTTTCCCTGATTCCAGTGACTTTTGAAAGATCATAACTAACGCCTCCACTATTTCTTCAGCTATCTCCTTTAGAACTCTAGGATGTAGCCCATCTGGGCCCGGAGATTTATCAATTTTCAGACCTTTTAGTTTCTCTAGCACCTTCTCCTTTGTGATGGCAACCATATTCAACTCTGCCCCCTGAATTTCCTGAATTGTTGGGATATTACTCATGTCTTCTACTGTGAAGACGGACGCAAAGTACTTATTAAGTTCCTCAGCTATTTCCTTGTCTCCCATCACTAGATTACCAGCATCATTTTGGAGCGGCCCAATGTCTACTTTTGCCTCCCGTTTGTTTTTAATGTATTTAAAGAAACTTTTACTATCATTCCTAATGTTACTGGCTAGCCTACCTTCATATTTGATCCTCTCCTTCCTTATTTCTCTCTTTGTTATCCTCTGTTTGTTTTTGTAGCCTTCCCAATCTTCTGACTTCCCACTACTCTTTGCCACATTATAGGCTCTCTCTTTTGCCTTGATGCATTCCCTGACTTCCTTTGTCAGCCATGGCTGCCTAATCCTCCCTCTGATAACCTTTCTTTTCTTTGGGATGAACCTCTGCACTGTGTCCTCAATTACTCCCAGAAACTCCTGCCATTGCTGTTCTACTGTCTTTCCCACTAGGCTCTGCTTCCAGTCGATTTTCGTCAGTTCCTCCCTCATGCGCCTGTAATTACCTTTATTTAACTGTAAAACCTTTACATCTGATTCTACCTTCCTTCTTTCAAATTGCAGACTGAATTATACCATATTATGATCACTGCTTCCTAAGTGTTCCCTTACTTTAAGATCTTTTATCAATTCTGGCTCATTACATAACACTAAGTCCAGAATAGCCTGTTCCCTCGTGGGCTCCATCACAAGCTGTTCCAAAAAGCCATCCTGTAAACATTCAATGAATTCCCTTTCTTTGGGTCCACTGGCAACATTATTTACCCAGTCCACCTGCATATTGAAGTCCCCCATGATCACTGTGACCTTGCCTTTCTGACATGCCCTTTCTATTTCGTGGTGCATTTTGTGCCCCTGGTCCTGACCACTGTCAGGAGGCCTGTACATAACTCCCATTATTGTTTTTTTGCCTTTGTGGTTCCTCAACTCTACCCACACAGACTCCACATCGTCTGACCCTATGTCGTTTAGTGCTATTAATTTAATTTCATTTCTAATTAACAAGGCAACCCCGCCCCCTCTACCCACCTCTCTGTCTTTTCGATAGGTTGTAAATCCCTGGATGTTTAACTGCCAGTCCTGAACCCCCTGCAACCATGTCTCTGTGATGCCTACCACATCATACCTGCCAGTCACAATCTGGGCCACAAGCTCATCTACCTTGTTCCGTACACTGCGGGCATTTAAATATAGCACCTTTAATTCCCTATTGACTGTCCCTTTTTGTTTTCTTAGTGTGGTGGACCTTGGTTTACTGAGCCTTTCCATACACTGTGTCATATTTTGTGAGATGGGGACTATCGTAACCTCTCCTGAGCTCTGTCTTTTCGTGATTTTTTTGTAATCCTAAGCAGCTACGCTTCCCACTGATTCCTTCACCTCTTGGTTCCCTGACTTTCCCTTCCCCCCCAATCTCTAGTTTAAAGTCCTATTGACCACCCTATTTACTCTTTTCGCCAGAACACTGGTCCCAGCTCGGTTCAGGTGGAGACCATCCCAACGGTATAGGTCCCCCCTGTCCCAAAACTGATGCCAGTGTCCCATGAAAAGGAACCCCTCTTTCCCACACCACTCTTTCAGCCACGTGTTAACTTCCCTTATTCCTGCCTCCCTATGCCAATTTGCACGTGGCTCGGGCAGTAATCGGAGATTATGACCCTTGAGGACCTGTTTTTTAATTTGAATCCTAACTCTTTATAATCTCTAAACAGGTCCTCTTTCCTAGACTTGCCTAAGTTGTTGGAACCGACATGGACCACAACAACTGGATCCTCCCCCTCCCTCTCCAATATCCTTTCAAGCCGGTCAGAGATGTCCCGCACCCTAGCACCGGGCAGGCAACATACCATGCGGGACCCTCTATCCTGCTCACAAAGGATACTATCTATCCCTCTGATAATAGAATCCCCTACAACTACAACTTGCCTATTTACTTCCTCCCCTTGAATGGCCTGCTGAACCATGGTGCCTTGGTCAGTTGACTCATCCTTCCTGCAGCCCTGTTCGCCATCCACACAGGGAGCAAGTGCCTCATACCTGTTGGACAGGGTCAAGGGCTGAGGCTCCTGAGTTCCTGACTGCTGGTTCCCTTTACCTGCCTGACTTGCAGTCACACCCTGCTGTCCCTGGCCACTGGCAGGATTTAAACTATTTACTCTGACAGGTGTGACTGCCTCCTGAAACAAAGTGTCCAGGTAAGCCTGCCCCTCCCGGATGTGCCTCAGTGTGTGAAGCTCAGACTCCAGCTCATCAACTCTGAGCCGGAGTTCTTCGAGCAGCCAACACTTACTGCAGATGTGGTCGCTGCAGCTCGCAATGGGATCTGCCAGCTCCCACATCAAGCAGCTTAAGCACGTCACCTGACCAGCCATCTCTAATTAATTAATTTGTTTAATTTAAGTTTACGAGTTTTAAATTTGGGGCAGATTGGTTATCAACCAATCAGATCACAGCTTCCCTCTGATGTCACTTTTGAAAAAAAAGTGGAAAACAGGAAGTTACCGGTAGGTCTGTATACTCACCCAGAGACTGCTCCTCCTCCTCTGAACGGCTCCCGAAACTAGGCCTCGATCCCCGGGTTAAAGTGAGTTTTTATACTCACTCAGAGACTGCTCCTCCTCCTCTGAACGGCTCCTGAAACTAGGCCTCGATCCCCGGGTTAAAGTGAGTCACTCGAGAACAGCCCCTTCACAAACCACCTTCAACTTACGCTGACCGCACTGCACGTATGCAAATGTCCCCGGAACAGCCAATCAGAAGCTCTGCTCTGCTGCCCTCTGCTGGATGCTTGACTTCCGTCGAACTCCTCGGGTCACTGATGCAGGTGCACCTTCAACTTACGCTGACCGCACTGCACGTATGCAAATGTCCCCGGAACAGCCAATCAGAAGCTCTGCTCTGCTGCCCTCTGCTGGATGCTTGACTTCCGTCGAACTCCTCGGGTCACTGATGCAGGTGCACCTTCAACTTACGCTGACCGCACTGCACGTATGCAAATGTCCCCGGAACAGCCAATCAGAAGCTCTGCTCTGCTGCCCTCTGCTGGATGCTTGACTTCCGTCGAACTCCTCGGGTCACTGATGCAGGTGCACCTTCAACTTACGCTGACCGCACTGCACGCATGCAAATGTCCCCGGAACAGCCAATCAGAAGCTCTGCTCTGCTGCCCTCTGCTGGATGCTTGACTTCCGTCGAACTCCTCGGGTCACTGATGCAGGTGCACCTTCAACTTACGCTGACCGCACTGCACGTATGCAAATGTCCCCGGAACAGCCAATCAGAAGCTCTGCTCTGCTGCCCTCTGCTGGATGCTTGACTTCCGTCGAACTCCTCGGGTCACTGATGCAGGTGCACCTTCAACTTACGCTGACCGCACTGCACGTATGCAAATGTCCCCGGAACAGCCAATCAGAAGCTCTGCTCTGCTGCCCTCTGCTGGATGCTTGACTTCCGTCGAACTCCTCGGGTCACTGATGCAGGTGCACCTTCAACTTACGCTGACCGCACTGCACGTATGCAAATGTCCCCGGAACAGCCAATCAGAAGCTCTGCTCTGCTGCCCTCTGCTGGATGCTTGACTTCCGTCGAACTCCTCGGGTCACTGATGCAGGTGCACCTTCAACTTACGCTGACCGCACTGCACGCATGCAAATGTCCCCGGAACAGCCAATCAGAAGCTCTGCTCTGCTGCCCTCTGCTGGATGCTTGACTTCCGTCGAACTCCTCGGGTCACTGATGCAGGTGCACCTTCAACTTACGCTGACCGCACTGCACGTATGCAAATGTCCCCGGAACAGCCAATCAGAAGCTCTGCTCTGCTGCCCTCTGCTGGATGCTTGACTTCCGTCGAACTCCTCGGGTCACTGATGCAGGTGCACCTTCAACTTACGCTGACCGCACTGCACGTATGCAAATGTCCCCGGAACAGCCAATCAGAAGCTCTGCTCTGCTGCCCTCTGCTGGATGCTTGACTTCCGTCGAACTCCTCGGGTCACTGATGCAGGTGCACCTTCAACTTACGCTGACCGCACTGCACGTATGCAAATGTCCCCGGAACAGCCAATCAGAAGCTCTGCTCTGCTGCCCTCTGCTGGATGCTTGACTTCCGTCGAACTCCTCGGGTCACTGATGCAGGTGCACCTTCAACTTACGCTGACCGCACTGCACTCAGAGGGAGAGAGAGAGGACTAAGATGAAGAAGAGGAGGAGGAGGTAGGGAGTGTAAAAGATTTGAGAATGGAAGTGGTCAGATTCCAATAAAATTTAGTTAGAAAACAAAGTATATCAAGGATGGCTAGGTTTCAAAATTCCTTGCATGTGCCAGTCATAGTGTGAAAATTCGTTTTTCAACAGAATACAATTTCTTCTCCCAGTTGTTAAATTTGATAGATTTGCAACACCTGATTTACTTCCTCAAACAGACAAGATGGAGTAATATTTTTGACAGGTGCCATGTTGATTAAGAATCATCTAATTGTATGCTTCATCACCACCTATGGAGAATGTGTGAATCAGAATATCCCCTTACCCCCATGGATAAACCAATTTATCTTCAACCAGCGGTGGCAGATGTAGTTCTTCCTAATCCAGGTTTTGGCCCATGCTGATTGCCTTGCAGGTCCTTCTCAATTATGAGGTTTTTGAGTATGCAGCAAGCCAAGTATCACCCTGCACTTTGGCTAATGGATAATGAGAAACTCTCTCCCTAACAGTCAAGAAACTTCAGTCGCTTCTTCAAGATCCCAACTGATATTTTGCTGAGAATGCCAGTAGGTTTTATGCACACAATCAGCTCAAGGCTCTAACGTGAGCAGAGGTTTAACTGGACTAAATTTTAGTCTTCAGTAATTTTATGGAGTTATAATATTTCCCTAAGTTCTGTTCCATTGAAGGAACATCAGAACAGGAATAGTTCATTCAGCCCCTTGATGTGGTTTCACCACTTCGTTAGATTACGATCTGCAACTTAACCCGATCTACTCACTTTGGTTCCATTCCCTTAAAACCCTCACTCAACAAAATTCTAAGTTTTTACCTTTTTAGTTGACCTAGATCATTTTGAGGAGAAAGTTCTCAGCTGGATTTTTGTTAGCTTTGGTGCAAAAAACCTTTCTCTGACATTACCCCTCAATGACTTGGCTTTAGTTTTGAAGTTGTGTCCAATGTTCCCTTTAAACTGTGCAGACCAAGATGTCCCTGTGCAGGATGCACCCAAGCTGTTCCCTGTCTGCATGCTGAGTCATGCAAAAAAGAGTTAAAGGGAGTCCCGCACTTCAACAAATCGCCCACTCACTCCAAAAAAAGTTGTCCTCTTGAGCATTTGTCCATCTTCGGCAATGGTTGATATCATGCAGATCCATGTGATATAAGGAGCTGGATTGAATGAGTGTGAAATTTGCTGAAGGGCTAAATGTAGAGAGAAATGATGAGCAGTCGGTTTTACACTGGAGGGGAAAATATAGTGCTGTCCCACAGAAGTCCGTGTTGGGACTTTTGCTCTTTTTTATATATATGAATGACCTGGCCTTGGACATGCAGGGCATAATATCAAATTGCAAATGATACAAAACAGATGTAATAAATAGTGATGTGCATGGTAGCAGGCTTCAGGCAGACACAGAACGGTGAAATAAGTGGGAACATGATGGATGAATTTCAACATAGAACACTGTGAAGTGGTTCATTTTGGTAGGAAGAATGAGTATGGCAGCATGAATTAATTGGCACCATTATAAACATGATGCAAGAGAGATGCAAATCTTTGAAGGTGGCATGACAAGTTGAGAAGTCTGTTTGAAAAAGCATACTGAGTTACTGACTTTATAAATAGAGGCATGGAGCATAAAAGCAAGGATGTTGTACTTCACCTTTATAATTCATGGGTAGGTCTGAGCTGGAGGACTGTGTCACAATTTGGGCCCAACACTTTAGAAGGAATGCCAATGGCTCTGGAGAGGATATGAAGGAACTTTACTAGAATGCTACCAGGATTAATTATGTGAAGAGAATGGAGAAGCTGGGCTTGTTGTCTTCAAAGAGAAGATCAAAGCAGATTTCATAATGCTGTTCAAAATCATAAGCATTTTTAATAGAACAAACATTTTTGTACACAGCAAGCTATGATCTTGAATGCATTGCCAAAAGGGTGATTGAAGCAGTTCAATAATACCTTCTAAAAGGGACTGAATAAATACCTGATTGTGAAATAACTGCAGAGCTGTGGGAAAACAACAGGCAAGTGGGACAAATTGATTAGCTCTTACAAAGATGTGGCATAGGCTAGTTAAGTCAAATGAACTCCATTGAGTTGCATCATTCCATGATATATCAACTGAACACATCATTTAAAACCTCAGATACATCACAAGGAATACAAACATCAGGCAGAATTCTCCCAAAAACATTCAAAGTATAGTCACTGGCAGTAAACGAGGTGTAAATCCTACTAGGTGTTGGGCGTGATCGCAATCCACCCACGCTTCGAAATATATTTGGAGGGAGTTGAGGGGCATGGCCTAAACATGCCGGCAAGCCAAGTTTCACAGAGATGTTACAGTAAAGGTGTCTCCCTCCAGCATCCTTACCGGCATCAACTCCCTCTACTCCACCCCTCCCCCAACCATCCTCGGTGGCATCACCCCTACCCCCCTTCCCCAATCACTGATACTGGCAGCCTCCTAGGTGAGTGACAACCCTAGGGGTTGCTTCATGTCTTCCCCCCCCTACTTTCATGCCATAGCAGTGCCAACCTGGGACTGTCCCATGGCAGTGCCAGATGGTGGTGACAGGGGACCCAGAGCAACAAATTTCAAAGACAGACATCCTAATCTGTAGGTTACTCAACTTTCTGACAATTAATAACTTTGAAAAGGTATCAATGGTGCTAAATTAAGGTCGAGACACAAGATTGGAAGGCCTGATGGCATGCCGATGGGCAGCTTTTTTCATGAATATTCATGAGATGCAAATAGAAATCATGCCACCTGCCAGCAGGAAGACTAACTCACCATGAGCAGAACTGCCATGTGCTTTTAAGCTGGTGTATTTCTGACGTCTTTGCTCCGCTACATTCTCCGCTCCCGCCTATCATCAAACCTGCCAAAGGTGAGATCGGAGAATTCTGTCCACTGAGCTTTTCCTCCAGATTCTATTTATATCACAAAAGAAAACAAGAAATAAAAACCGAAGACCCATTGAGCTTCTTTCACCTTTCAATACGATCATGACTGATCTTGGGTTTCAAGTCCATTTTCCCACCCAATCCCTGTCATTTTATTCCCTGAGACACAAATCTCAACCTTAAGTATATTCAGTACTGACACATTCACAACCCTTTGGGAGCAGAGAATTCCAATGATTCACAAGCATTTGACTGAAACAATATTGCCTCATCTCAGTTCTAAGCCAAAACCGTTTGGAAATGCACAACAGGTGAAGTATTTTGAGGCTACTTAAGAAAGATTGTACTGAGACAGGTGGTGTCTTCAGCCGACGAAACAAGCTGAAGGCTGCTCACTCTCTCCTTCTCTCTTTTGAATTCAAGAAGCCAGCTCTACCAGAAACCTACCAGCAAAATGTGATTTTGTAATAATTGTAACGTCTTCTTCTACATCTGGCCACATCCAAGAAACCAGCTAATCGAAATCAATCATAGCAGTTAAATCTACGCTTCAGGGATAATCAAAGGGCACCTAAATGTGTATTAATTAACTTTTTGTTATTGACCTTTAATTTCCTTTGTTTCAAATACATTTGTGTCTGCCCACTGGCCTGAACACTTTTTAAATTATTTTTCTTGGGTTTAGTGGCTAATAAATTAGATTTCTTTGTCTCAAAAGCCTTGCTTGGTTGGCTATTTATTGCTCAAAGCTTAAATAGTTAAGTATATTTTGATTTGGGAACGGCATATCCTCATGAAAAAGAAGCATAAAGCTTTGTTTTGACCGACCAAGGAGGTTGAATAGAGGGGAGCCAATTAACCCTTCTCACCTGATCATAACAAACTTTCATGCCTTTTAAAATGATTGTTTTTATATGTTTGAGATCAAAGTGAAGAACCTTATACGCCAAAGTGAAGAACCCACATTATACGCCATCTGCCATTTTGTTGCCCATCCACTTAGTCTGTCGATATCTCTTTGCAACCTTGTTGTGTCAACTCTCAGCTTGCATTTCCCCCAGCTTTGTGTCATCATCAAAGCTAGCTGTATTACTGTCTCTTCAAATAAGTCATTAATATGGATTAATAAATAGCTGAAGCCCCAGCACTGATCCCTGTGGCACTCCACTAATCACCAACTTGAAAACAACCCACTTATCTCTGTTTCATGTGTGTTAACCAATCCCCTAACCATGCTAATGTATCACACCTAACTCCACAAATCTTTATCTTGTAGCATCTTAACAAATGCTTTTTGGAAATCCAAATATACTACATAAATTGGTTTCCCCTAATCTAATCCACCAGTTACATCCTCAAAACTCAAATAAATGTGTAAACCATACTGACTTGTTCTAATCATACTATACTTTTCTAAGTGCATTATTGATTCTTCCTTAATAATAAGATTCCATGAATTTCCGAACGGCTGTGTAGTTCCACTTTCTCTTCCTCCTTTCTTGAGTAGCTGTGTTAATTGTTATAATTTTGTTGACCAATTTGAATTGCTTCTTCAAATGTTCCCCATTTTTCATTGGTCGCCCTACCGTTTTGTCTATTTATGAAACCAGTTTTCCACTCACACGTATGTAATTGGCTTTGTTAGTGTTGAAAATTCTTGTTTGTGATTGGAGTATGTAATTTTCAAACTTAATATGGAATTCAATGGTAGTATGATCACTATTTCCCAGTGGATCTTTTACTCGGATGTTATTAACGAACCCTGCCTTATTTAATATGAGATCTAAAATAGCTTTATCCCTATTTGGTTCCTCAATGTATTGCTCCAAGAAACTGTCACAAAAGCACTCTACAAACTAATTTTCCAGGCCACCGTTGCCAATTTGATTGGTCCAATCTATATAGTGATTAACATTCTCACGCCTTTGTTACAAGCTCCAATAATTTCTTGTTTACTGTTCTGTCCAATGGTATATTATAGGGGAGCTTTAAACTTCTACCCAACAGCATTTTCTGACCCATGCTTTTGCTAATCTTCACCCAGGCTGATTCTATTTTCTGAGCCAAGGTTCTTTCTCACTCATGCCCTTTATCAGGGCTACCACTCCTACTTCATTCTGTCTTTTTAAAATGTTGTGTACCTGGGATATATATTGTCCCCACCTTTTAACCATTTCTCTACTGGTGATTAGATCTAAACCACTTACCTCTATTTGTGTCCCAAGTTCATGTATCCTATTGATGCTTCACATATTTAGATAAAATTACTCCAGTTACTTTGTGCGCATTTCATTCCCTGCATGGACCTTGCCCTCTGATGTGCTATTACGGTTAAACTCTGTCCGTTCCTGTCTCTCAGCTCATCATACCTACAACGATATACTTTCCAATTGCCTCGACTTTTATCTTTGGATTTCTAAATCTCCCTTCACCTGAACTCCCCTCCTTCTGTTAGCTTAAAGGAATTTTTCCCAACGCTGACCATATTTGCAAGTGCACTCTTTAGTTATAAACTCTTCCTTTTCCTGTCAAATGCTGGCTATCATTACCCACTTCGCTATCCTGCACTATTGCCTTGTCCTTCCTCTGTAACTTTATAAATTTCACCTCACATGATGCCTCCACCCACGTTTATATATTATATAACTTGCCAGGACACTGATCCCAGCGTATTTTTGGTGAAGTCTGTACAGTTCCATCTTTTCCCATTACTTCGGCCAGTGCCATGAATCAAAACCGCTTCACCCACACCAACCTTTTGAGCCACGCATTCAACTCTCTCCCATCTTTGAGCAGCTCTCTCCAACCTCTGAGCCATGCATTCCATGCCTATATTGCTCTGTACCTTAGTGGAAATTAATGTGCCTTTTACTCTTGCAGAAAAGTGCATCAGTCCGAGCGTGAGTACAGGAAAATAAGGCAATCTAGCTAATTCTCAGACCGAAGGCAGCTATGTCCTTCTTAGCCACCAGAGGAAAGGGTTTGCATCTCACCCAGTCCAATAATCCAATGCCCAGAATGTCGCACTCTCCTCTGATGTCGTTCCCCTGTTAGTCTCAGGTAGAAACTGGCGAAATTATCCCATCGGGAGACTAAGTCCCGACGCCAGAATGAAAACTGGAGTGTTTCACTCCGGCATCGGAGGTCGCTCCTCGCCCCCTATTCTCCCACCCCCAGAGGGCTAGGAGCGGCGCCACGTCCATTACACGCTGGGCCTTGGCGCCGCGTAAAAGCGGCACTGCGTAAATTGATGTCACCAGCCCATGCGCAGGTTGGCCAGCGCCAACCCGCGCAAGCGCGGCTGCCGTCCTCCCCGCGGCCGCCCCGCAAAAAATGTCGGATGGATCTTGCGGGGCGGCGGAGGAAAAGAGTTCCTCCTTCAGAGAGGACAGACTGACGATCGGTGGGCACCGATCGTGGGCCAGACCCCTTTTGAGGCCCCCCCGCCCCCGGTGCTGGACCCCCCCCCTCCCCCCCCCCCAGCGTTCCCGCGCTGATCCCACCGGCAGTGACCAGGCGTGGACGGCGCCGGCGGGAACCCGTCGTATTGGGCAGGCCGCTCGGCCCATCTGGGCCGGAGAATCGCCGCTCGACCAATACAAACGGCGAGCGTCGATTCTCCCAGCGGCCAGCCGTAAATCTCGCCGCGCGGATTGGGAGGGGTGGGAGAATCGCGTGCGGGTGCCGGGGCGGCATGGCGGGACTCACGCGGCGCCCCGGCGATTTTCCCACCCGGCGTGGGGGGGGTAGAAGAGAGAATTCCGCCCATTATGTTCCTGTAGATCCGGGGCAACACGGTGTCACAGTGGTTAGCACTACTGCCTCACAGGGCCGAGGTCCCAGGATCCATCACGGCCATGGGTCACTATCCGTATGGAGTTTGCACATTCGCCCCGTGTTTGTGTGGGTTTTGCCCCATCAACCCAAAGATGTGCATGGTAGGTAGATTGGCCATGCTAAATTGCCCCTGAATTGGAAAAAATGAATTGGTTACTCTAATTTTTTTTTTAAATGTTCCTGTAGATCCTCTCCCTGGAATATGATCCTTTGAGAAATTCGCATTTGTGACCCTCAGCTGGCATTGGTCCAGTGCCTTTGCTGGTTTTGTCAAGTCTTCATCCCTTTAATGGTAGCTCGGAGATGGATTTCCACTCTCAAGACCCAGACTCAAAAGCATTGCAACTACAGCTCCTGTACTGCCTGCAGAATTTGGTGTGAACTGGTGACCAAATCCTCTGCCCTCTTCAAGCAGATGCATCAGCTCATCAACTGACTTCCAAAAGCAAGCTACAAATGTTGCCACAATTTGCCACAAGAAGTAAATTCAAAGCACATGAGCTACAAGTTGGATGACTATTCCTTTGAATAGTGTGTGCGGAGGGGTGGGGGGAAGGAAACGGGTGGATGGGGATGGTAATTCCTCTTACAACGGAATGCACATTTGCATGATTTCCACATGTACCCACTGTACCTGGTTCAAATTCTGAAAACATGCCCGGATCAAGCAGCTGATTGACCTCATAACCAGATGTCTCCTAATGTATCTGGCATACAAGTGGCATGACTGCACTTGCATCTTTCAAGCATTGTGTACCATGTAGGTCTTACTGCGAGTGACAGAAAGTGATGTGTTCACCTTTCTTTCATATTGATGCTTCATTAGCTATAAATCTCAATTTCAGAGCCTACATCTGAGCTGCCAATATCATGGCTTCAGAATATACTGGGGTTGTATAACAGTTTCCTATAATTTAGGGTGGTTTTGCAAGACCCCATGTTGGTAGCAGGGCCTCATAGAGGCCGATGGGGGATTGAAAAATCGCAACTCTTGGTATTTTACTGGATTGACTTCAATGGACATAAAATCTCTGGCAAAAGTGTCTGAAGAATGTATTCTATCTTTTCAAAGATGCGGTACTAATAGCATAAACAGCATTGCTGAGATCAAACATAGAACATTGTGCCCACAGTAAATAGGGTACAGAGAGGCAGGAAAGGTGATTCCAGATGTAGGTTATTGAGCTCTGAAGATTAGCTCAGAAAATTAAATTGATTCCTTTTGGGAAACAGATGACTGAGTAAGTATGAAATTTGAGATTTTACAATAAGGTATTCCTACAGTAGACATATACAGTATTTTCTGCAAACCAAGAAAAGTTCAAAACATATGGAAAAAGAGAAAAGGGAGGATTTTGAAAAGTGCATTTCAAATTTAGGGCATCCTAAAGTATTTTATAGTCATTAAAGTACTTTTGAAATATAGGGGGGGGGGGAGGGGGGGGGGTGAGATTTTTTGGCCTTTCTCGCCAACACGATCTGCCAGTCACGCCAACGACGAACCCTCGTTGTGGGCTTCCTGGCGGCAGGGGGTGGATTCAAAGAGAATTCCCATTGACAGCGGTGGGAACAGAAGATCCCACCTCTGGTCAATGGCACGCTGCCAAGAAAGTTTATAGGAGGCGGTGAAAATCCCCCCCCAACATCGTTACTGGTGTAATGGAAAGAAATCCAGCACACACAGCAAGCTCCACAAAATGTAATCATGACCAGAATATATATTTTTAGTGGTGTGGATTGCGAAATAAACGGTCAGAAGACCAGGAATAAATCCCCTGCTCTCCTTTGAAATAATACCATGTGATCTCCACCTGAAAGAACAGGCAGAGAGCCTCCATTTTACAACGTATCACCCCCAGTAGTGCTGAACTCCTTCGGCACTGCATTGGAGTATTAGACTAGTGTTTCCCTTACCCCACGTTCAATAAGTTATTAAAATCTGCGTTTGGTTATGTGAGGCAATGACCCACAAAGTTTGTGTAGAGCTAGAGACTCATGACCCTCTGTAACTTTGGCTCCTGTCTTCTGGCCAAGGTAAATGCATTACTGGTACTGCATTTACCTTGACCATTTCCACTGGGTGGCTCAACAGTGTAATTGCACTTGATTATTTTGGGTGACGCGGCATTTATAATATCAGACAATTGTTAGTTTTAATAAAGCTAATAGTGTTTAACATTTAAAGTTAACATTTTACATGCAGTGTTCTTGGCCTGCATTTTCTGGTTGTAATGACAAAACAAACTGTCAATGTTTGCCATCATTAATCCTCTGAAATTGACAGCAACCTCGTGTGGGAGACATGCACAGCTAAAGTTAGAAATTTCAAAGTTGCTGTCAGTAATTCCGTGATTCACTACAGGGTACCTTTTGAAGTCTCTGCACACTGCAATCAATTAGAAATCACTGAGCTGATGAGAACTTTCCCTTTATCATGGCAATATCATTGTTAAAAATTCTTGGAAAGGTTAATTGTTTCTAATGCCTACTACATCAAAACGACGATTGAAGTACCACTCTCGCCCTGAAAAACTAGTTTTACATGTATGTAATCTTTTCCATTTTGATAATCCCATAGTTTTTAATATCCACGTTCTTTTACCTTCTAATATGTATGTGCCAATTTTTTATTTTGCTGTCTTTATTGATTTATTTAAAAAGTGAAAGACGATCAATGCATTTTACTTCCTGGTTTACCCTACTTGGTAATATCGCTATTGCTAGGTGCCTGATGGTCCCCTTGACATGGCTCCAGATTCAAATAAAGGTCAGGAAAAGAGAAATCCATGCTACAGAGATATGTGGCGACTTCCTTTGAGCTGCTACTTTGATGCTGGTCACAAAATCAAGGCCACAAAATTAACGTCAATGCACTTTTAACGCAACACACTAAACTGAAAACACTGAAGCTAGGTACTTTCTCGGTTCACAACACTCATTGAAAGTGCATTTATCCATTTAGCAAACATGCAGATGGCAATCTCCCCCTTTCCGGTATTCATACTTACGTACTTTTCCCAGGGACATGGTTACTGCTCAGTGCTCAGAAGGGAGCACTGGCCAACATTCTTTACCCTGTATAAGAAGCAATCTCACCTCGACTAAGAGCAGCTGATTTAGCACAGATAATAAAGAAGGGAGGCCAAAACGTGGTGCACTCTGACCAGATACACCCAGCAAGCCGTCTGTTGCAGCCCTGGCCGATCTTGTGGGAATAAGGGCAAATTTACTCATTAGGCTACCAATGGGCACCCCCGAGAGTCTTGGCTGCATCATCATCATGTTTCTTTCCGAGCAGATATCCAGGTTGTGAACGCACAAAGATTTTTAATAGCCTTCTCAACTTGTCCTGCCACCTTCAAGGGTTTCATACATAAACGGATCTGACAGTCTCTGCACTTCCTTTAAAATTGTTCCATTTAGTTCACATTGCCTCTGCTCATTCTTCCGGACAAAATGTATAACTTCACAATTCAGGGTGGAAGTAAAGGCCGGTAAATGCACAAATTCCTTAAATGTGCTCCCAGCATGTGAGGCTCTACGGCAGAATTATTGTTTCAGAAATTATCCCTTTTTTTATTGAAAGCTTCTGAATTTCATACTTTTTTCTGATAATGCATCACACCAAAGCAGAGGAGAGGACTTGAAAAAAAATTTAAAAGGTGAATATACAAAAAAGTATTTTCTTCATTATGCAAAATATCTCTCATCATGCTGTGCATTTACATAGCCTCTGCTTGATGTTTTGAGTCTCATAATGCATGCAACCCAAAAAAGTAAAGCTGCACCATTACACCTGATTACATCTTCTTTCCAATTGCCAGCCATAACAAATCGGAAAATCTACCCTACAGTGTACACATTGCAGAAATTACATCCTTCGTGTGCTCATGCACTAATCATTTAATTGGCACTAATCATTTAATTGTATGTAAAACATGAGTATACTAATTCCTGCACAGATGTGGAGATGCCGGCGTTGGACTGGGTTGGGCACAGTAAGAGGCCTGACAACACCAGTTTAAAGTCCAACAGGTTTGTTTCAAATCAGCATCGTCTTGCATCATCGACTTTGTCTATATATCTGTTTCTGGATCCCACCTCTTCATTCACCTGAGGAAAGAGCTGCGCTCCAAAAGCTTGTGATTGGAAACAATTCCTGCACAACCAACAAGAAATCTAACCTGAAAATAAACACCATTTTCATTGTAACTAGAATGAAGATGCAGGAAGCTGGATTCAGGTTGGTGTTTGCGGCTTTGTCCTCAGGATCGGTCTGGTCTTATGACCAGAAAGTCAGTGGCGGCCCGCACCAATCCTCCATCTGGTGTGGGGTTAGCAGCCACGCAGCGTCAAGGCCCCGGCTTTACCTGCGGATACAGCTGCAGAATGGCCGGATCCGTGGCCGCGCCGTGCAGCATGGCACTGACCGCATGCAGACCCAACCTGCCAAAAACTAGCCCCCCCCCCCCCCCCCCCCGCCCTGTCGCCAGCTTCGGTACCCCGGACCATCACACACCAGTGCCCCAGTCCCTGCTGAAGTCCCGCTTGCCAGTGGAATGGCTCCCCCCACCCCGCAACTGTGGCGGGGCTGGACTCAGTCCGCAGCCACCATGCGAGGTCCCCAAATGGTGTGAGCACACGCGAGCGACGCTGTCGGGGTCTTGGCCCATTGGGTGGGGGGGGGGGGGGGAGCATCGGGGAGCGTCTCAGGTGATGGCCTGAGGCCATCCATACAGCGTGCACCGTACATCAGCGTGGGGACAGAGCATCGCAAAAAACGCACCTTCCCCGATTCTGGCGTAAACGGGGATTCTTTGGCTGATTCGGACTGGAATGCATGTACAATAAACACCGTTGCATATCATTAGTGGGCCCCACTTGGTATTCTCTGGGGCCTCCAGGATTCTCTGCCTCCAATGGGCTGAGCTCCTGGCGGCACAGTTCACTTGTGCTTTTAAACATCGTGAAACCAGCGTTGTGGTTGATGAGGGAGAGAGAGAGAGAGAGGTTGTAGGATACAGGAAGTAACTGTGGGCGGCTGGGCCAGACATTGGCGAGCTGGTTGGGGTGGGGGGCCCTGCCAGGGCCGTGGGCCTGGAGGTTGGAGGGGGTGGAAACAAGCTGAGTGTCCGGGGTGACCCCTACAGGACTGGGGCGGTGCTAAGGCACTGACCGCCATTACCGCGGCCTGCGAGGCAGCCATCTAGCTGCGCAACTACTGACCACCCACCTTGGCCTCTGGTTCTGCAGAGTGACACCACCCCCACCACACCACCCGGTGGGCCAAACAGGACAACACCCACAGTAGCTCCCACGGGGGCAAGAGGCGGGGGCCGCGGAGCATATCACTGGCAAGGGCAGTGCCAGCCAATGGTACCCGTGGCATCAGGGACAGGCACCAGGACCAGAGGCCCCCATGGTGCCAGCCGCCGAAGGGGTTTATGCGGGTGCAGAGCCCACAGTGCCATCTGGGGCCACCATGTAACCTGTTAGACCTGGTTGGGCACGAGGCAACACATCATGCTAACAAGCCAGCCTTTCACCCCTGCAGACAATGCATATTGGGATTCAAACAGCAATGGTGGCCTTCGTGCTAGTCGCCGCTGCCCTGGGGGATGCCCTGCAGCTGTACGAGCGGGCACTGCTCGAGGAGGAGGAGGAATCTGCAGCAGCAAAACGTGCAACAGCGGAGCATGCTGCAGAGGGACAGACGGCAGCCACCCAGGATGGAGAGCCAGTGGTCCAACAAGCTGAGGAGGAGGTGTCAAAGAGGTACCGCGTGAGGCCTCGCGTGTACCGGCACCGCCTGTTATTCGAGGATCTGCTGGACTGGGCATGCCAAAGAATCCGGCTGAGCAGAGAGGTAGTGCAATATATCTGCCAGGTGACACTCCTGGCACCGCAGAGATATGGGCGAGGACACCCTTCCAATGTCACCCACCCGAGGTAACAGTTACCCTGAACCTTTTTCGCCACGGGATCCTTCCAGGCACCAAATGCTGTCTTGCCCGGGACCTCAGATCTTGGTGCACAGGTGCATCCATGCCATCACGGACGCCGTATTTGACCAGGCAGATCAATACATCTATTTCAGTGTTGACCGAGCCCACCAGGATGCGTGTGCAGCGGGGTTCACCACCATCGACAGGATGCCCCGGATAATGTCTCCCTATGAGCACCTGCAGATGACAGTCCGCTCTACAGCAACTGAAAGGGGTTGGTGAACACGCAGCTGATATGCATCATTCACCTCTGCACCCAATACCCGGGCAGTGTGCACAGCGCCTTCATCCTGGCACACTAGATGATTCATGTTTGAGACGCCCCCCTGGCTGGGAGGTTGGCTCCTGGGCGACAGGGGGGTATCTACTCCGGTTGTGGCTGATGACACCTATCCAGAGGCCACAGACCGATGCGGAGACCTGCTCCAACAACGTCCACGTAGCAACCAGGGGCGTGATCGAGTGGTTTCACTCGAGTGGCTTCAGCCTCCTGAAGATGCGGTTCAGGTGCCTGGACCACTCTGGAGGGGCCCTCCAGTCTGACACTGAGAGGATCGCCCGAAACGTGGTGGTCTGTTGCGTCCTCCACAGCATCGTGCAACAGAGGGGCAATGTGCTGGAGGAGGACGTGGAACACCACGCCTCATCCACAGAACAGGATGCGGAGGAGGGGGAGGCTGTGTAGGACAACGGGTCCAGGCAGGCACAGAGGCCGCACGATGTGTGCGCCAGGGCCAACGTACACGGGACGGTGTGATCACCACTAGGTTCACCGACTAGAGGGACTTGCCAGGGGCACGGAAACCGCATCCCACCCCCACAACCTCCCCCTGCCTGCAACCCCTTTGTGATATACACCTGCCGTACTACAGGTTGCGAACCCTGGGTTGACAGTAACAGTGGGTCATTAGTGACCCTGGTGCTCCACATCGTCTGACAATGTCTGACTCCGGCCCACTTTCCGCCATCCACCTGGGTGATCCCTGCATGTGAACCGGCCATTCCATCACACGGACCCATTAATTCCCTGGGGTGACGGTGGTGGGAACGGTCGGAGGGGGAGCCTGGGCCACCGACAACATCACACCATTCCCACCCCCCAACACCTTTGGCCAGCCCAGACCAGTCCATCCCTCATACCCACCGGACAGAGCACTGAGACATGTTCTAACAGTTTTAACAGGTGTTTCATGTGAACAAATATTTATGTGTGCCCTAGCCCCTATAACTGGTGTCTAACTTTCTGGCCTCACAGGCCCTACCACTATGGCTTTGTGGTTCCCTAGACAGTACAGCAGGAGTGGAGGTGGACTGCTGACCCCTTCCCTGCGACTAGGGTCCCCATTGGCACACATTTCCTATGGGGGCCTGGCAGCTGCTCTGGCGTCCCGGGTGGCGTGGTGCCGCCCTGTTCTGCCCGCTGCCCACCAGAGATGGGCGGAGGGGGGGAGGGGGAGGGGGGGAGGGAGTCCAAGATGCGGCGCTGTTCTGGACCCCCCCCCGCAGGAGTCACCGCAGGGGCCCCAGCACCTCCTCCTCCCTTGGGGTGCCCGATTGCCCCCGGGCTTCTCCATGGGATGGTGGTATGAGCGGAGCCAAAATCCAAGGTCACCCTGCCACCTGGGGCTGTCAGTCCTGGATGCCCGCATTGGTATCGACCAGGGTCTGCGACGCTGGCCAGCACCTGGGCAATGGCGCCAATGCTCTCAGCCATGGCCTGCTGAGACTGGGCCACACTGAGTAGCGCTGTTGCAAGCTGCAGCTGGCTCTGGCACATGGCTGCCTGTGAGTTGGCAGCCCTGTCCTGGGCCATGGCCCCCGCCTGCACAGGTATCCCCAGGCCTTGCATAAGCTGACCCATGTCCGACTCCGCCGCCCCCCATAGCCTCCACCAAGGACACCACCCGTGCGGTTTCAGCCTGGGTGGCACTCATGTCCAGCACCACTCCCTGCCCCTGGTTGGACTCCTCCACCTGCCTCTGTATGTGCTGGAAGCTGGCCGTCATCCCCTTCTCTGGTCCCTGGGTCTCTGACTGCATCTGAACTAGGGGTGTGAGTGGATATTCCAGGAACCCGGGACCCGTCTGGGCGGCAGCTGGCTGCTGGGGCCGGGCTGTTCTCCGACCGTCCGGCCCCTCAGCTGCTCCTACCTCCACCTGCTGTACCGGAGCGGCTGTGTGGTGCGCACCAGTGAGTGTCGCAGAAGCGTTCCCAGTTAGGAGCCCAACCGAGGTGATAGTCTCTGACGTGGTGGAAGGTGTAGGAGACAGCAGTGACAGAAAGTCTTTGAAATCATCGGACCTGAAGTCCGGGGTTTCCTGTGTTGTGTTGTGTGTCTGTCCTCTGTGTCTTGGTCCCCTGTGTCATGGTGTGTTGTGTGTCTGTCCCCTGTGTGACGGTCCCCTGTGTTTCTGTCCCCTGGGTTGTGGTGTCCTGGCTCTTCTCGGGCGGACGGCTGTTGTTACGGCTGCCGTCCCCGTCGGTGCTTGGGTGCTTGGGGGACACCGGCCCTGGCACTGGCTGGGGGCGCCAGATGGTCCGGGACCAGCGCCAGCTGGTGCTACAAGACACAAGACGGCATGTATGGTTAGACAGACAGACGGGGATGAGACATGCGGTGGTGACGGGATGGGGTGAGGGGGTTGGGGATGGTGGGAGTGGGCACACGTGTTGTGAGGGGCCTCATACCAGGCAGGGGGTTCTCACTTGGTGGCGCGCCTCCAACCCCCGCATCGGCGTCCTCCCACTCCTCCAGTCCGCCAACAATGTCCAGTGCCCTCCGCTCGGGCACAGTGAGGGGATGTAGTTCTGGTGGTCTTCCTCCAGTCTTCTCCCGCTCCCAGCCGTTATGCACAGTCTTCCCCTGGGGGGGGGGGGGGCAGTCACGTGTGTGGGTGGGGGGGGGGGGGGGCAGTCACGTCTGTGTGTGTGTGTGGGTGGAGGGGGCGGTCACGTGTATGTGTGTGGGGGTGGGGGGGGGCTGGCGGTCGCGTGTGTGTGTGTGTGGTAGGGTAGGGTGGTTGGTGCCAGGGGCACAGTGCTGGGTACTCACCGTCTGCCCTAAGGAGGTGTTGCAGCTTCCTTCGACATTGGTCTGCGGTCCTGGCCACCGCCCCAACGGCTTCGGCCACCTCTGCCCACGTATGCCGAATGATGGCCCTTGCTGTCCTGCGTCCCGGCCCGGGGTACAACACCAGCCTTCTCTCCTCCACGGCGTCCAGGAGGGTGTCCAACTCGCCGTCCTTAAATCGCGGAGCTGCTCTTCTGGCAGCCATCTTGCCTGCGACGCTGAGCGTGTGGGGGAGGGGGGGGGGGGGAATGTTTATGAGCAGCCGCGGTGCCACATCAATGACAGACCCGGCGGATCGGCAGCCACTCCCTCGGGCACTTCACGTTCCACCCACGCCAGCCCCTTGTGGGTTGTTGAACAGCTCCGCCTGTGGGCCCGATGACGCCATCGTGAATCTCCACGGTTTTCATGACGGCGTCAACACTTAGCCCCATTTTCGGAGAATCCAGCCCACTGTCTGGGAAACCAGACAGTCCGCCCCAGCGTCACTTTTTTGGAGCTTGGGGAGATTGTCACTGAAATCTCCCAGATTTTGAATTTTGTCTGGAGTGGGAAGGTATAGAACATAGAACAGTACAGCACAGAACAGGCCCCTCGGCCCTCGATGTTGTGCCGAGCAATGATCACCCTACTCAAACCCACGTATCCACCCTATACTCGTAACCCAACCCCCCCCCCCCCCCCCACCTAACCTTACTTTTTAGGACACTACGGGCAATTTAGCATGGCCAATCCACCTAACCCGCACATCTTTGGACTGTGGGAGGAAACCGGAGCACCCGGAGGAAACCTACGCACACACGGGGAGGACGTGCAGACTCCGCACAGACAGTGACCCAGCCGGGAACTGAACCTGGGACCCTGGCGCTGTGAAGCCACAGTGTTATCCACTTGCGCTAGCGTGCTGCAATGCAACTTGGAGATGGTACACACTAATAAGGATAGTTGGGAGAAATGGGGCAATTAAAAGAGAAAATGGCAGTGACAGAACTGAGCTATTGGTCTGAAAGGGATGCAGTTGGGAACCAGACAGTCTTGGCACCGCAGGTCCAGAATAAAAAACAGTAAAACGGCAAATTAAGCATCCCGGCCTGAAGTTTCAACTGAGCTTTCTTGTGCCTCAGATCTTATGGATCACAACCGACCCCGCAACGACCAATTGCTCTTCAATACCTGTGTGCAAAAATTGCAGTTTCCTCCAGCCAGCAGTTTATCCATTTCTATTCTTCTGAAACCTTGGAAAGATGACCCTTCTTCTGCAGCTATAGTACTCTGTCTTCGGAAATGGACAATTCTGTGCCGAATGTTGGCCAAAAGAGCCGATGACCGCTTATTAGTACCTCTGCTACCACTAACTGCTGTCATGAGTGCTTTTTGCTTACTGTGTTTCAGCTTATTTATTTCAGCACAAATAAATGGCAGTTGTTATCTTTGATGTCTCTTGAGTTACATTCCACCATGTTGATGCACAATGTTCTTTGGCAAGCTATTTCAAAAGTTAACAGAGGCAATGCCAGTGATTTAATGTGAGTACATTCATTTTTTAAACCACCCATAAATCTGTTCCGGAATGCACGCTCTCATAATTCTCCAAAATTACATTGGGAGGACAGATTTTTTTCAAAACCATAATAACGGGCGCGATTCAGCGGCCTCGTCGCACCCGACGTGGTATCAGGACAAGGCCACTGAATCTCACGAGACCACTCGTGAGATTTGCGATGTTCGAAACTATGGGTTTGGAAGCAGGAATGAGTTGTCACGATCTATATTGAACCCTCACTGGGCCGTACAGCTCATTTAAATACACATTTGCCGGAACTGCCAGGGTGCTCGGCTGGCAATGCCAGAGCTTGAGTCCGGAGGGGTCTTACCAGATAGAGGTACGGGGGCCTCCCCACAGTTGGGAAGATGGGAAGATGGGGGGGGGGGGGGGGTCCTGAAAGTGTGAGGGAAAGATTGGGGTAGCCAGTGGCATTGACTGGGTGGAGCTGAGCTCTGCCTCTGCTTTTACTTTCTTTTTTGAGCTGGCAGCTGCAATGTGTCTTAATTTCGTTTTCATTCAAACAAGAAGCTTTATATCTCTCTCTCTCGCTAAAGAATGTCTCCAGATCACTTGATGATTTCAAAGTAATACCTGTTTCTGTAAGGGATGCAAACCTACTGTCTTTGTTAAAAGGGTTTTTTGACTTATGGATGTTGTTTGGAAAGTTATTGAGGGTTATAGAACATAGAACATACAGTGCAGAAGGAGGCCATTCAGCCCATCGAGTCTGCACCGACCCTCACTGCCACACTATCCCCGTAACCCTATAACCCCTCTTAACCTTTTTGGTCACTGAGGGTAATTTATCATGGCCAATCCATCTAACCTGCACGTCTTTGGACTGTGGGAGGAAACTCAGGCAGACACGGGGAGAACGTGCAAACTCTGCACAGACAGTGACCCAACGGGGAATCGAAACTGGGGCCTGGCGCTGTGAAGCCACAGTGCTCCACTTGTACTACCGTGCTGCCCTAATTTATAGAGTATTGTATCTGGGGGATTATCAGTGTTGATAGTTTACTGCGTGTTTTTAAAATGTTAACTAGATTCATAGAATAAACCTTGTCTTTGTTTAAAAACACTTTTAGATCTCTTTTGCATCCCACCTGTAAAGTGGGCCCTTGTGCTCCCCATAACCAAAATCTGTTCAAAGTTGTGGGCCAGGTGAACTCCATGATATACTTTGCTGTGCTCTAAACCCTGGCCCATAATACCAGACAAAATGGCATTCAATCTGCGTGGAGCCTTTCCTCATCAGCAGGAAATCCCTCCTGGTGTGGCCCCAGCGGAGAAATACTTCCCCAGGCCAAACAAAAACTGCAAAGTGCTACAGCCGCCCAGAAACACCCCAATTTGCGCTCGAAACCGAACACAGAAATTCTTCGGGTAAATCACGCCCAAAATCTCCATCACTGAACAGGGGCGGGATTCTCTGAAAATGGAGCTAAGTCCCCAAGCTGACAGGAAAACCGGCGCCAACCAGTCCAGCGTCAACAGCCCCCGAAAATGAGGAATTCTCCAACCTTTCGGAGGCTTGGATGATGCTGGAGTGGTTGGCGCCGCTCTAGCCCGCGCCGAATGGCTGGCGCGAGTTTGCGCATGCGCGGAACAGCAAGCATGATCTCGCGTATGCGCAGACAGGCTGGCGTATTTATGTGCATGCGCAGACCGGCGGTGTATTTCCACGCATGCGCGGGGTTCCCTTCTACCCAGCCCCCGGGTAATATGGCAGAGCCCTACAGGGGCCCGGCGCGGAGGAAAGAAGGCCCCCCCCCACGGAACCAGCCCGCCCTTAGATCGGTAGGTCCCGATTACGGGCCAGGCCATTGTGGGGGCCCCCCCTGGGGTCGGATCCCCCCACGCACTCCCCCCAGGACCGCCCCCGCACACTTACCTGCCAGGTCCCGACGTGCGTGAGGTGAGTAATTCACGCCGGTGGGACTGGTCAAAACTTTACGGCCACTCGGTCCATCGGGGCCCGGAGAATCGCCGAGGGAGCCGCTGTCATTGGCCCCCGACCGGCGTGGCGGGAATCCTGCCGGCCCCCGAAAAGGTGCCGGAGAATAGGGCAGCCGGCAGCAGGGCGGGATTCGCGCCTCCCCCCGGGATTCTCCTAGCCTGCTTCAATCAGATTTTATCGCCATTTTCCTGACTGCTTGATTAACAGCTGGAGTATCAGGGACATTGAGGACATTATCAGCAGTGAAAAACACTCTTGAATAGCTCCGCACTTGAACCAAAAGACTCCCAGTTACAGCTGTGCTCTCCCAGTTCACCCAATAATATTGATTCATGCAGCCATCTTCGAGGGGCAGTCTACCCACATGTAGAAACAGCCTTTTCACAAAGACTGGGTTTTAAAATATTTCTCAGCAAAATAAAATTCCAATTCCTCTACTGGTTTCCAGGAAACTTCTCCAACAAATTAGTTTGGCGAGAGAATCCAAAATTGTATCCTCATCGCCAGACTGTGATAATATTATTTTTAATTTATTTGATAAGTTTTTAAAAATAGAACCAAGAAAAATTATGGCACAGAAAGAGACCATTCAGCCCACCATGTCTGACTGGAGCGACTTCTCATGGGGCTGTGCCTGGGCCTGGCCAAGATGGCTATTAACAGGTCTAAGCAAGGTGGCACAGTGGTTAGCACTGCTGCATCACAGCTCCAGGGTCCCAGGTTTGATTCCCGGCTTGGGTCACTGTCTGTGCAGAGTCTGCATGTTCTACCCGTGTGGACGTGAGTTTCCTCTGGGTGCTCCGGTTTTCTCCCACAGTACAAAGATGTGCCGGTTAGGTGGATTGGCCATGATAAAAATTGCCCTTAGTGTCCAAAAAGGTCAGGTGAGGTTATTGGGCTACAGGGATAGGGGGTGGAGGTGTGGGCTATCCAAAGGCTAGTGCAGATCCGATGGGCTGAATGACCTCCTTCTGCACTGTAAATTCTATGATCACAGCACTGGGACCCCGATTCAATTCCCACTTTGGGTGACTGTCTGTGTGGAGTTTACACATTCTTCCCGTGTACGTGTGGGTTTCCTCCGGGTGCACCGGTTTTCTCCTACAGTCCAAAGATGTGCAGGTAGGTGGGGTTACAGGACTACAGGGATAGGACGAGGAGGTGGTGAGGTTACAGGACTCTCGGGATAGGGTGAGGAGGTGGACCCAGGTAGGGTGCTGTTTTTGAGGGTCAGTGCAAACTTAATAGGCCGAATGGCCTCCTTCTGCATTGTTGTGGTTCTATGGAAGCAGTGGGTGCTTGACCAAGTTGTCCATCCTGACTGCCTCTTCTGTGATTATATCCATGCCGGGCTGTCCTTGGAAAGGAAGTACGTCATGTCCACCACACCGCCTTCCACAACTGGTGATTCCGCAGGGGCTGGAGTGCCTCATCTCTCCTCAGTAAGGGTTGGTTCATTAGTTAATTAATCCATTTCACTGTTGTACTCCGAGTACAAGAAAGACTTCAGGGGTACTGGATGTTGGCAGCTAGGAGGCTGATTATACATATAATGCTGCATTCTGTAAATAAGCCAACTGCCAAGAGAAGGATTTGTGTCTTGCTTCACCCTTCATCTTCTGGACTGGGATCTATTTTACAACAAGTACAAAGTTCAATGTATGCAGCTTCAAGCTGGGCACAGTGGAACATCATTTTGATGTGCAGAATATTATCGTTGTCATGCATACTACAGTGAAAGATGGAATAGATAGGGTAGGATAAAGACCTCCATATTTTGGTGCGGTAGCCAAATCTTAAAAAGGAATTCTTCCATCTTGCAACAACTATAAACAGCTGGACACATAATAACCCAAATGTCGGGCAAAGCAGCACTAAGAACTTTTGGAGTAACGCTCCTTGTTTTTTTTATCTATTGTTACTATGTTTGCAAGCAAAGCAAAGGGACATGGAGTCATTTACAGCACTAAAGTAGGTCATTTGCCCCATCAGGTTCATGCTGGCTTCCAGTAGAGCAGACCAGTCAGTCCCATTCTCCTTCTCTGTTCCTTTTGCCCTGCAAGTTTATTTCTCTCAAGCGACCACCAAATTTTCTTTCGAAATCATTTACTATCATTGCTTTCACCGCGGTCATGGGCAGTGTGTTCCAGGACATAACCACTCGCTGCGTAAAAAGGTTCTTCTTCACATTCTGTCTGAATCTCTCGCCCAAAACCTTAAATCTGTGTCCCCGAGTCCTTGCACAATCAGCTAATGGGGACAAACTTTATTTGTCTACATTTTCATTATTTTGCACACCTCTACCAAATCTGCACTCAGTCTTTATTTCAAGGAGAACAACCCTAGCTTGCCCAGCCTAACATTGTAGCTGAAATCCCCCACCTCTGGAACCACTCTGGTAACTCTCCTCTGTATTCTTTCAAAGACACTGGAGGGAATCGTCTTTTAGTAGCCTAACTGGGCCTAAATAAAAATTCAGAATAACTTATCTGCTTTTGTACTCACAAAAAACAAATCACCTCACAATTTTCTGTACTAAATTCAATTTGCACTACTTCCTAAGTTTTCACTGTTTCTATGCTTGGCACAGGGTCAATTATGGAAGAATATCAGTGGAAGAATGGCCGAGATCTTCCGGTCCCAACAGCAGTGAATGCTGAATCGTTTGCGAAATTGAAGGCCGCAAAAGCACCACAACTACTCGGGAGCCATCTTACACTAGAACTCAGAACTTGCGGTTCAACAGAAATGGCTCGATTGATGCTCCTGCTGGGACCTATCACCATGTGGCTACAGGGATGGTGCAGGAGGGAGGGTTTCAGATACCTGCATAATTGGGGCTCATTCTGGGGTAGATGGGACCTCTACAAACGGGATGGTCTACACCTGGACCAGAGGGGTACCAATATCTGGGGGGGGGGGAAATTTGCTGATGCTCTTTGGAAGGGTTTAAACTAATTCAGCAGGGGGTTGGGAACCTGGATTGTAGCTCCAGTATACAGGAGGTTGAGAGTAGTGAGGTAATGAGTAAGGTTTCAAGGTTGCAGGAGTGTACCAGCAGGCAGGAAGGTGGTTTAAAGTGTGTCTACTTCAACGCCAGGAGCATCCGGAATAAGGTGGGTGAATTTGGAGCATAGGTTGGTACCTGGAACTTCGATGTTGTGGCCATTTCGGAGACATGGCTAGAGCAGGGAGAAGAATGGTTGTTGCAGGTTCCTGGGTTTAGATAGTTCAGTAAGCTCAGGGAAGGTGATAAAAGAGGGGGAGGGGTGGCATTGTTAGTCAAGGACAGTATTACGGTGGCAGAAAGGACGTTTGATGAGGACTCGTCTACTGAGGTAGTATGGGCTGAGGTTAGAAACAGGAAAGGAGAGGTCACCCTGTTGGGTGTTTTCTTTAGGCCTCCGAAAAGTTTCATAGATGTAGAGGAAAGGATTACAAAGATGATTCTGGACAGGAGCGAAAGTAACAGGGTAGTTGTTATGGGGGACTTTAACTTTCCAAATATTGACTGGAAACGCTATAGATCGAGTACTTTAGATGGGTCCGTTTTTGTCCAATATGTGCAGGAGGGTTTCCTGACACAGTATGTAGACAGGCCAACAAGAGGCGAGGCCACATTGGATTTGGTACTGGGTAATGATCCAGGACAGGTGCTAGATTTGGAGGTAGGTGAGCACTTTGGTGATAGTGACCACAACTCAGTTACGTTTACTTTAGCGATGGAAAGGGATAAGTATATACCGCAGGGCAAGAGCTATAGCTGGGGGAAAGGCAATTATGATGCGATGAGGCAAAACTTAGGATGCATAGGATGGGGAAGGAAACTGCAGGGGATGGGGACAATTGAAATGTGGAGCTTGTTCAAGGAACAGCTACTGCGTGTGCTTTATAAGTATGTTCCTGTCAGGCAGGGAAGAAGTGGTCGAGTGAGGGAACCGTGGTTTACTAAAGTAGTTGAATCACTTGTCAAGAGGAAGAAGGAGACTTATGTAAAGATAAGACATGAAGGTTCAGTTAGGGCACTCGAGAGTTACAAGTTAGCTAGGAAGGACCTAAAGAGAGAGCTACGAAAAGCCAGGAGGGGACATGAGAAGTCTTTGGCAGGTAGGATCAAGGATAACCCTAAAGCTTTCTCTAGGTATGTCAGGAATAAAAGAATGACTAGGGTAAGAGTAGGGCCAGTCAAGGACAGTAGTGGGAAGTTGTGCGTGGAGTCCGAGGAGATGGGAGAGGTGCTAAATGAATATTTTCGTCAATATTCATGCAGAAAAAGACAATGTTGTCGAGGATAATACTGAGATACAGGCTACTAGACTAGTAGGGCTTGAGGTTCATAAGGAGGAGATGTTTCCGGAAAGTGTGAAAATAGATAAGTCTCCTGAGCCGGATGGGATTTATCTTAGGATTCGCTGGGAAGCTAGGGAGGAGATTGCTGACCCTTTGGCTTTGATCTTTATGTCGTCATTGTCTACAGGAATAGTGCCAGAAAACTGGAGGATAGCAAATGTTGTCCCCTTGTTCAAGAAGGGGAGTAGAGACAACCCCGGTAACTATAGACCAGTGAGCATTACTTCTGTTGTGGGCAAAGGCTTGGAAAGGTTTATAAGAGGTAGGATTTATAATCATCTAGAAAGGAATAATTTGATCAGGGATAGTCAACACGGTTTTGTGTAGGGTAGGTTGTGCCTCACAAACCTTATTGAGTTCTTTGAGAAGGTGACCAAACAGGTGGACGAGGGTAAAGCAGTTGATGTGGTGTATATGGATCTCAGTAAAGCGTTTGATAATGTTCCCAACGGTAGGCTATTGCGGAAAATATGGAGGCATGGGATTCAGGGTGATTTCGCAGTTTGGACCAGAAATTGGCTCGCTGTAAGAAGACAGAGGGTGGTGGGTGATGGGAAATATTCAGCCTGAAGTTAAGTTACTAGTGGTGTACCACAAGGATCTGTTTTGGGGCCACTGCTGCTTGACATTTTTATAAATGACCTGGAGGAGGGCATAGAAGGATGGGTGAGTAAATTTGCAGATGACACTAAAGTCGGTAGAGTTGTGGACAGTGCGGAAGGATGTTGCAGGTTACAGAGGGACATAGATAAGCTGCAGAGCTGGGCTGAGAGGTGGCAATGGAGTTTAATGCAGAAAAGTGTTAGGTGATTCATTTTGGAAGGAGTAACACGAAGACAGAGTACTGGGCTAATGGTAAGAATCTTGGCAGTGCCTATGAGCAGAGAGATCTCGGTGTCCATGTACATAAATCCCTGAAAGTTGCCACCCAGGTTGATAAGGTTGTTAAGAAGGCTTACGGTGTGTTAACTTTTTTTGGCAGATGGATTGAGTTTCGGAGCCATGAGGTCATTTTGCAGCTGTACAAAGCTCTGGTGCGGCCCCATTTGGAGTATTGCGTGCAGTTCTGGTCGCCGCATTATAGGAAGGATGTGAAGCATTGGAATGGGTGCAGAGGAGATTTACCAGAATGTTGCCTGGTATGAAGGGAAGATCTTATGAGGAAAGGCGGAGGGACTTAAGGCTGTTTTCGTTAGAGAGAAGAAGGTTAAGAGGTGACTTAATTGTGGCATACAAGATGATCAGAGGATTAGATAGGGTTGTCAGTGAGAGCCTTTTTCCTCGGATGGTGATGGCTAGCACAAGGGGGCATAGCTTTAAATTGAGGGGAGATAGATATAGGACAGATGTCAGAGGTAGGTTCTTTACTCAGAGAGTAGTAAGGGCATGGAATAACCTGCCTGCGACAGTAGTGGACTCGCCAACATTAAGGTCATTTAAAGGTCATTGGATAAACATATGGATGATAAGGGAATAGTGAAGGTGGGCTTTAGAGTGGTTTCACAGGTCGGCGCAACATCGAGGGCCGAAGGGCCTGTATTGCGCTGTGATGTTCTATGTAAACTTCACCTGATTGCCCAGTATTTAGCCAGTTATTTACACTGAATTATTTAGGTCTGGTCCTAACAGGTGCAAAGCCAACTCCAAGAACACAGTCCTAAATCAGGAGTGTCAAAGCACTTCCACATTCCCAAAAGCCCAGGCTCCACTCAGTGCCATTTCCTTTGGCACCCAGTGTTCTACCCACCCACCTTCCTCATCTCCAGACCTGCTCCCCTTCTTTATAATAATAATAATAATAATCTTTATTGTCACAAGTAGGCTTACATTAACACTGCAATGAAGTTACTGTGAAAAGCCCCTCGTCGCCACAATCCAGCGTCTGTTCGGGTACACAGAGGGAGAATTTACAATGTCCAAATTACGTATCAGCGCGTCGTTCGGGATTTATAGGAGGAAACCGGAGCAGCTGGAGGAAACCCACGCAGACACAAGGAGAACTTGCAGACTGTGCAAGTGACCCAAGCCGGGAATCGAACCTGGGACCCTGGAGCTGTGAAGCAACAGTGCTACCCACTGTGCTACAGTGCTGCCCTTCTACGCCCCCAGACCCCGCAGCACCCCACACCTCCACCCATAGCCCGGCAAGCTCTGCTTGCCATACTAACACCACTTCCACTCACTGCGCCCCCACTCTGTAAACACCTCTGGCTCAGCTCACTGCCCCTGCTTCCACAACCCCTGCCACCCCAGCTCTGTATAACTCCTCCCTCTGCTCTTCTCCGACACTGAAAGGACTGACAAATCAGGGGTGCAGAGAAGAGGCGGTTTGTCATAGCCAAGAGGGGGGCATTAAGGGAATGTGTGCTGGGCAGTTCTTCGGTGGGGAATGAGGGACATTGAACAGAGCTAGCGAGGGGGAGGAGAGAGGTAAGGAGCTTTCGGGGGAGGGGGGGGAGCTGAAGTGAGGGGAAAAGTCAGGGGTGGGGAGGGAGTTGACCTGAGCTGGGGATGGGGGGGATAGTGAGCAGAGCTGGGGTGATGGCAGGAAGGGATAATGGGGGCTGGAATTAAAAGTTGAATGAAGGAACCCTTATAAACATCTGTAAACATTTAAAAACTGTAAATGCTTAAAAGAGCAGTAAATACTTGAAAACACCTGTTAACACCTGGAAGCACAGGAAAACACCTGGAAGCACATGAAAACACCTGGAAGCACTTAAAGGCAGTTAAAAGCACTTGTAAACATTTGAAAACATGTCAACACTTGTAAACTCTTGTAAATATTGCACCTAACAGAACACAGGTACAGTGCTGAACCTCAAGAGGCATGCCTTCCTCCAATTATGTGGTTTGCAACAACTGCATCTCTAGACTTATCCTCCGGTGTTTGCTCCCTGCTGCAGCTGAGGGAGTAAATCCTAATTGCGCCAGCATAGAAAGGTAACCGTGTACTTTCAAACCAGTACTGATGTGATTGTGGATTCTTGTTCAAATCTCGTCACCATCAGTAACTTAAATAGAGAACTGCAAAGGCGGGTCATTAAAACACATGTCAACAGACAGTCTCTAAATTGCTGGAGCTCTGGATTCTGGCCCCACTCTCGAGACTTATGCAACACATTGAAAGTTAATATTTCAGTCTGGTTCTGAAGTAGAATCTGTTTTCGCTGCTATTTTTGAGGTCTGCTTCACAGATGGACATAAAAGATCCTCTGACACTACTTCAAAGGAAAGCACAGGATTTCTCGGTAGTTACCTGCCCAAAATTCATCCCGGTTTAGCTCAGTTGGCTGGGCAGCTGGTTTGCGATGCAGAAAAAGGCCAATATCGCAGGTTCAATTCCCGAAGCAGCTGAGGTTACTCTCAACCTTGCCCCTCGCCTGAGGTGTGGTGGTCTTCAGGTTAAATCACCACCAGTCAGCTCTCCCCCTCGAAGTGGAAAGCAACCTATAGTCACCTGGGACTATGGCAACCTTATTTTTTTCATCCCTCAACCAACATCATTAAACCACCCAATGTCATCCTTAATACATTCCTGTTTGAAAGAATTTACTATCTGCGAATTGGCTTCCACATTTCCTACAAGACAACAGCAATTAAACTTCAAGACAACTTCATTGACTGTGAAGCTTTTTGAGATATCCTGAGACCATCAAATATCCTATTTGGTACTCATTAGCAGTCATCCATAACTTCTCTGTAAGACATTTCCTCCCGGAATACTTCAGTCAGTGAAATATGATTAATCTTTCTAACATTGCATTTAAATAACTGAAGGCCCACAGTCAGAAGCACTGACACTACTGCAGGAAAACACCAGCATAGGCACATATTCAAAGTGTACAGAGACTGCATGGCAGTAGATCACAAAATATACATGTTAGGCATATACTTGACTAATGGAAAGAATCTAATGACTGATCCCCCAGATTTCTAATTTCATCAATTAAACTTACCAAAGGAACAGTTGCTGATGTGACAAAAACAGAAGATAGCTGTAGCTCTGTCTAATGATTTACTAGGTTAGCCATGTTGAACTTTCTGCCTGAAATGCGCATCAGGATTTTAGAGACTGAGATTAGTAGAGACCAAAGGATTTTTGTGCACAGATAAAAGAGCATTGTGTATTATCTTCTAATGTGCATATGCACAATGTATCTGAAGTGAAAATTTATAAAAGCCTACCCTATTGCATCCTTTAATTGAAAGATTCAAGTTGGAGTCCAAGTTATGGTTCCTACAGGTATGAGATTGTTTAATTGGTGGAACTGCAGCAACTTGTGTTGTTTGCTATGGTTGTCATTGTGGAAGGCAGACTGGGCAGGATGGAAACATTTCATAGAACCATAGAATCATAGAATCCCAATAGTGCAGTAGGAGGGTATTCGGCCCATCAAGTCTGAACCAACCCTCTGAAGGAGTACCCCACCTAGGCCCACTCTCCCACCATAACCATACCTAACCTGCACACCTTTGGACACTCTAGGGTAATTTAGCATGGTCAATCTACGTAACCTGCACATCTTTGGAATTCTACATATGTCTAACAAGCTATCATCCAAAGCTATATTCACTAAGCCACAGAAGATTCTCATGGCTGAAATGGGTGGAAAATATGGGCGGAATTCTCCGGTGCCCCAGCCTCGTGTTTCTCGGCCGCATGGCATTTGCTGGCGATGGGATTATATCCTCGCGCCACTTGTCAATGGGATTTCTCTTTGAAACCACCCCACGCTGCCGCAAAATCTGCTGGCAGGAGTGCGCGGCCAGAGGGTAAAGTGAATCCCAACAACCAGAGAATTCTGGCCCATAGTTTCCTGAAACCCTCACTTAAGAGTTCAAAGTTGATATGCAGCTGCTACATTTGGTGAAGAATTTACACCATTGGCCTCAGTGTTAAGGTACACTTGTGAGGAAGTGATGCACGGGGCTCTGAGGTGGTTGGAAACTGCAACATGGCCTCTTGAATTTTTCCAGCATTTGCACCAACTGGTTTCTGACATCGCAAACAACTGTTAGAAGCTTGCAACTTCTGTCTCCAACTGGTGAACAAGTTGCACAATAATTTTCAGGTGTCAATCCTTTGCTCCAAGCACCGCTGGCATGTAGAATTTGATCGACAAGAACTACGTGCAAAAATGCCATAGCAACCTCAGGCTACTTACATCTATTTTTATCCAGTTATCTCCCTCCTGGAAGTTCCTGAAGGAATACTGTGAAATTTCACATAATTGTGGGGTTTTTCATTCAACCACATTTGCACCATTTTTTAAAGAAACAACGGGCTGATGATAACCCAGGAAACCTTCTCGCCTGTTTGTAATCAAGGACACAAGTGACTTAAATTACCCCGGCAACATTTACCCAAGACTTCATGATGGAAAATGACAACAGAGCTGAAAAAGATGTTTTTTAATATTTCTGAGTGAAGACAGACGCCCCTTAAAATGGTCACCATCCGGGCAGCACGGTGGCGCTGTGGTTAGCACTCCTGCCTCACGGCGCCGAGGTCCCAGGTTCGATCCCGGCTCTGGGTCACTGTCTGTGCGGAGTTTGCACATTCTCCCCATGTCTGCGTGGGTTTCGTCCCCACAACCCAAAAGATGTGCGGGGTAGATGGATTGGCCGTGCTAAATTGTCCCTTAATTGAAAAAAATGAATTGCTACCCACTGCACCACTGTGCTGCCCTCTCTTCCTGCATCATGTGGTAAAGCTGTGCGATATTGTGGAGGGGAATACCTGAAACCAGGGAATACCTGAAACTACTGGCCATCATTACTTGGGAAGCACCTACTTTTAAAGAAAAGCACAAAGACTCATTTTGACACCAGAGAGGAAAACGAAAAGACAACGTACGATGGACACGGATGCTGCTTCTTCTTCGCCTTCGCTTTCTTTGAAGACTTATCGCTGGACAAGCCTAGTTCAATCCAAAAGCAGAAGATAACGAAGAGGAGGGATTTCTTGATCAGCTCCATTCCTGAACGGATTGGTCTGGAACAATCCTAATCTGGAACAGGGGGTGAAACAAATGTCAGTCAATGCTCATCCTTTTCAGGAACTCCATTTTGCGAATGACAACACAGGGAAATACTAAACAGATGAAACATGTGTACATGGGTCCACGTCAGAGCGTGTGCACAAGACCGATGGGCCAACACGACGGTCCATCAGCTCCGGGCAGCAACGTTAAAGAGTTGCCACACACATACCACGACTGGATAGGAAATCTTCGGAGCGCATTCATTATTTGAAAAAGGAAAAAAAAGTCCCGGTTGAACCATCACCGATACCGTGAACCTGTCCAGTCTTTTTCTCCCCAGGAAAACATTTCTCTTCCAAAATTCAAAGATTTTAAAAGCAAGATAAATACGCGACGTCTGATGTGTTTAATTTATCGTTGACGGAGCACATTACACATGAATGACATGACATTGCAGGTCGATGGGGAAGCGCATTATAGTCGTACCTGCGGCGGAGGCGGGCTGCATCCTTCGACACAAATTCCAGCCGCTTCTGTAAACAATAAACCGCCCCCCACTCCCTCCCCTCAGAACATCAAGCTGCAGCCGGCCGGAGCCTGGAGGCTATGGGCATCGGGACCAGCACAACATGAAGCAACAAATACCAAGGGCGATGGCGCCTTGAACACACACACAGCAGCTCCTCACACATCAGTCGCAGGCACATCTGGGGGGGGGGGGGGGGGGATGGGGAATATATATATATATAAACAATCTGACTGTTCCTATACTCACCGTGAACGGTGGTGCAATTCTTTTTTCCCCTCCTCACAAAAAAAAGCCGAGATCTGAAGAGTCCCCCGGAATGTGCCTTGTGCTTCTTATCCATCAGCGACTGAGCGCTCGACTTTGACCGCTCCGGTAAAGCGGGCGAGCTGCATGCAGCCTTCACTGCCCTGACCTCAATCCTCCCACTGCATCTTCAATCCGCCGCACCATTGACACGCCGGCTGGTATTATTTTGTTGTTTTTGTGTGTGTGTGTGTGTGTGTGTGGATGATACTGTTTCTCAAGATGGAGGAGCAATGTGTGTGCACCTGCTACATGCGCAGTAGTCCCGACACATCAGGGGAAACGGGCAACGCTGCTGCTCATTTTGCAGTCCGGATCATCGATCGGCCCTTCCTTTGCCCTGAACCCAAGGGGTTTTGCAAAACTTTAAACGGCGTGGTCAAATGGTGATCAGCGGTGTCGTTTGATGTTCTTCCGGCATTACTCTTCCTTGGGTCCTTTCCCTCACCATTAATCTGTCCCCTTACACCAATTCTTGATCTGAATAACAAAAGCCAATCTGACATGACTACATTAAACACTGCATTCGAGTAAATAGTTGTCTCTCGAACACAGGGCTGTGCTTCTCAGGAGTGCTTGCAACAGTGTCAGAGAGAATTAGCTGTTTCAAGCTTCTGGCACTACTATCATTGAACCCTTGTTGCACCCTGCATGACTGCCAGACAGAAGGTCTCGTGACCCTGGGCCTTATCTTTGATGTAAAGTATCAATATTGTTCCCCACAATATTTTGTTTCCACCACTTCTTTTGGCAAGATATATGGAAGGTGAAATTGGATGTTCTTTGGTCCTGTCTTACTCAGGCCTCCTACATCACCTTTTTCTTCTGGATATTGAGGTCTGTATCAATGCCATTTCCAGTTCTAGCCCAACTGGGGAAAAATCATTCACTTCACTTCCCATTTCCATTCTTCCCTTGCCCTCAATTTCTACATTTCCAATTCTTCCCTTCCTCAACTTCTCTGTCCCTATTTCTGGACATTCACTGTTGATTCATGTCCACTATAAAAACCATTTTCTTCCACAGATATCTTGACTTCAATTCCTCATGCCGAGTTTCTGTAAAGACTCAATTCCATTCTCTCTGTTTCTGCATCTCTGCCTCATATGTTCAGGCAATGCCACATTTCCTTTTCATTAATGGATTATCGGCATCGTTTGCTATGCCAGATTTCTTGTCCATGTCTAATGGTCCTTAAAAAGGTGGTGGTGAACTGCCTTCTTGAACCCCTGCAGTCCATCTGTGGATGGTGTTTCCACAGTGCTGTTAGATAGGGAGAAACATGATTGTGACAATGGAAAAACGGTGATAAAATTGAAAATCAGGTGTTTCCATTGTTCCCTTGTTCTTCTAGGTGGTAGAGATTGTGCATTTGGAAGGTGCTGTTGAAGACGTCATGGCAAGTTACTGCCGTGCATCTTGTTGGTGGTACACACTTTTGCCATTTGCCAAATGTGGAGGGAGTGAATTTTTAAGGTAGAGAGGTTGTTCAGAAATGGGTTGTTTTGTCCTGGATTGTGTAAAATTTCTTGAGTGTTATAAGCTGCGCAAATCCAGGCAAGTGGAGACTATTCTATCATACTCCTAATTTGGTCGATGATGGAAAAGCTCAGGATGTGGTTCCTCATTTCAGAATTCCCAAGCTCTGACCTGCCATGGTATTTGTATAGCTAGGCTTGTTTCTGGTGAATGGTGACCCCTAGGATGGTAATGGTGAGGAATTCAGAGATGATAATGCTGGTGTACATCAAGGACACATGGCTAGGTTCTCTCTTGTTGGAGATGATCATTGTCTGGTATTTATGTACCTCATGAGCCACTCAACAGCCTAAACCTGAATGTTGGCCAAGTTTTGCTGCGTGTGGGCTTGACTGTTTTGTTATCTGAAGAGCTGCCTATGGAATTATATAATGTGCAACCATCATTGAACACCTCCACTTATGTCCTATCCTTATGATAGGAGGAAGGTCATTGATGAAGCAGCTGAAGGTGGTTCGGCCTAGGACAGTACCCTGAGGAACTCCTGCAGTGATGTCCTAAAGCTGGCATGGTTTTCCTCCAACAATCACAACCATCCTCCTTTATTCCAGGTATGACTCCAGCCAGTGGAGAATATTCCTCCTGATTACCATTGATTTCAATTTGCTGGGGCTCCTTGATGCCACACTCAGTCAGCTGCTACCATTGATGTCACTCTCATCTCTTCTCTTGAATTCAGCTCTTTTCTTCACATCTGAACCAAGGCTGTAATGAGATCTGGATCCGAGTATTCCTGTTGGAACACAAACAAACTATCAGTGAGCAGGTTATTTAAGAATAGTTATAAATGGCTGATAATCAGTTTCAACACTTACATGACAACATGAAGTCATGAAATTTCTGACAAGTGAAGACAAGGGCAAGGAACTCCTTCTCGATTTGGGCATAACGTGTCTCGGTGTCAAGTCTTTGATGCGAACGATACTGGTTTGCCATTCTGGATGCAGATTGCACCAAGTTCATGCTTGGAGGCACCTGCTGAGAAAGAGTACAGGAGCTCAAACATTGAAATATTATAGCACCGGAGGAACTGAGAGTACCTCTTGAGCTGGGTTAACACAACGGTGTTCCTGCCAACACCATTCAACATCTTGGTGGAGCAGCTGGTGAAGGGGTACGATAACCTCACTGTAGCAAGGACTGAACTATGAATGATAATTTATCACATCGTTTATTTATTTAAACAAATATTTAGAGTACACAATTAATTTTTTACAATTAAGGGGCAATTTAGCGTGGCTAATCCACCTACCCTGCACATCTTTGGGTTGTGGGGGTGAAACCCACGCAAACTGGGGAGAATGCGCAAACTCTACACAGACAATAACCCAGAGCCGGGATTGAACCTGGGACCTCGGCACCGTGAGGCGGCAATGCTAACCACTGCACCACCGTGTTGCCCTAATTTCTCATATCAAAGAAACGTTGCAAGGTGTTCTAGGGAATGGCCATCTGTTGTATAACCGTTGCTTTGTCTGGATCTCGCTACACCATCGGCTATAAGCAAATGACCCACATAAGTACCCTGAATGACCTTGAGTCTGCATTTAGCAGGGCTGAGGTTTAACTGTATTGTCCTGATTCTGTCAAGCATGAAAAGTAGACACGCATCATGTTCTTACATTATATGACCCCAGACCAGGATGTCATTGACGATGATTCTGCTGTGTTGTCCTGCAAAGAGCAGCTCCATACATTGTTGGAAGACCTTGCTGCCAGTGGAAATTCCATAGCCATATCTGCATACCAGAGACATGAATGTGTGAGTTTCAAAAATTCTTCATCCAGAAGGTTTGCCAGAACCCACTGTTCACATCCAAGATGGTGAAGACATGACCTGTTCTACTGGCTTCATGGTGTGTTGAGGTCTGAGCAGTGGCTTATTCAGATGCACTAAGTCAATACAGACCGTGACTTTTTTTTTACTGCAGCCACCATTGCCAAAACCCATTCTCTGTCCTCATCCTTGGGGCTATTACGTCCAGTGTTGTCATGCAGTCCAGGTCATCGATTACTTTCTGCCTCCTCAGTAGGGGTCTCTTCCCAGAGCATAGAGCTCAATCGTAGCACAGTGGTTAGCACTGTGGCTTCACAGCACCAGGGACCCCGGTTCGATTCCCGGCTTGGGTCACTGTCTGTGCGGAGTCTACATGTTCTCTCCGTGTCTAAGTGGGTTTCCTCCGGGTACTCCAATTTCCTCCCACAAGTCCCGAAAGACGTGCTGTTAGGTGAATTGGATATTCTGAATTCTCCCTCTGTATACCCAAAGAGGTGGTGGAGGGTGGCGACTAGGGGATTTTCAGAGTAATTTAATTGCAGTGTTAATGTAAGCCTACTTGTGACACTAATAAAGATTTATTATTATTATTAGAATCAATTTATCTTGTCTCATGTGATATAGTATAGGTAGCTTCCCAATGATGTTGCAGTTGAATGAGTCTTTATGTTCCATCATTTCTGGAGCCTGTGCTGCAGAGTATGTATATCTGGACCAAGGTGGATTAACCCCAGTGTGATGCTGTCCCGAAGACCCAAAGGTGGCTTCACATTTTGGTCAACGACATGAAACTGAAAACTGCCCGCTGTGCAGTGGAGAGTGACCACGGTGCAGTGGGCCGTTTGTCAGCCATATGTCATGAGGTCCACTTGAGTGTTGGGATTTGGTGCACTATATGGGTCGATTCCCACAACAACTGCCTGGGCAGGACATTACAATTTGCTCCTATGTCGATCTTTACTTTTAGTTTTGCCTTGCTAGAGGCATTGTTTAATGTGGTGAAAGCCACACCCTTCTCCATCAGGAAGGTTGGGAAGACCTGCCTTGCAAAGTCCTGAACCTGAATGTACCTAAACCCTTCCCCCTGTGCCAACCCATACTTCTCTCCCAACTCCTCTAGGCTTGCAAATCACCCCTGCAAGGAACAAATCCTTCATTTCCATAATCCCCCTCTCATCCCACCTCTGAAACCTCGCATCCACCCTCTCTGGCTCAAACCCATGATTCCCCCTCATCAGCATTCCCTCTGACCTGACCTCAAACTTAAAATGCTGCATAAACTGCCTCCAAATCTTCAATGTGGCCACCACCACCCTGCTCACCGAATACTTTCCTGGAGCCATCAGAAGCGGTGCCATTGCCAGCTCCCGCAACTCCAATCCCCTAAACAAGCCCACCTCCACCTTTACAAACAAAACTTCCCAATCTTGCTCCAACCCCACACCATCTCCCCATTCGCCATCCAATAATAGTACTCCTAGTTTCGAAGATCTAGATCAACTTGTCCACCCCCCTGAAGGACTTTGATAAAAAGACTGCAGACGCTAAAATTAAAACAAGAATCACAGCAAATCATTAATTTTAACGGCGTGCACCCGGCCCGCCAATGACAGAGGGAGGTTGTGCCACCTTGTCAGATCGGCCTTCGCCCTCCACACCAAACGAGTGAAATTATATTTTCGGAGCCCTCCCCATTCTCGGCCACCTGCACCCCTAAGTACCTGAAGTGGGTTGCCAGCAAACAGATTGGCAACACCCCCACCCCCATCCCTACTCCAGTGGGGGGACCGTAAAATACTCGTTCTTGCCTAAATTCAATTTATACCCCAAGAACGTCCCGAATCTCTGGAGCAGATCCATTATACTCCCCCCCCCCCCCCCCCCCCCCCCCGCCACGTGCTCAGTTCGACATATTCAACAGCAGATCATCGGCGTATAAGGACACCCTATCTTCCTCCCCACCAAGCTATCCTATCCTACAGCCCCAAGCTCCTTAGTGCAATGGCCAAGAGTTCTCTAGCCAATGCAAACAACAGGGGAGACACAGGCACCCCTGTCCCGTACCCTGGTGTCGTGCAAAGTACCCTGAATTCAAGCTGTTGGTGTGAACACTCGCCTTCAGCTCCTATACAATAGCCGTACACACACCATGAACCTTGGCCCAATTCCACATCTCTCCAATACAGCTATCAAGTAACCCCACTCTACCCGAACAAACGCCTTCTCTGCATTCAGTGCCGCCACCACCTCTGTCTCCTTTCCCTCCGCTGGGGACAGGATCACATTCAGCAACCTACTCATGTTCGAATACATCTGCCTTCCCTTGACAAATCCCATATGGTCCTCCCCAATCACCTTCAGGAGACATCCCTCCAGCCTCACCACCAAAACCTTTGCCAATATCTCGGCATCTTCATTGAGTAGGAATATGGGCCTGTACAACCCATTCTCCACTGGATCCTTATCCTTCTTTAGCAGCAACAAAATAGAAACTTGCCCCATTGTTTGCGGCATGACACCCCTACCTATTGCATCCTCAAACATTCCCATTATCAGCGGCGCCAACTTGTCCTGAAATTTCTTATAAAATTCAACTGGCACCACCACCTTCCCTGTCTGCATTATCCCAATCGCCTCCTTCATGTTCTGTTCCCCCACTGACCCCTCCAACCCTACTCTATCCTCCTCTCCCAGCCTCGGATACTCCATCCCTTCCAGGAACTCCCTCATCCTCCCGCTCTTCCCTCGGTGGCTCCGCCCAATATTGATCCTTATAAAACTCCTCGAATACTGTATTGATCTGCTCCGTGATCACCACCAGCTCCCCCGTCTTGATCCGTACCTGAACTATCCCCCTTGCCACCGCCCCCATCCGGAGCTGCCGGCCAGCAGACATCCTGCCTTCTCCCCGTGCTTGTAGGCCACCCACCTCACTCTTCTCTTTTTAAAATAAATTTAGGGTGCCAATTCATTTTTTCCAATTAAGGGGCAATTTAGCGTGGCTAATCCACCTAGCCTGCATATGTTTGGGTTGTGGGGGCGAAACCAACGCAATCACGGGTGAAGCATATGGAGTGTCGGACTACTCAGTAGAGAAGATGCGTGGAGAGATCTGTTCAGTCCATAAGAGAGGCATTGAGGAGTCTGGTAACAGTGGGGAAGAAGCTGTTTTTGAACCTGTTAGTGTGTGTTCTCAGACTTTTGTATCTGCTGCCCAATGGAAGAGGTTGGAAGAGAGAATAACCCGTGTGGGAAGGGTCTTTAATTATGCTGCCTGCTTTCCAAAGGCAATGGGAGGTGTAGACAGAGTCAATGGATGGGAGGCGTTTTGCGTGATGGACAGGGCTGTGTTTACAACTCTCTGGTTTCTTACAGTCTTGGGCCGAACAGTTGCCATACCAGGCTGTAATGCAGCCAGATAGGATGCTTTTTAACCTGAAATCTTTTCCTGGATTTCTTTGATGATTTTTGGTGCCAGGCCCTTGCTCATTGCAGAGCTTCCAAGTCCATTGCCTGTTTTTGCATTTATTTCTCTGACCAGAAATTATGTTTGTCATGGTGAGCCCATGTTCAGTGCATATGGTAAGGAGGTAGATGTAGTGTTCTAGTACTTCCTTGATGATGAAGGTACACATAGAACATGAAGATGTAGTTACTACAAGTATTCTTAATGGTAACCATGCATTTCATAGAATTTTATGGAATTTACAGTGCAGAAGGAGGCCATTCGGCCCATCGAGTCTGCACTGGCCCTTGGAAAGAGCACCCTATGTACAAACCTTTCTATCTACAAACGATTCCGTCTCCGTTACTGATGTCTGTCCTCTTGTTCGTCCTGCTACCAAGTTCCGGGCTCCACTTCGTCCGCTGGTGTATATATCAGTCCCCGTCTGATTCCACCTGCTGGCGGGAGGTCATAGCTGCCCCTCCATGTATTGGTCAGTGTCCATATACAGTGGCACTAATTTCTTCTTTCCAAATGGTGCCTTTTCAGACAGTAAAGTTGTATCCAACTCTGCCACTAAACTTGTAGCACAATGGTTAATACTGTTGCTTCAGAGCTCCAGGGTCCCAGGATCGCTTCCCCGCTGGGCCACTGTCTGTGCGGAGTCTGCACGTTCTCCCCATGTCTGCGTGGGTTTCCTCTGGGTGCTCCGGTTTCCTCCCACAGTCCAAGGATGTGCAGGTTAGGTGGATTGGCCTTGCTAAATTGCCTTTAATGTCCAAAAAGGAAAGGTGGGGTAACTGTGTTACGAGGATAGGGCGGAGGTGTGGGCTTAAGTAGGGTGCTCTTTTGAAGGGCCGGTGCAGACGTGATGGGCCGAATGGCCTCCTTCTGCACTGTAAATTCTACCATTCTATGAGATGATAAACTCTCCCAGTGGGATCAGCTTGTCTTGTTTTGGAACAGCTGCCAGGACAGAATTCAGATCTGCATGCACGAGCTCTTTGTTTTTGTCATGTGTGGGGAGCATAAGCACTGGTGATTTTGGCCCAATGGTTCTGATGAAGTGGAAGGTGTAATGTCATGAGCCATTCATTAATTAATTGAAGTTCGTCTGTATATCTGTGATACTCTTTTGGTTGAGAATGCAATGACCCTCCACTGGTTTCCTTTTCGAAAAAGAAGTGTATCTTTCGTCTTTCCTCTCGAAGCTAGCCTTCTGCAGGGAGCCCATTTTCACTGACAGCGGCAACATTAATGTTGCATCTTGCAAGTTCCCAAATATTATGGTGGCTCCCTTTCCGGGAATTCACGGTTTTGTTTCCCTGTCAGGATAATTTGGAACCGCGAGAGACCTTTTCCTCAAATTAGGTCAACCCTAAAAAGGACTGCCAAGTCATGGATGTTGCTGACAGATGCTACTTCTGTCCCATATCCAAGAACTCAGTGATTATTAGGCACCACCGCCCCTACATGCAGATCGGTGACTAGAAACCTCTACGTTTACAGCCCCATCTCCAGCATCAGTCGTCCACCACTGTAGAATTTTTTGGTGTCCCTGGTAGAGAACTGTGGAAGACTCTTTTAATGCGAGATAGTTGGTATATAGTGGACGACCACACAATTCTGTAGGGTTGGCAATCTTTATCAGGCCATGATAACTGGAGATTGTTAAATCCCACCGCAGTTTTCATCTGTCTTCACTGCCATTGTTGTGCACATGTGCCTCATTCATCCGCCTGTTCCACTGTTGAGGATTTGAAAATGCGCAGGTTTGAGCTGGGATGGTCTTGGTGAAATGACAAGTTGTGAATAAAGCCACAACCTGCCTGCCGCACTGGGATGTACCTCCAATACCTGGAGGGAGGTACGACTCAGTAGAGCTCTTGAGCCAAGAGTGCTATTGTTGGATCTGCAATAAGCAGAATGCACAGACGATGTTAGAAATTAAAGAACAAGGTTTCTTCAAGTACAATCACAATACACCTCCACTTCGCTAAGCATCTCCTTCCCGACCTGCACCTGGGCCGGGGTTTTTATACAGCTGGGGCTCTCCTTGCTAAGGGGAAGACCACCTCCTTAAAGGGAAAGTCGGCGTTTCCCCTACTTAAAGGAGAAGTTCATATTCCGGGCGGGTCATGGGAAATCATATTGTCCTGACCCCGGGACCTCCATTGTGTTTACAACACTCCTCCCTTCCTAAGTCCGGAGCAACATCTCAATGAGTGGTGCAGAATAAAAACACTGGGCTATTTCCAGGATTGCAGGCATTCAATGAGATTAATTCTTGGTGTGATTGCATACCAACTGCACAGAGCCATCTCCTAGTCCAGAAAATCCAGATGCCCTTTCATCCTGTGAGAAAACAAGTGTAATCGGGCTGGAAACTGCAGCCAACTTATAAATTTAATTCAGATGGCAGACTTATGACTTAAAATCTTTGAATAATTTCAAAGTAACACTCAGAATTTGATTTGATTTGATTTATTATTGTCACATGTATTAGTATACAGTGAAAAGTATTGTTTCTTGCATGCTATACAAACAATGCATACCGTACATAGGGAAGGAAGGAGAGACTGCAGAATATAATGTATAATACAATGTCCCTATTAAACCTTTAACAAGGGGGTATTTAGTTCTTCCCCTAAAACTTCCACAGTTCCTGCCTTTGCCTCCAGCACTTTACATTGTTGCTCTCTTTGCGGTGCCAGTTTCCAAAGTTCAAATTCCCTCTTTTTCCTTTGCTTCTGCCATGGCCAATCTCTCTCTCCCTTCCTTTGCTAATCTTTCTCTTTCCATTTCAATTTATTCCTTTCTATTTACCTATGAAGAACCCTCTCTTTTACTTTGGCTTCATTTGACATCTCCATCTCTCAGTTTTTTGCTGCATTTCCAATTCTTTCATTTTTAATTAGATTTGAACTCATTCTAATGGCAGTGTCACTGGTCACCTGACTTCTTTACCCTTTTGGCAGTTTCTCTATCAAACGCTAAAGCTTTGCTTTAGATTCCCCTTGTAACTCCCCCTGAGTGATTTCTTCCATTCCCAGGACATCTTTTCCAACTGCAAGGGCCATTTCCAGTTACTCCCTATTCAATATTTCAAACCCAGAAAGAATGTAACTGATCCACACACACTCATTGTTTTAAGTTCGATAACCCCAAGCCAAACAAGGAATTATACGTAAGAATACCCCAGCCACAAGCCCCAATTTGTTACAGACGCATGGCCACCTCTCGGCAGTGGCTAACATACCATACTAGAGCCGCAACCTTTTAAAGTTTTAAGGCAACTTGGAAAGATCGATTTGTTCCAGGAGTAATATCATAAGAAATAGAGCTTGGTTATTTTATAAACAAACTTTATTAAAACAAAAGTAAAGAAAACAATATTTAAACTTTTAAACTTCAACCAGAACAATAACAGTTTCCTGTAGATTTTTAACTTTAACACACAAATTCCTATTAAAAAACATTTGAAATGGGCATGCAGCTCTCATTCCATTTACACAGAAAAGCAAGGTTAATACTTGCATTTATGAAGCAAATTTTCTTCTATTATGGAAGTTCTTTCAGGACCCTTTCCCCCAGCCTGCCTCAGTGGCAACTTTCATGGTCTCTCTCAGTCACTTTCAAAAGCCCTCTCCCCTCCTGTTCAAAAACAGGATTATTTCTCTCTCTCTCTGAGCTCCGTCCAACTCCTCAAAAAAAGGTTCTTTCCTGGAATTTCCAGACTTGAATCCATCATCGTTATTTTTGTTGTTTTGTTTCCCACTGCCATTTATACAAAAGAATAGAGCCATGTTATTGATATGCAACTAACCTCCCATTGACGGGCAGAGAGGCCACCAGATTCTGTAATGAGCTAATGGCTGGTCAGACAGGCGGGTCCCGATGGACAATAGATCTGGGGCATCCTCTGCATTCCCACTAATGAGTTTAAGTCTGACTGGGACAATGTAACTCGGGCCAGGTGTGGGCGTATCCATAGAATAGAATAGAATCACAACAGTGCAGAAGGAGGCCATTTGGCCCATCGAGTCTGTACCGAACCTTGAAAGGGTACCCTATCCAGGGTCAGGCCCCCACCCTATCCTCTTAACCGAGTAACCCTACCTAACCTAACCTCTAACCTTTTGGGCACCAAGGGGCAATTGATCATGGTAATTCTAGCTAAGCTGCACATCTTTGGACTGTGGGAGGAAACCGGGGCACCTGGAGGAAACCCGCGTAGACACGGGGTGAAAGTGTAGACTCTGCACAGACAGTCACCCGAGGTGGGAATTGAATCCGGGTCCCTGGAGCTGTAAATCAGCAGTGTTAACCACTACTAATCCCTCTGACTCCATGCTAGCAGGTTTTTCCCTCAGTCTGTTAACTCCTAAATTGCCTGCTACATCTTTGATCCCATTCCTGGAACCCAGTTCCTAATATCTCCCTCTCATAACAATATGATGATTCATTTGTGATGGATGATTTCTGAAATTCATTCATTTTTAGATTACAATAATCACCTGCCACATGTTATTTCATATTTCCCAGCACAATAAAAGGACATTTTTCACCTATCTTCGCTGAAGCTGCGCAGACATTCAATGAATAATCCAGATGTGAATGATCCACTGTGTTATCCAGTTCAAGAAATTTCCAGTGGGTAATAGTTGACCTCAGCTGACTGCAGTTCAGTGACTCCAACTGGCTCAAAGAGAAACATTCAGTCAAGCTTCCTTTTTCTGATCCTAATGGAACAGTTTCTTCTGGGCAGCAGACATGTATTGATATCAGGCCAGTCAATGTTCAAATCGTTCACAAACCTTTATTGTCTCCACTCACACAAAAGGACTACTTTTGGGAGGTAACAGCATTTTGCCAAGATTGAAGAAAGTTATCTCCCAGCGGGAGTCAGCAGCTTAACATACAGAACATACAACACAGAAAAGAGCTAATTGGCCAAACCATCCATTGCGGCATTCATGCTCTATTTGAGACTTCTCCAATCTTTCCCCATCCAACTCTATCTATATAATCCCCAATCCTGTCTCCCTCTTTTTGTTTTAAATCTTCCAGTTCCACTAATGTATCTATAATATTCACCTCCGCTATTCCCTGTGGGGGGGGGGAGGTGCACATCCTCACCGTTCTCTGAGTGAAAAAAATTTAAGAAGGAGAAAAATTGTCAGAATAAATAAGCTGCCATATTGATGTGAATTATACAAGTCAGCTAATCTTTGCAACAGATTCCTTTTTTAAAATTATTTTTTTTACCATTTAAGTATGCAATTCAAGTTCAGGCTGTTATTTCCACATATACATGATGCTCATCAATGTGGCAGACCTCGATGGTGATGGAACATGATTTACTTTGGCCATCTTGAGTCAGCATCATACAATCCCAGGTAAAGTTTAGATCAGCCAGTTGCAGACTATTACCCTTTCTACTTTGCCTTTCCCCCATCTAAAAAATGAATTTTACCCCAAAGCTTTGGCAAATATTTCTAATACCATTAATAAAATATTTTTGTTTCACACACCAATTAACTTGTAACTTTTCTGAGTAAAATTAAGGACCCATTTCAATCAAGCACCAGAGTGAGACTTATGGACTAAACTAATCTTGTGCAGGATCTTTACAGGCTGTCGTGTGCACTCATCACATCAGTTTGGACTGGATTAAATCCAGATGTCCCAGGAGATAGAGTAGTGCTCCACAATTAAAACTCTCCCAGCCCGAGTAACCAATCAATCAACTTGTGGTAGATGCAGAATACCAACTGGAACTGAGTGGTTTACAGAAAAAGTTACCTTTAGTCATTCCACATAACTCATCCCCTTCTGGTGTTGCTTAGTTTTAGCAGCCTGCTGAATAGGTTGATGTGCATCAACTGATCAATTCATATATATTCTGAAGATGCTCCTAAAAAATTCTCTTGTTCAGATAACCAAATGGCAGTGAACTAGAAGCACCTTCGTCCTCAGAATCTATGTTTAAATCAAACCTAACTGCATGGAATTAAGGAGCTGAATCCCTGAAAGGTGCTCGAATTTTAAAATGCTGGATAAATAAATCAGGACCGCACTCTTGTGATTTCCTAACCGGCACTCCCTGTAAACTCCTCTTTTCACCGGGAATACCTAATTTAGGAAATCACCTTTAAGTTTCTTGCCTTTAAAGAGCATACTTTGTCCCAAACAGGCCAATCATTTCATACAGGATACAGTGAATGTGTATAAACCATCAGAACTAAAATTTCTGGAATTTTAGAAAGAGGGAGCTTTCCCATCCTCAGGAGATTTTAAAGAGTTTTACAACTAGTGATGCATTTGCTGTTATAGAGTAGGGACGTGCAGAAGCCAATTTTCACACAGTAAGGCCCAACAAAGAACAATCGACTGTATTATGCAGAAGCAAGGCCTCTGATGATTTCTGCGGCTAGTTAGACCTGTCGCTGCATGCTCCAGGTCAAAAACTTTACGACTAAGTTACTGAAATGAGTGCAAATAACAAAGCAGCAAGGGCACCTGGAATCTGAGTGAACTGCACTTTTAGAGATTGAAGGATTGGGACATAAACAGCAGAAAGACAAAGCAGGAAGGGTAAATTAGAGAGTGAATTTGATGTCAACTCAGGTACAGAAGTAGAAATAAAGAGAGGGGAAGTAAGAGACAGAGAAAAAGAGATAGAAAGAAAAGGTTCATAGGTTTTAAATTTGATATTATTCAAACATTGAGCAAGTGGATAGCACTGTGGCTTCACTGCGCCAGGGTCCCAGGTTCAATTCCCTGCTGGGTCACTGTCTGTGCGGAGTCTGCACATTCTCCCCGTGTGTTCATGGGTTTCCTCTGGGTGCTCCGGTTTCCTCCCACAGTCCAAAGACGTGCAGGTTAGGTGGATTGGCCATGATAAATTGCCCTTAGTGTCCAAAAAGGTTAGGAGGGGTTATTGGGTTACGGGGATAGGGTGGAAGTGAGGGCTTAAGTGGGTTGGTGCAGACTCGATTGGCCAAATGGCCTCCTTCTGCACTGCATGTTCTTTGTTCTATGTTCTTTGGCAGAATTTTCCTCTCTCCCCAACATAAAAGATTTTCGAGACTCGGGCATATTGTGACTATGCGTATAATTCATATATGCCTAAATTTACACCAACTATTAAACAATATTAGGGCAGCACGGTAGCACAAGTGGCTAGCGCTATGGCTTCACTGTGCCAGGGTCCCAGGTTCGATCCCCACTGGGTCACTGTCTTTGTAGAGTCTGCACATTCTCCCCGTGTCTGTGTCGGTTTCCTCCGGGTGCTCCGGTTTCCTCCCACAGTCCAAAGATGCACAGGTTAGGTGGATTGGTCATGCTAAATTGCCCTTAGTGTCCAAAAAAGGTTAGAAGCGGTTATTGGGTTATGGGGATATGGTGGAAGTGAGGGCTTAAGTGGGTTGGTGCAGAATCGATGGGCCGAATGGCCTCCTTCTGCACTGTATGTTCTATGTTCTAATGTAATTTGTCGGTGTCCGATTTAATGTGTATTTGGGCAGAAGTGCAGAGTAAATCTCAGGGCAAAGTGTTTCACTGGCATTTATCGATGGATAAATGAAGCGCCAGGGACCCGGTTTCGATTCCCGGATTGGGTCACTGTCTGTGCGGAGTCTGCATGTTCTCCCTGTGTCTGTGTGAGTTTCATCCAGGTGCTCCGGTTTCCTCCCACAATTCCTGAAAGAATTGCTGTTAGGTGAATTGAACATTCTGAATTCTCCCACAGTGTGGCGATGAGGGGATATTCACAGTAACTTAATTGCAGTGTTAATGTAAGGTGATGGGGGGTGAAGACTGGGTTGCTGAGGGGGTGGTGGGGGAAAGTGAGGATGTGGATGTGAAAGGGTGGTCGGGGTGAGGGTGTAGGGTTTGAGGGAGTGGTGAGTTTGGCAGAGGTGTGAGGGTATGGTGGTGAATGAGGGGTGAGGGTGTTGGGGTGAGGGGATAGTGAGTGAGGACATGTGGTGTGGAGGGGTGAAGAGGTGAAGGGATGGTGAGGTCGAGGGGGGAGTAAGGGTTTTGTGTGGTTATGATGGGGGTTGGTGAGAATGAGTGGATGATGGTTGAGGTGGTGGTGCGTGTGGTAATGGTCGTTGTGGTAATGTGAGGTTGGGAGGAAATCACTTTTAAGGTTTATTCCCCCCAAATAAATATTCCATTCTTCCCAACTTTCCCTTTTGAATTTAAGTAGCAGTCTAAATGCCAGCATTTAAACAGCATCTAAATTTTCATTATGTCCTAAACTAGGTAGGCACAATTCTACGGTACATTGATGTACCAGATGCTTAAGAATCTTGGGCCCCATCAAAATAAATGTATGAAATTAAAAACCGGTAATGATGCAAAACAGGGTGTTGACTCACAATTGTTGTATTATTCTTGCAAAGTCTGAGAATGAAATCCCTCCTTGTCACTAGGAGATTGCTTCAAGTAAGGTTTTACAACTATCTACCTCATCTTAGTTTCATCCAGATAGGTTGTAAATTCACAATGTGCAATACAATTTGCATGACAGCTTCTGGGGGAAGTGGAAACAAATCCAGTTACTGATCCCATTATTAAAAGGGGCAGATTTCATTTATGGCATATTCTTGGGTGGCACCGGAGAAGTTAGAATGGTATGGATGTATTAGTTACAGAGTTGAATTGATTTGTAAACATAGTAATATCTTTGTAGGTACTTAATAAATATTGATTGCTCTGTGATTAGTTATCCTTAGTAAATAACATTGAGCCTCCAATATCACCATTGCTGCAGCCACTCAACCTACTGCATAAAGGTGCAATGAAAGAAAGATAGAACCTATAATAATCTTCATTAGTGTCACAAGTAGGCTTACATTAACACTGCGATGAAGTTACTGTGAAAAGACCCTAGTCGCCACATTCCGGTGCCAGTTCAGGTACACAGAGGGAGAATTCAGAATGTCCAAATTACCTAACAACATATCTTTCAGGACTTGTGGGAGGAAACCGGAGCATCCGGAGGAAACCCACGTAGACACAGGGAGAACGTGCAGACTCCACACATAAGACGGAGACCCAAGCCGGGAATCGAACCTGGGACTCTGGAGCTGTGAAGCAACAGTGCTACCCACTGTGCTACCATGCCACCCATTTGCAGCACCTTTCACAATGTCCCAAATTGCTTTACAGCCAATTCAGTACTTTTGAGATGCAGTCACTGGTATACTGTAGCTAATGTTAGCAGATGCAGAGTCAATGGGCTTAATGGATTCCACTTGTTCCAAATATGTATGTTCACATGTCATTTTGGATGGATGAGATATGCTGGCCTTTGTGATCCATAATTGGCTTGAAAACAGAGTTTGGAGTCATGGGTGGAGTTAGGGGAAATTGCTGAAGTCTATAATTAATGGTAGGGCAAATGAACAGCATGAAACATTTAATTTGCTCAGAGGGAGGAAAGCTCCAAAGTGTTCCTCACATGTTTCTTCTTTCTCCTTCCTTGTTTAATCACATGACATATTTTAGCTTTCCATCAACATTTAGTTCAATTTCTGACTATGATTCCACTTTCTCGCCTTTCTTTTGTTTTTGAGCTATTACTAATCCAATTTTCTTCCACCTATGCTTGACCTCTATTTACTAGTTTAAACTCAAAGTGACCACCCCATTTATCCTTTCCACTAGAACTCGAGTCCTAACTTGTTTCAGGTGGAACATTTCCCACTGGTATTGTTCCTTCCTGTCCCAGGACTGGTGTCTGTGTCCCATCAGATCACCTTATCGACTTCTTCATTCCAGGCCGACATGTCCAAGCTTTCTAGTCTTTCGTCATAACTCGGAATTTTGATACCATCAGCCTTGTGACATTTATCTGTACTGCCTTCAGGGCATGAATGCCCTGACTGTCTCATCAACTAACATTGGGCATAGTCCTCAGTGTATGACTTGATCAATTGATCATTCCTGCCTTCGACCTGAATTCTAATTTTTAGTTGCACAGTCCAATGTTCTATTGTTTTTGTTGGTTGCTGCTCTGCATTTGGTGGGTAGGTTGAACACTGAGTTAACAAAGATACCTAAAATGCTTTGAACTTCAATCTTAGCGGTTACAATATAATTCAGTGAACGTATTTGACACCAATTTTTCCTTCCTATATCTGCATTAAACCTTGCATGTCTCCTTCTTAGGCAGTCTGTCATGATCAACCTGCTTCTGCTCTGGTTCAATGGCTTTTGAGATGGCTGATAAGTCTAATGTACAAGCTGCAGGCTGCCACAATGGTCTGTGTTTGAAGGTCAGTTTGTGTGCTTCCTCCAAAGATGTAGCATTCAATTGTTTGACTATGTGTGTTTGTTGACTCTGTTCATCTCTGTGTGCTGCTCGTCAGGCCTGGACGTGGTTATTAAAAAAGAAATGCTGAAGTAAGCTGGAAGCTTGTGGCTGCTGCAGACATTTTAAAGCATTGAACAAAATTCCCGTACACATAAAGCCTGGTATGTGTCACCTCTGCATATCTCCAAGGCATAAAACACAATTGGTGACAAAGATGGAGAATAGGTTAAATTTACCAGCTCCAGCACCTTACATTTCTTCATTGGGTGATCCACCCATACCATGGGATTAATGAATTTCAGGGTTCAACTTGCTCATTTTGGGGATGTAGCAATAACCTGCAAGAAAGCATGGGGACACCACCACCTGAAGGTTCTACTCCAGCAACTCGCCATCCTGACTTGGAAATATATTGCTGTTCCTTCACTGTCACGGAGTCAAAATCCTGGAACTTCGTCCCTAACAGCACTGTAAGTGTACCTACACCACATGGACTGCAGCGGTTCAAGAAGGCAGCTCAGCACCAGATTCTCAAGGGCAACTAGGGATGGACAATGCTGGCCTAGCCTACAAAGCCCATATCCCGCGATGAATGCATTAAAAAAAACTTGGAGTTGAAGGCCAATGAGCATCTGGGCAGCTCACAGAAGACACATTTATGGTTGATACAGCTATATTTCGAGCAAAAGGAAAGAGTGATGATGAAATGATATATATTTTTCCAGATATGCTGGAGAAATGGTAAGCCCACAAAACAATATGTGATAGCACTGCGACAAGTTACTTCGACATGTAAATTTGTCACATGAACCAAGGAAGATATTTGTGACCAACCTTTTGAAAAAAACCTCGGTTCCACGAATTACGGACTGCCTCCTCATGGAGGGCGATGATTTAGTCATGACTTTGGCAGCCCAAATCGAATCTGCCATGTTGGATGCAAAGCAGTTACACAGAGATGCACCCTCAAGGTCGCAGACACAACTTGCCCAACCCGCTCATGTGCAAGGGTTAGGGAAAAAGAGACTTCAGCAATCTGATCAACATGTGCCCCATCATGATACCTTCAAAAATAGATCCAAATTGTGGAAGCGCTCATCAGCTCCCAAAATGATATGCAGCTCAAGAGATAAAGTGGAACTCATGCTTAAAGTGAAAGAATCACTTTGCAAAGTTGTGTGAGTAATAGAAGAAACAGATTTCATTGATTGATAGATATTGATTGATACAATGCATGGCGGAAGGGGGGAGTGGTAGGGCATATTTTTATCTTTGTGGGTGGGAAAACACCAGGTCATTTTAAACAAAGCTCAGTTGAGATTGCGTCACTCCTCCTCGATGTTGGTGTGAATGTATCTATATTAAGTGACAAACTCTACCAACATTGTTTTTTGCAACTCACTCACTCCTGTGGCAGACATGCATCAAGCTTACAATGACTCAGTTGTTCCAGTTTTGACAATGATCACTGTTCCAGTGTACTACAGAAACGTCAACCTAGACTAGTTCACATTCTTCAGAGGCTACTACTTGCTAGTCTCTGCATGCTCGATAAGCTTGACTTCAAACTTGAAGACCCCACTTGAGCAAAAGGACTGATGAGACAGACTACACATAACGGTATCCTTCCTTATTTATCCGTCTTTGAGTAAACACGTTGATGGGTCAATTGCACCAGTTTTGCAATATTTGAGATGTTTTCCATTTGCAATCCATACTGAAGTGTTACAGGAGATGCTACAACTCGGTATCATTGCGCTTCACAACTCTGCCTTGGATGTGCAAAAATGGTGAACGTGGACTTCTGGACGACGTTAAAGCAGTCAACAAAGCAATGATTCTGACAAATATTAACTTGCTACGATCCAAGAACTATCGGAATCATTTCATGACTCCACAGTGTTCACAAAGTTCAACATGCTATCAAATTACCTTCAGATACCACTAGTGAGTAAAGCTCAATGTCTTGCAACTTTTGTTACTCATGAAGGCATGTTTCAGTACAACAGCACGCCCTACATTTCAGCACTTAGCACATTCCAGCAGATTATTTCTTCAGTCTTTTCAGATGTTGAGGGATGCACGGCCTACTGGATAACGCATTGTCGGTGGAAGAGACAAAACAAAACACAATCAGTGGTTATCACTCGACCCACATGAGGAACCATGGGCTGGATTCTCCGCAGCTCCGCGTCGAACGCGATTTTGGCGCTGGGCCGGAAAATCGACTTTCACGGCGAAATTGGGCCCGGTGCCTGTCTGGCGATTCTCCGGGACCCGAGAATTGGCGTGAACGTGGAGCACTCGGCACAACTGGGGGTTCATTGACAGAGGTCAGCCCAGCGATCCTCCGCTCCCGACCAGCCGAGTTCCCGACGGCGTGGAGCTAACCATCTATTGCCGGTGGGGTTGCTGGTGTGGCGGCTGGGGACTCAGTCTGCGGCCGCCCTGGTGGGGGGCGCGGGGATCGAACACCAGTGGGGGAGCCTTATAGGCTGCCGGGGGTTAGATCTACGTGGTTAGATGCTCGGGTACGCCGATTGAGGGGTCTAATTTTTGTGTGTCGCTCCGCGGTCCGAATCTGCCATGGAGCTCGGCACGGCCGCTGGAGGCCGCAGGCATGCGCATGCGCGGACCCTGAACCGGACATAAAGGGGCCCGTATCCGCAGCTCAATCTGCGTGAATTGCTCCATGTCCCTGCAAGCCCCCTGCAGGGCATTGAATTAGCTGATCTTTTTTCCAGGAATCTCTGGAGTAAAACTCCAGTGTTTTTACGCCGGCGTGGGGACATAGTCCCATTTTGGGAGAATCCAGCCCCATATGTCACAACAAATGTAGCAGGAAATGCAATCGAAACTGAGTCCTTAACAATTGAAGGAAGTGAACAACCAATCACTTACCCATCATGTTGCTGGAAACTGCATGTCAACATTCGGCTTGAGAGTGGAGAGCTTCAGCCTGCAGCTATGCTTGTGAACATTGGCACATGTCTCTCTATGATAGAAAGTTCGCTCTCTGTACTAATCACCAAGTGCTGATTAAATTGTTAACCATATCACGATCAAGTCATTGACGCATCTACAGATGGTCAGATCATCTTCATCAGTGTGGTGAATGTGATTCACACCAGATTATAATCTGTATATACATGTGTCTATATTGTAAGTGCAGTTGCATTACCTGTCCTCCAGGGGGAGTAGCTCTGGGAATGCTCGAGTTGTACGGGGCTTCTCCCTTGGCTCTGCCCAGGACTCCTTCCCCAGAAGCTGCTGTATAAAGATCAGTGCCACATGGTCAGCCGGCCAGTTCACCGAAAGTTCAATGGCTAATAGGCTGGCTCTGTTGTGAGTATATTAAAACCGCTATTCTAATCCTACAAGCACGTGTCCATAGAATTGTTGGTTCCAACAATTTAATATACTCAGGAAACAGTCGAAGAAATCATGGAAGCAGCCCTCAAGCCCGGACGCCTAGAACTCGACCCAGAGGATGCAGAGGCTAAGGAAATTTTTTCCCACTGGCTGAGATGTTTTAAAGCCTACCTGGCAGAAGCCAGCACCGCCGGAACAACGGAGGAACAAAAACTCAGCCGACTGCACGCAAGGGTAAGCCACAGAATATCCATACAGCTGAATCCGGCCGGTTCTTACACCGCAGCGCTGGCAATATTGGACAAAATGTACGTTAGGCCCATTAACTTGGTTTATGCACGCCACGTGTTTATGACCCGCCGTCAGCGGCCTACAGAAACGCTAGCCGAGTTTGTAAGGGAATTGAACAATCTTTCCAATGACTGTAATTATCAAGCCGTTACCGCGGCTGAACATAGGGAGCTTGCTGTGCGGGACGTTTTCGTGGCGGGCCTTAGGTCTAACTATGTGCGCCAAAGACTGCTAGAAAAGGGGGCCCAGGACTTAGACACTACTGTGGAGGCTGCTACCACTATGGAAGTTTCCTTCCGCAGCCTCACCTCATTTCCCTTGGACCCCGCGACCTCATCGTGGACCCCCGACCAACAGTCCCCCCAAGCCTGTGCCGCACGGCCCCCCAGCTACCGCGCTGCCAAAGCCAGTTACTCTGCTGCCCCAGCCAGTTACTCTGCTGCCCCAGCCAGCTACTCGGCTGCTCCAGCCTGCCATTTCTGTGGCCAAAGCCAGCACCCGCGGCAGCACTGCCCGGCCCGTAACGCGACTTGCAGCAGCTGCGGACGAAAAGGACACTATGCCAGAGTGTGTCTGGCGGAGAAAGCCCCAGCCTCTAACCCTCCCACTGCTCAAAGCACTCGTTCCCTGAATTCACAGGCCTGCAGGCCCCGAAATGCTGCAGCCTGTATGCCGACTCCGCCCCCACCCGACATGTGCGACTCATGGGGGCGGCCATCTTGGCAATCCTCCTCCATGCGCCCGGCCATGTGCGACTCATGGGGACGGCCATCTTGGCAATCCTCCTCCATGCTGCCGGCCATGTGCGACTCATGGGGGCGGCCATCTTGGGATCCATCCCCTTCAAACTCTGAAACTCACCTCGACGACTACGAACACAGAGGGCAGTCATCACGGGGCCACTCCAGCACAGCTGATCGAGCCGCCGACTACCCGCAACTCAGCGCAGACACCCTGGATCAATCCTGCCCCAAGCACCTACGAAGTTCGATGGCGGAGGTCCAGATCAACGGGTACAGCACGCCATGCCTCTTTGACTCCGGGAGCACCGAGAGCTTTATACATCCAGAGCTGGTAAGACACTGTTCACTTTCTATTTTTCCGGTGAGCCAAACTATCGCCCTCGCTTTGGGCTCCCACTCAGTCCAAATCCAAGGACGCACCGTTGCTATGCTCACAATTCGAGGCGCTAGTTATTCTAAATTTAAACTTTATGTCCTGCCAGACCTCTGCGCGCCACTCTTATTAGGCCTGGATTTCCAGTGCAACCTCAAGAGCCTCACCCTCAGCTTCGGCGGGCCCCTGCCCCCACTCACTATCTGCAGCCTAACCACGCTGCGCATCTCCCTCCCTCCGCTCTTCGCCAATCTCACTCCAGATTGCAAGCCAGTAGCTACTCGCAGCAGGCAATACAGCCTACAGGATAGGGTCTTTATCCGATCGGAGGTCCGACGGCTGCTCAGTGAGGGGATCATAGAGGCCAGTAATAGTCCCTGGAGAGCTCAGGTGGTGGTCGTCAAGACCGGGGAAAAATTTCGCATGGTCGTCGACTATAGCCAGACCATCAGTCGCTTTACGCTCCTAGATGCGTATCCCCTTCCCAGAATTGCAGACATGGTTATCAGATCGCCCAATATCGGCTATTTTCAACGGTGGATCTGAAGTCTGCATACCACCAGCTCCCAATCCGCCCGGAGGACCGCCATGACACGGCGTTCGAGGCCGATGGCTGCCTCTTCCATTCCCTCCGGGTCCCCTTTGGCGTCACTAACGGGGTTTCGGTGTTCCAACGAGCAATGGACCTAATGGTAGACCAGTACGGGCTGCGGGCCACGTTTCCATATCTGGACAATGTTACCATCTGCGGCTATGACCAGCAGGACCACGACGCCAACCTCCACCGTTTTCTCCAAACGGCACAGAAATTAAATCTTACTTATAACAAGGAGAAATGCGTTTTCCACACAAACAGACGGACCATCCTCGGCTACGTCGTGGAGAACGGAGTCCTGGGCCCAGACCCGGACTCTTAGAACTCCCCCTCCCTCATTGGCCCAAAGCTCTCAAACGGTGCTTGGGGTTCTTCTCATACTACGCCCAGTGGGTCCCTCAATATGCGGACAAAGCCTGCCCACTCTTTAAGGCCACACGATTTCCCCTGTCAGCTGAGGCACGCCAGGCCTTCAGCTGCATCAAGGAGGATATCGCCAAAGCAGCCATGTGGGCGGTGGATGAATCCACTCCCTTTCAGGTTGAGAGCGACGCCTCAGAGGTAGCTCTAGCAGCCACTTTATTTCAGGCAGGGAGGCCCGTTGCATTTTTCTCCCGTACCCTATCCGCTTCAGAACTCCGACGCTCCTCAGTCGAGAAGGAAGCACAAGCCATCGTGGAGGCTGTTCGTCACTGGAGGCACTATCTCACAGGTAGGAGGTTCACCCTCATCACCGACCAACGATCGGTTGCCTTTATGTTTGACAACTCGCAAAGTGGCAAAATAAAAAATTATAAAATCCTTCGGTGGAGGATCGAACTCTCCACCTATAGTTACGATATTAAATATCGACCGGGGAAGCTCAACGAGCCCTCGGATGCCCTATCCCGCGGGACATGCGCCAGCGCGCAGATCAGCCATCTGAAAGCCATCCACGTTGACCTCTGCCATCCAGGGGTCACCCGGCTCGCCCACTACATCAGAGCCCGAAACCTGCCTTTCTCCAATGAAGAGGTAAAAGCGGTCACCAGGGACTGCTCGATCTGTGCAGAGTGCAAACCGCACTTCTATAGACCAGACAGGGCCCACCTGGTCAAGGCTTCTAGGCCCTTTGAATGCCTTGCGATCGATTTCAAAGGGCCACTCCCCTCCACTAACAAGAAAATGTATTTCCTCAACATCATCGACGAGTTCTCCCGATTCCCTTTTGCCATTCCATGCCCTGATATGACCTCCCACACAGTCATTAGGGCCCTGCATAGTGTCTTCACCCTGTTCGGTTTCCCCAGCTACGTGCACAGCGACCGGGGTTTGTCCTTTATGAGCGACGAGCTGCGTCAGTACCTGCGCGACAAGGGCATCGCCTCGAGCAGGACTACCAGTTACAACCCCAGGGGGAACGGGCAGGTGGAGAGGGAGAACGAGACGGTCTAGAAGACCGTCCTACTGACCCTCCGGTCTAGAAAACTCCAAGTCTCCTAATGGCAAGAAGTCCTCCCAGACGCGCTCCACGCAATCAGATCCCTCCTCTGGTACAGCTACAAATCAAACCCCTCACGAGCGACTCTTCATTTTTTCTAGGGGCACTACCACGGGAGTCTCACTTCTGGCGTGGCTGAGGACACCAGGACCGGTCCTCCTGAGGAAGCACGTCAGGGGGCACAAAACTGACCCCCTTGTTGAAAAGGTGCGCCTCCTCCATTCCAACCCCCAGTACGCATTCGTGGAGTTCCCGGACGGTCGCCAGGACACAGTATCCCTTTGGGACCTGGCACCCGCTGGATCCAGCCCCCCCCCACCCCCGCTGAGGAAACCCTTACCCCGTTCCCTATGCTACCGCCCCCTCGCGCCCCCGATTCCGCAAGCTCACCCCACCGGTTCCACGCGCCAGAACCAGCCAGCCCCCAGCGCCCCCAGTCTCCGGTCGAGCCAGAGGTGTATAAAGTTTGGACGAGACCCGCCCCGGAGTCTGCCATCGTACCCAGGCTCTCAACACCCACCCAGCCACCGCAAGAGGCTGCAATCCCGGTGCTCCGCAGATCGAAAAGAACAATTCATCCACCGGACAGACTAACTCTGTGAGCCACCACCCCCGCTGGACTCGATTTTTTTCACAGGGGGTGAATGTGGTGAATGTGATTCACACCGGATTATAATCTGTATATACATGTGTCTATATTGTAAGTGCAGTTGCACTACCTGTCCTCCAGGGGGAGTAGCTCTGGGAATGCTCGAGTTGTACGGGGCTTCTCCCTTGGCTCTGCCCAGGACTCCTCCCCCGGAAGCTGCTGTATAAAGATCAGTGCCACATGGTCAGCCGGCCAGTTCACCGAAAGTTTAATGGCTAATAGGCTGGCTCTGTTGTGAGTATATTAAAACCGCTATTCTAATCCTACAAGCACGTGTCCGTAGAATTGTTGGTTCCAACAATCAGTATAACTTTGACTTTCAGGTTCAAGCAACAGGATAGCTGTCATTCCTGGCCATACTACTATCGCAGACAGTGTTAGCAATAGCAAAGTCAGACAGTGTTAGCAATAGTGAAGTGACATCTGACATTGAAGATTACAAGATGGTGGTAATTTCACATGTGACCATAAAACTTGTTATTGACAGGATCGATGACAGAAGAGAACTGCAGAGAGTAATCCAGAGTCTCAAAACTGAGTGGCCTCACAAGTTCGAGAAAGACTGCTCCCGTACTAAAGAATATGCAATAAACTCGGATTATTTGATGACAACTGTATTGCAGACAGAAACCGAGCAGTTATCCCGAAAAACTATTGGAGTATAATAGGGGTTTGGGTGTGCTGGCCAGACAGGGGGAGAAGGGGAGGAATTCATAGAGTGAGAGCAGGAGGAGGGAGGAGGGAGTCAGAATGTGGGAGCGGAGAAGAGTGGTGTGAGCCAAAGTGTGGGAAGGGGGGGGGGACAGTGCTTGAAGTCAGACTGTGAGGTACGGGAGGGTGGTGGGAGTCAGAATATGAAGGGGGCAGGGAGGTAGGAGTCAGACTGTGAGGGGTACAGGGAGGTGGGAGTCAGACTGTGAGGGAACAGGGAGGTAGGAGTCAGACTGTGAGGGGTACAGGGAGGTGGGAGTCAGACTGTGAGGGAACAGGGAGGTGGGATTCAGACTGTGAGGGAACAGGGAGGTGGGAGTCAGACTGTGAGGGTTACAGGGAGGAGGGAGTCAGACTGTGAGGGGTACAGGGAGGTGGGAGCCAGACTGTGAGGGGTACAGGGAGGTGGGAGTCAGACTGTGAGGGAACAGGGAGTTGGGAGTCAGACTGTGAGGGAACAGGGAGATAGGAGTCAGACTGTGAGGAGTACAGGGAGGTGGGAGTCAGACTGTGAGGAGTACAGGGAGGTGGGAGTCAGACTGTGAGGAGTACAGGCAGGTGGGAGTCAGACTGTGAGGGAACAGGGAGATAGGAGTCAGACTGTGAGGAGTACAGGGAGATGGGAGTCAGACTGTGAGGAGTACAGGGAGGTGGGAGTCAGACTGTGAGGAGTACAGGGAGGGTGGTGGGAGTCAGACTGTGAGGGAACAGGGAGGTGGGAGTCAGACTGTGAGGGAACAGGGAGGTGGGAGTCAGGCTGTGAGGAGTACAGGGAGGTGGGAGTCAGACTGTGAGGAGTACAGGGAGGTGGGAGTCAGACTGTGAGGGAACAGGGAGTTGGGAGTCAGACTGTGAGGGAACAGGGAGGTGGGAGTCAGACTGTGAGGGAACAGGGAGTTGGGAGTCAGACTGTGAGGGAACAGGGAGTTGGGAGTCAGACTGTGAGGGAACAGGGAGGTGGGAGTCAGACTGTGAGGGAACAGGGAGTTGGGAGTCAGACTGTGAGGGAACAGGGAGATAGGAGTCAGACTGTGAGGGAACAGGGAGATAGGAGTCAGACTGTGAGTGGTACAGGGAGGGTAGTGGGAGTCAGACTGTGAGGGGTACAGGGCGGTGGGAGTCAGACTGTGAGGTACGGGAGGGTGGTGGGAGTCAGACGGTGAGGGAACAGGGAGGTAGGAGTCAGACTGTGTGGGATACAGGGAGGTGGGAGTCAGACTGTGAGGGAACAGGGAGGTAGGAGTCAGACTGTGAGGGAACAGGGAGGTAGGAGTCAGACTGTGAGGGAACAGGGAGGTAGGAGTCAGTCTGTGAGGGAACAGGGAGGTAGGAGTCAGACTGTGAGGGTACAGGGAGGTGGGAGTCAGACTGTGAGGGAACCGGGAGGTAGGAGTCAGATTGTGAGGGAACAGGGAGGTGGGAGTCAGACTGTGAGGGGTACAGGGAGGTGGGAGTCAGGCTGTGAGGAGTACAGGGAGGTGGGAGTCAGACTGTGAGGGGTACAGGGAGGTGGGAGTCAGACTGTGTGGGATACAGGGAGGTGGGAGTCAGACTGTGAGGGAACAGGGAGGTGGGAGTCAGACTGTGAGGGAACAGGGAGGTGGGAGTCAGACTGTGAGGGAACAGGGAGTTGGGAGTCAGACTGTGAGGGAACAGGGAGATAGGAGTCAGACTGTGAGTGGTACAGGGAGGGTAGTGGGAGTCAGACTGTGAGGGAACAGGGAGATAGGAGTCAGACTGTGAGGGGTACAGGGAGGGTAGTGGGAGTCAGACTGTGAGGGGTACAGGGCGGTGGGAGTCAGACTGTGAGGTACGGGAGGGTGGTGGGAGTCAGACGGTGAGGGAACAGGGAGGTAGGAGTCAGACTGTGTGGGATACAGGGAGGTGGGAGTCAGACTGTGAGGGAACAGGGAGGTAGGAGTCAGACTGTGAGGGAACAGGGAGGTAGGAGTCAGACTGTGAGGGAACAGGGAGGTAGGAGTCAGTCTGTGAGGGAACAGGGAGGTAGGAGTCAGACTGTGAGGGTACAGGGAGGTGGGAGTCAGACTGTGAGGGAACCGGGAGGTAGGAGTCAGATTGTGAGGGAACAGGGAGGTGGGAGTCAGACTGTGAGGGTACAGGGAGGTGGGAGTCAGACTGTGAGGGGTACAGGGAGGTGGGAGTCAGACTGTGAGGGGTACAGGGAGGTAGGAGTCAGATTGTGAGGTACGGGAGGGTGGTGGGAGTCAGACGGTGAGGGAACAGGGAGGTGGGAGTCAGACTGTGTGGGATACAGGGAGGTGGGAGTCAGACTGTGAGGGAACAGGGAGGTGGGAGTCAGACTGTGAGGGAACAGGGAGGTAGGAGTCAGACTGTGAGGGGAACAGGGAGGTGGGAGTCAGACTGTTAGGGAACAGGGAGGTGGGAGTCAGACTGTGAGGGGTACAGGGAGGTGGGAGTCAGACTGTGAGGGGTACAGGGAGGTGGGAGTCAGACTGTGAGGGAACAGGGAGGTGGGAGTCAGACTCTGAGGGAACAGGGAGGTGGGAGTCAGACTGTGAGGGGAACATGGAGGTGGGAGTCAGACTGTGAGGGGTACAGGGAGGTGGGAGTCAGAATGTGAGGGAACAGGGAGGTGGGAGTCAGACTGTGAGGGGTACAGGGAGGTGGGAGTCAGACTGTGAGGGTACAGGGAGGTGGGAGTCAGACTGTGAGGGGAACAGGGAGGTGGGAGTCAGACTGTGAGGGGAACAGGGAGGTGGGAGTCAGACTGTGAGGGAACAGGGAGGTGGGAGTCAGCGGTGAAGGTGGAGTGAGGGAGGTGGGGCTTTTAGGGGGAGGGAGGTGGAAGTCAGGCTGTGAGGGGGTAGTGAGGTAGGAGTCAGATTGTGAGGAGTGATAAAGGTGTGAGACAGACCATGGGACGGGGGAAGGGTATTAGGTGCCAGACTGCAGGAAGGGTGAGGACGGTGTTTGGAGTCAGATTGTGAGGGGGAGGGGGAGGGGCGTGGTGAAAGCCAGACTGTGGGTGCGGGGGGGAGGATGGTGAAAGTCAGACTGTGGGTGCGGGGGGGGTGAGAGTCAGACTGTGGGTGCGGGGGGGAGGATGGTGGGAGTCAGACTGTGGGTGCGGGGGGGGGGAGGATGGTGGGAGTCAGACTGTGGGTGCGGGGGGGGGAGGATGGTGGGAGTCAGTCTATGGGTGCGGGGGGGTGAGAGTCAGACTGTGGGTGCGGGGGGGGAGGATGGTGGGAGTCAGTCTATGGGTGCGGGGGGGTGAGAGTCAGACTGTGGGTGCGGGGGGGGAGGATGGTGGGAGTCAGACTGTGGGTGCGGGGGGGGGGGGTGGGAGTCAGTCTGTGGGTGTGGGGGGGGTGGGAGTCAGACTGTGGGTGCGGGGGGGTGGGAGTCAGACTGTGGGTGCGGGGGGGTGGGAGTCAGACTGTGGGTGCGGGGGGGGGAGGATGGTGGGAGTCAGACTGTGGGTGCGGGGGGGGGGTGGGAGTCAGTCTGTGGGTGTGGGGGGGGTGGGAGTCAGACTGTGAGTGCGGGGGGAGGATGGTGGGAGTCAGACTGTGGGTGCGGGGGGCGAGGATGGTGGGAGTCAGACTGTGAGTGCGGGGGGGGGAGGATGGTGGGAGTCAGACTGTGGGTGCGGGGGGAGGATGGTGGGAGTCAGACTGTGGGTGCGGGGGGAGGATGGTGGGAGTCAGACTGTGGGTGCGGGGGGAGGATGGTGGGAGTCAGACTGTGAGTGCGGGGGGAGGATGGTGGGAGTCAGACTGTGGGTGCGGGGGGAGGATGGTGGGAGTCAGACTGTGGGTGCGGGGGGGGTGGGAGTCAGACTGTGGGTGCGGGGGGGGGAGGATGGTGGGAGTCAGACTGTGGGTGCGGGGGTAGGATGGTGAGAGTCAGACTGTGGGTGCGGGGGGGGTGGGAGTCAGACTGTGGGTGCGGGGGGGGGAGGATGGTGGGAGTCAGACTGTGGGTGCGGGGGGAGGATGGTGGGAGTCAGACTGTGGGTGCGGGGGGAGGATGGTGGGAGTCAGACTGTGAGTGCGGGGGGAGGATGGTGGGAGTCAGACTGTGGGTGCGGGGGGGGTGGGAGTCAGACTGTGGGTGCGGGGGGGGGGAGGATGGTGGGAGTCAGACTGTGGGTGCGGGGGGAGGATGGTGGGAGTCAGACGCTGGTGTGGGGGAGGATGGTGGGAGTCAGTCTGCGGGGGCGGAGGGGTAGGATGGTGGGAGTCAGACTGTGGGGGCGGGGGGGGGGGGGGAGGATGGTGGGAGTCAGACTGTGGGTGCGGAGGGGAGGATGGTGGGAGTCAGTCTGTGGGTGCGGGGGGAGGATGGTGGGAGTCAGTCTGTGGGTGCGGGGGGGGGATGGTGGGAGTCAGACTGTGAGTGCGGGGGGAGGATGGTGGGAGTCAGACTGTGGGTGCGGGGGGAGGATGGTGGGAGTCAGACTGTGGGTGCGGGGGGAGGATGGTGGGAGTCAGTCTGTGGGTGCGGGGGGAGGATGGTGGGAGTCAGACTGTGAGTGCGGGGGGAGGATGGTGGGAGTCAGACTGTGGGTGCGGGGGGGGAGGATGGTGGGAGTCAGACTGTGGGTGCGGGGGGAGGATGGTGGGAGTCAGACTGTGGGTGCGGGGGGGGGGAGGATGGTGGGAGTCAGACTGTGGGTGCGGGGGGGAGGATGGTGGGAGTCAGACTGTGGGTGCGGGGGGGGGAGGATGGTGGGAGTCAGTCTGTGGGTGCGGGGGGGTAGGATGGTGGGAGTCAGACTGTGAGTGCGGGGGGAGGATGGTGGGAGTCAGACTGTGGGTGCGGGGGTAGGATGGTGGGAGTCAGACTGTGGGTGCGGGGGGGGGGGAGGATGGTGGGAGTCAGACTGTGGGTGCGGGGGGGAGGATGGTGGGAGTCAGACTGTGGGTGCGGGGGGGGGAGGATGGTGGGAGTCAGACTGTGGGTGCGGGGGGAGAGGATGGTGGGAGTCAGACTGTGGGTGCGGGGGGGGATGGTGGGAGTCAGTCTGCGGGGGGGGGGGTAGGATGGTGGGAGTCAGACGCTGGGTGTGGAGGATGGTGGGAGTCAGACGCTGGTGTGGGGGAGGATGGTGGGAGTCAGACTGTGGGTGCGGGGGGGGAGGATGGTGGGAGTCAGACTGTGGGTGCGGGGGGAGGATGGTGGGAGTCAGTCTGTGGGTGCGGGGGGAGGATGGTGGGAGTCAGACTGTGGGTGCAGGGGGGAGGATGGTGGGAGTCAGACTGTGGGTGCAGGGGGGGTGGGAGTCAGACTGTGGGTGCGGGGGGGGTGGGAGTCAGACTGTGGGTGCGGGGGGGGGTGGGAGTCAGACTGTGAGTGCGGGGGGAGGATGGTGGGAGTCAGACTGTGGGTGCAGGGGGGGTGGGAGTCAGACTGTGGGTGCGGGGGGGGGTGGGAGTCAGACTGTGGGTGCGGGGGGGGTGGGAGTCAGACTGTGGGTGCGGGGGGAGGATGGTGGGAGTCAGTCTATGGGTGCGGGGGGGTGAGAGTCAGACTGTGGGTGCGGGGGGGGGAGGATGGTGGGAGTCAGTCTATGGGTGCGGGGGGGTGAGAGTCAGACTGTGGGTGCGGGGGGGGAGGATGGTGGGAGTCAGTCTATGGGTGCGGGGGGGTGAGAGTCAGACTGTGGGTGCGGGGGGGGGGGATGGTGGGAGTCAGACTGTGGGTGCGGGGGGGGGGGGTGGGAGTCAGTCTGTGGGTGTGGGGGGGGTGGGAGTCAGACTGTGGGTGCGGGGGGGTGGGAGTCAGACTGTGGGTGCGGGGGGGTGGGAGTCAGACTGTGGGTGCGGGGGGGGGGAGGATGGTGGGAGTCAGACTGTGGGTGCGGGGGGGGGGGTGGGAGTCAGTCTGTGGGTGTGGGGGGGGTGGGAGTCAGACTGTGAGTGCGGGGGGGAGGATGGTGGGAGTCAGACTGTGGGTGCGGGGGGGCGAGGATGGTGGGAGTCAGACTGTGAGTGCGGGGGGGGGGAGGATGGTGGGAGTCAGACTGTGGGTGCGGGGGGAGGATGGTGGGAGTCAGACTGTGGGTGCGGGGGGAGGATGGTGGGAGTCAGACTGTGGGTGCGGGGGGAGGATGGTGGGAGTCAGACTGTGGGTGCGGGGGAGGATGGTGGGAGTCAGACTGTGGGTGCGGGGGGAGGATGGTGGGAGTCAGACTGTGGGTGCGGGGGGGAGGATGGTGGGAGTCAGACTGTGGGTGCGGGGGGGGGTGGGAGTCAGACTGTGGGTGCGGGGGGGGGAGGATGGTGGGAGTCAGACTGTGGGTGCGGGGGTAGGATGGTGAGAGTCAGACTGTGGGTGCGGGGGGGGTGGGAGTCAGACTGTGGGTGCGGGGGGGGGAGGATGGTGGGAGTCAGACTGTGGGTGCGGGGGGGAGGATGGTGGGAGTCAGACTGTGGGTGCGGGGGGAGGATGGTGGGAGTCAGACTGTGAGTGCGGGGGGAGGATGGTGGGAGTCAGACTGTGGGTGCGGGGGGGGTGGGAGTCAGACTGTGGGTGCGGGGGGGGGGAGGATGGTGGGAGTCAGACTGTGGGTGCGGGGGGAGGATGGTGGGAGTCAGACGCTGGTGTGGGGGAGGATGGTGGGAGTCAGTCTGCGGGGGCGGAGGGGTAGGATGGTGGGAGTCAGACTGTGGGGGCGGGGGGGGGGGGGAGGATGGTGGGAGTCAGACTGTGGGTGCGGAGGGGAGGATGGTGGGAGTCAGTCTGTGGGTGCGGGGGGAGGATGGTGGGAGTCAGTCTGTGGGTGCGGGGGGAGGATGGTGGGAGTCAGACTGTGAGTGCGGGGGGAGGATGGTGGGAGTCAGACTGTGGGTGCGGGGGGGAGGATGGTGGGAGTCAGACTGTGGGTGCGGGGGGAGGATGGTGGGAGTCAGTCTGTGGGTGCGGGGGGAGGATGGTGGGAGTCAGACTGTGAGTGCGGGGGGAGGATGGTGGGAGTCAGTCTGTGGGTGCGGGGGGAGGATGGTGGGAGTCAGACTGTGAGTGCGGGGGGAGGATGGTGGGAGTCAGACTGTGGGTGCGGGGGGGGGAGGATGGTGGGAGTCAGACTGTGGGTGCGGGGGGAGGATGGTGGGAGTCAGACTGTGGGTGCGGGGGGGGGGAGGATGGTGGGAGTCAGACTGTGGGTGCGGGGGGGAGGATGGTGGGAGTCAGACTGTGGGTGCGGGGGGGGGAGGATGGTGGGAGTCAGTCTGTGGGTGCGGGGGGGTAGGATGGTGGGAGTCAGACTGTGAGTGCGGGGGGAGGATGGTGGGAGTCAGACTGTGGGTGCGGGGGTAGGATGGTGGGAGTCAGACTGTGGGTGCGGGGGGGGGGAGGATGGTGGGAGTCAGACTGTGGGTGCGGGGGGGGGGATGGTGGGAGGCAGACTGTGGGTGCGGGGGGGGGAGGATGGTGGGAGTCAGACTGTGGGTGCGGGGGGAGAGGATGGTGGGAGTCAGACTGTGGGTGCGGGGGGGGATGGTGGGAGTCAGTCTGCGGGGGGGGGGTAGGATGGTGGGAGTCAGACGCTGGGTGTGGAGGATGGTGGGAGTCAGACGCTGGTGTGGGGGAGGATGGTGGGAGTCAGACTGTGGGTGCGGGGGGGGAGGATGGTGGGAGTCAGACTGTGAGTGCGGGGGGAGGATGGTGGGAGTCAGACTGTGGGTGCAGGGGGGGTGGGAGTCAGACTGTGGGTGCGGGGGGGGTGGGAGTCAGACTGTGGGTGCGGGGGGGGTGGGAGTCAGACTGTGGGTGCGGGGGGAGGATGGTGGGAGTCAGACTGTGGGTGCGGGGGGGGTGGGAGTCAGACTGTGGGTGCGGGGGGGAGGATGGTGGGAGTCAGACTGTGGGTGCGGGGGGGGAGGATGGTGGGAGTCAGACTGTGAGTGCGGGGGGGGTGGGAGTCAGACTGTGAGTGCGGGGGGAGGATGGTGGGAGTCAGTCTATGGGTGCGGGGGGGGAGGATGGTGGGAGTCAGACTGTGAGTGCGGGGGGGGTGGGAGTCAGACTGTGAGTGCGGGGGGAGGATGGTGGGAGTCAGACTGTGGGTGCGGGGGGGGAGGATGGTGGGAGTCAGACTGCGGGGGCGGGGGGGGGGGAGGATGGTGGGAGTCAGATGCTGGGTGTGGGGGAGGATGGTGGGAGTCAGATGCTGGGTGCGGGGGGAGGATGGTGGGAGTCAGACTGTGGGTGCAGGGGGAGGATGGTGGGAGTCAGTCTGTGGGTGCGGGGGGAGGATGGTGGGAGTCAGACTGTGGGTGCGGGGGGAGGATGGTGGGAGTCAGACTGTGGGTGCGGGGGGAGGATGGTGGGAGTCAGACGCTGGTGTGGGGGAGGATGGTGGGAGTCAGACTGTGGGTGCAGGGGGGGAGGATGGTGGGAGTCAGACTGTGGGTGCGGGGGGAGGATGATGGGAGTCAGACTGTGAGTGCGGGGGGAGGATGGTGGGAGTCAGACGCTGGTGTGGGGGAGGATGGTGGGAGTCAGACTGTGGGTGCAGGGGGGGGGGATGGTGGGAGTCAGACTGTGGGTGCGGGGGGAGGATGATGGGAGTCAGACTGTGAGTGCGGGGGGAGGATGGTGGGAGTCAGACTGTGGGTGCAGGGGGGGAGGATGGTGGGAGTCAGACTGTGGGTGCGGGGGGAGGATGATGGGAGTCAGACTGTGGGTGCGGGGGGAGGATGGTGGGAGTCAGACTGTGGGTGCGGGGGTGAGGATGGTGGGAGCCAGACTGTGGGTGCGGGGGGAGGATGGTGGGAGTCAGACTGTGGGTGCGGGGGGAGGATGGTGGGAGTCAGACTGTGGGTGCGGGGGGTAGGATGGTGGGAGTCAGACTGTGGGTGCAGGGGGGGAGGATGGTGGGAGTCAGACTGTGGGTGCGGGGGGAGGATGGTGGGAGTCAGACTGTGGGTGCAGGGGGGGAGGATGGTGGGAGTCAGACTGTGGGTGCGGGGGGAGGATGGTGGGAGTCAGACTGTGGGTGCGGGGGGAGGATGATGGGAGTCAGACTTTGGTTCCGGAGGGGGATGATGGTGTGAGTCAGATGCTGGGTGTGGGGGAGGATGGTGTGAGTCAGATGCTGGGTGTGGGGGAGGATGGTGGTGAGCCTGTGACAGTGGAACACCTGTAATGCAGAGTAGTTTGCATGCTGATATGCATGATGCGCATGCATGAAAATCACAGGTCTGAAAAATGGTACAAGAGCTGTCGGAGCTGCCAACAACCTGGGATACAGGATAACCACCTCAAATATGTGATGTTCTTTTAAAGCCCAGTACAGTGGGCCATCCTGCAGTTGATTCTTTACTGTTCTTGGTTAAACCTGGATGTGTTGTAGTGACATTCAGATATAAATATACATGATTAAAGTGTGTAAATGTAGTACAGTCATTTCAACACTAGATGGCTACAGTCAGACACTATAAGAACTGGTTTCTCGCCTTTTCTAAGTCAGATGACATGATGATGTGATTCAGAACAGTGAACAAGCAAGACGTAGGATAGGTCGAGTGAGAGAAGTTAGAACTAATTTGTTATAATAGTGTATGGTTATATAGTTATCTGTATTGTACTATAATTCTTTATTGTTAGTTTAGTATTGAGTATTCAAGAGTAATGTAGATATTTTAGTGAAGTCATTTAAAATATAATATGGTACCAGCGAGTTATAAATCTTTTCAGAAAGACTAACAAAGATTTAGCATAGAAAAGGTATTCAACTATTCGACGAAAGCAATCATTGCAACTTTGAAAACTATGACTCAAACGACCTATCAAAGGACCAAGTTCAATTACCATGACATCTAAAGACCACTGGTAATTTAAGTATAAATTGGAAGTTGTTCAAGCAGCAATTTCAACTTTACCGAGAAGCTAGTGATTTAAGTGCAGCACCAGAAGCTAGAAGGATCATGTTATTTCTATCCCTTGCAGGACAGCAAGCAATCGAAATATTCAACTCATTTCATGTTAGTGCTGATGAAGATAAAACCAAATTTGATCAAGTGACAGCGAAGTTTGATGAACATTGTAAAATGCAGACAAATGAGATTTTAGAATGACTGAAATTTCATCAGAGAATTCAAAAAACTGGTGAACCTGTGAATAATTTTATCACAGATCTCAAGCTCTCAGCTAAAACATGTAACTGAAAATCTGCACGATTCACTTGTGAGAGACCAAATAGTGTATGGTATACTTGATGATAATATCAGAGAAGCGTTAATTCGTCAAAATGATTTAACTCGACAAATCACGATTGACAAATGTATCGCAGCAGAACAGACCAGAAGCCAATATCTAGGATTTTATCCAAAGGAAAAAAGTGCAAATCTCTACCAGGAGGCAGAGAAAATTAAAATGGAGTTGCAAGCAAAGCAGAAATCTGTAAGGAACGGAAGCTATCCTCTGTAAGCATTTTTGTGCTCTGCACATGCTGGGGCTGGTTTAGCACAGAGCTAAAGAGCTGGCTTTGAAAGAAGACCCAGGCAGGCCAGCAGCACGGTTCAATCCCCATACCAGCCTCCCCAAACAGGCGCCGGGGATGTGGCGACTAGGGGCTTTTCACAGTAACTTCATTGAAGCCTACTTGTGACAATAAGCGATTTTCATTTCATTTCATTTTTTCATTTTCATGCGCACTACGCACCAAAATGCGAGACGTTCAAGAAGACGTCTGCGCATTCGTGTACGTCACAATTACGTCATGACGACAACGTAATTACGTGTCACAGATGTGGTAATGCCCACTTAAAGGGAATTGTCCAGCTTTTGGCAAATGATGTTTAAAATGTCAGAAACTCAACCATTATGCTTCACAGTGTCACTCAACTGTTAAATACATTCCTCCTACACACAAAAAGTATCACAAAGTCTGAGCTGTGGACAAAACAGAGGAAATCAACACCCAAGAAGATTTCACGGAAGATGACGATATTTTCTCATTTTCTTTGTTGGAGTAGTTGATTCGTCCATCAAGTATGATCTGCAAGCAAGCAAGGATCATATTAAAACAATGAAGTTACCTCATCGAGAAAATCATCAAGCAACGGAAGAACAAAAAGTCAACATAGTAAGCAACGACTGGATGACTACTGTGCATGTGAACACAATTCCAATCACTTCAAAATTGGATACCTGCGCCTCGGCGAATCTTTTGAATTCCAAGGACCTGTCCAAGATCAAGAGTCAGTATGAAATGATTCCTCCAGAATGCTCACTGCGTGATTACAATAGCAACCCCATTTTTTCACATGGATCCTGCTACCTACGTGTCACAAACAGAGACATTGAACAACAAGTAAGGTTCGAGATTGTCAATGATACTCATTACTTAGAGCACAAGCATGCAAAGATTTGCAACACATACAGAGAATATTCATGAATACCTGTCAATCAAGTGGACTCAATGATGATGTTCAGCTACTCTTACGGCAATACCCAAATGTTTTTCAAGGTATGGGCACGTTACCTTTTCAGTGCAAAATCCAACTGAAAAAGGATGCCAAATCAGTGATTCATCCGCCTAGACGTAGTTCCTGCTCCACTTAAAGCTCGACTGAAAGCTGAATTGTCACAACTTCAAACTCAAGGAATAATCTCGAAGGTTACTCAACCTACTGACGGGGTAAGCTCCCTAGTCTGTGTCAAGAAACCAACAGGTGAAATAAGAATCTGTGTGGACCCAAAAGATCTCAATAAAAGTATCAAGAGAGCGCATTATCCAATACCAAAGAAAGAAGATATCACTGCTGAGATGGCAAATGCTAAAATATTTACCAAGCTTGATGCGTCTCAAGGATTTTGGCAGATGCAGTTAGAAGACTCCAGCAAACTTCTTTATACTTTTAATACACCTTTTGGAAGGGACTATTTCAATAGGATGCCTTTTGGTATTATATCTGCTTCTGAAATTTGTCACAGAAAAATGGAACAGATGACTGAGAACATAGAAGGAGTTTGGGTTTATGTTGACAACATAATCATCTCGTCAGCAATGCCTGAAGAGCATACCAAGCTTCTTCAGGAGGTTTTTCAAAGAATTGACAACTATAGTTTAAAGTTAAACAAGGCCAAGTGCATGTTTGCGGCCTCATCCTTAACATTCCTAGGTGACAACATAACGGCTGAAGGCATTAAACCAGATCAAGACAAAGTGCAAACTATCAAGGCAATGCCAATTCCCAAAGATAAGAAGGCTGTCTTACACTTTCTTGGATTTGTCAACTTTTTAGGAAAGTTCAATTCAAATCTATCCGCAGGAACAACTGCTCTATGTCAATTGATCAGAAAGAACACATAATTCATCTGGACTGGCAAACATACTGCAGAATGGACTGATTTGAAACAACAATTGATACATGCTCCATGCTTATCATTCTTTGATCCTACAAAACCAACCAAAGTTTCAACTGATGCAAGTTCTACTGCAACAAAACCATTTTGATATTTGGGTTCCTATTGCCTATGCGTCAATTTCAATGACTGACACTGAGTGTAGGTATGCCCAAATCGAAAAAGAGTCACTAGGGTTAGTCACGGGGATTCCACGACTACATATATGGTCTACCCAAATTCGCAGTGTAAACCATCGTCCACGAGTACACATCATAGAACAAAACTTAAATGACATGACTCCCAGACTTCAACATTTAATAATGAAATTGAGAAGATACGATTTCACACTGAAGTATACACCAGGTAAAGCATTAGTAATTGCTGATACTCTATCTAGGTCAGTCATCACTGACATTCTCCAAGAAGAATTCATCAATGATGTTGATTTGCATTTGCAGCTATTCAAAGAATTACTACCAGTATCAGATGTCAAACTTCAGCAAATTTGCATTGAAACACAGAAAGACACCACGTTGATGAAAGTTATGAAATATCTTCAAAAAGGATGGCCCAAAGGCAATTGTCCGCAATATCAATCCATTCAGTCAGTGCTGACTATTGTAGATGGTATACTGCTGAGACAAGATTACATTGTAATTCCACAAAGCTTGTGTTCTGAAATGCTGTTGAGATTCCATGAGTGTGATCTAGGCATTGAGAAATGTAGAAGGCATGCCAGACAGTCTATCTATTGGCCTGGTATCAACAATGATATTGCGAACATGATATCATCGTGTTCAACGTGTCATTCCCATCAAAGTCAGCAATCCAAAGAACCACTGCAACCACATAATCTAGTAACATTACCATGGATCAAGGTTGGTGCTGATCTTTTTCACTTTTTTGGAAAAGACTATCTTGTAGTCATTGACTATTTTTCCAATTTTCCTGAGATAGTGAAACTGAAAGAAATCACATCCAACAATGTCATAAAGGCATGCAAGGAGAGTTTTGCCGGACATGATATTCCAAGTATCGTAATGTCTGACAATGACCCTTGTTTCTCAAGTCATGAATGGCATGATTGCTCATTGAAATACAATTTTCAACATGTTACTTCAAGCCCACACTTTCCATAATCAAATGGAAAAGCAGAGAAAGGTGTTCACATCATGAAACAGCTACTTAACAAATCTAAAGAATCTGATTCTGATTTTTACTTAGTTTTACTCAATGAGAGAACATCATCCTATCAACAGGCTTATCTCCATCTCACATGTTGTACAACAGAGTATTGAGGACAACATTACCTCATACACTTTCCTGGTCAAGAACAACAAAATCTTTTTAAAAGAATGCAACAACAGAAAATGAGTCAGAAAAGATATTTTGATCAACATTCGAAACAACTGTCTACTCTATCTGATGATGATATAGTTAGATTCAGACTTCCTGAAGGAGGTTGGTCTGACAAAGCTCACAAATTGAGGCAATTCTAACCAAAATCTTATCTGATCCGAACTTCTGATGGAACCATTTCAAGAAGAAATAGAAGAGATCTACTTCAAGTCAAAGATACATTTTTATAGATCTTGATTTGAACCAGATTGTTTCCAAACAACTTGAAAGAAGAATGCAATCCAATGTACTGATTCACAACAAACTGGAGAATTCTTCATCACCTTTGAAGTTGAGAAGATCGACAAGGAGAAGAAAAAAACCCAATCGTCTGAATTTGTGAACTTTTTCAATAATCTCGTGATTACTGTTGTTGCTCGTTCTGGTGAGTGTGGTTTACACTCAATTGGCTCTGTTTTATTACCTTGCTCTAGAGTCGCCAGGTATCTTTATGATACCACCATGAGGTTCAAGTTCAAGTGCTGATCAATAACTCAATACACCAGTTAGTAAGGTTCAAATCAAAACACATTTATTATATACACAGTCAATCGCTACTCATGCATAAACATTATGAAACTAAGCTACTTCTACCACTACAGGCCAATACTTATCTTCTGGAAAAGGAACCCACTGGGTCAGGGAACAATGGCCTCTTGTTTAATCCTGAGACTGCAGGCTTCCAGCTCGTACGGACTAAGGGTCAGGAGCGCCTATCACGTAGCGTGCGTTGACTGGACACTTACTTGTTGGTGCAGCCGCAAGGCAGTTCAGGGTCAAGTGTTGTTTCGGTCTGCTGCGTGACCCTGCCGAGAAGTCTATCGAGAGAAACTGCCAAGAGCGAATTGAACTTGGGACCTGTCTTTTTTAGGCCCCAGGGGCTTCGCGCCCTTTTGGGCAGACCCCGTACCTGACTCCAATCGATTGGATCACGTACCAATCGATCAGTTTGAATTCCCCAATATTGGGGCTGTTCCCTGATCGCTGGGTGTTCCTTGGGTGCTCGTTAGCCTCTTTTGTCTTGGACTCCTGCTGGCACCGAGGAGTCTGGCTTTGCTTTGGCTATTCTTGATCGTTACCATTGTGCCTGGGAATCGCTCATTAATATTCAGATTGCTGGTTTCAATGCTGTCTGTTTTCTGCGAGTCGAATATACAGGAAAACTTTGCAAACTGCTTGCTTCTCTGAGCCTGTCCATTTTTCCCTGCGTTCTTTGCGAATCTCCATTTTAAACTCGGGAAATGGCCAACCCAGGTGGCTACACTTATACTGTTTACACTGCGTTTCTTATGTAAAATTTATTTTCAAATATTTCAAAGAAAATGTTAAAAAGAAAGGGGGATTAGTGATATTCAGATATCAATATCATGATCAAAGTGTGTAAATATAGTACAGTCATTTCAACACTAGATGGCTCACAGTCAGATACTATAAGAACTGTTTTCCTGCCTTTTCTGAGTCAGATGACATGATGATGTGATGCAGAACAGTGAAGAAGCAAGACATAGAATAGCTAGAGTGAGAGAAGTTAGAGCTAGTTTGTTATAATAGTGTATAGTTATATAGTTATCTGTATTGTACTTTAATTCTTTATTGTTAGTTTAGTATTGAGTAAAAGGACTCAGTTTCTTATTTTATTAATCATTAAATAGCTCATCTTTCAACAAGAAGACTATCGGTCATTTTATCATCCTGGTGGATTCAAGAGTAATATATATATTTTAGACAAGTCATTACTTAAATAACTGGCTATGAGGAAGAGAAACTAAAATGAATCTTTTGAATCGCGCAGATATTTTACTTATTTTTATTCCAAACCAAAGTTTACAAAATACACACAATCTCTTCAAAAATGTATCACAATCCACACAGCTTGACATATTTTTCCCCTTTGTCTCCCTTAACCCCCCAACAGAGAACCCCCCCTCCCACCCCTAACCACTGGCAACAATCAAGTCCTCAAATATGGACAAGAACATCCTCTATCTTACAAAAAAACGCTCCTCTGACCCTCTGAGAGCAAACTTAATTTTTTCTAATTTGAGGAACTCCGCTACATCCTCTAACCACTTCGAAACCCTTTGTGGCTCCATCAACCTCCACCCCAGTAGAATTCGCTGCCTGGCAATCAAAGTAGCAAAGGCTACAACATCGGACTGCTCCCCTCCAGTAGCTCCGGCAGCTCTAATACTCTGAAAGTTGCCACCTGCGGGCACAACGCTATCTTCACTCCCACACTCTCTGGCAGTGTTTCAAAAACCGGGCTCCAAAAGCCCACTAATCTCGGACATGGCCAAAGTATGTGGACATGATTTGCCGGTCCCCCTCCACATCTCACACAGTTGCCCTCTACCTCTGGGAAGAACCTGCTCATACGGGCCTACGTCATATGAGCCCTATGCACTACTTTAAACTGTACCAGGCTCAACCTAGCACAGGATGAAGCTGCATTCACCCGTATATAATTTCACTCCAAACTACTCCATTCCAATTCCTTTCCCAGCTCTTCCTCCCCCATTTCTGCTTCATCTCCTTAATTGGTGCCTTCTCCAATTCCACCAATCACCCGTAAATGTCCGCAATCCTCCTATCTCACAACTTGTCCTGTTTTAATAACCTATCCAGCAAGGTATGTTCCGGCAGTTGAAGGAATGAGGGTAACTCCTTGCTCACAAAGTCCAGCAGCTGTATACCATCATTCTAGTTAAGTCACCAGCAGTTCTGTGTGTATCATTGCAAAGGTCAGGTCACAGAACACAACACCCTCTCCATGCCAAAGTGCCGCCTCAATTGGTTCCAAACTTTAGGGACGATACCACCACTGGGCTCATAGTACACTTGCTCAGGGAGAACGAGAGAGGGCCATAGCCAGGGCTCTCAGGCACACCCCCACATACAAAGCCTCCTCCACCTGCATCCAGTCTGCACCACCTCCCCAACATTGCCGCTCCTTCTCCACATTCACCACCACAGCTGTATAATAGATTTGGGAGCGTCCGCTGTCTCCCCTGTTTAAAAAAAAAACTCTGAATCCGTGGCATCTTGCCCGCCCATACAAATGTCAAAATTAACCTGTCCATTTTTCGGAAGAATGCGTTTGCCAGGAATATTCGGAGGGACTGGAAATCAATAATGAAACCCTCAGAAGGACGTTCATCTTGACCGTTTGCACCCTCCCCACCAGTGGCAATGGGAGGGCGTCCCATCTCTTCAGATCTTCTTTCATTCTCTCCACCAAGCTGGCCAAGTTCCACTTATGATTCATGGCTCACTCATGAGCCACCTGAATATCCAAATATCTCAACTTACTGCCGGCCAGCCTGAATGGCAGGCACACAAATTTGCACTTTTCCCTAAGCATTCATCAGAAATAATTGGCTTTTTGCCACATTAAATTTGCATCCCAAACACGCACCAAATTTCCCCAATATGCCTATTATCTTCTCCATACACTCCAATGGATTTGAAATGTACAGCAACAAGACACGCCACGGACATTTTAAACCATTGAACCATAGAATTCCTAGTACAGAGGAAGGCCATTTGGCCCATCGACTCTGCACCGACCCTCTAAAAGAGCACCCTACGTAGGCCCATTTCCCTGCCCTATCCCTGTAATCTGCACACCTTTGGACACTAAAAGGCAATTTATCATGCCAATCCACCTAACCTGCACATCTTTGGATTGTGGGAGCAAATCAGAGCACCTGGAGGAAACCCATGCAGACACAGGGAGAAAGTGCAAACTCCACACAACCAGTCACCCAAGGCCAGAATTGAAGTCAGGTCCCTGGCGCTGTGAGACAGCAGTGCTAGCCACTGTGCCACCCTGCCAGCTTTTGAATAAAACTCTTGCTTGCAAATGGAAACTGATGTGTCATCCCAGAGGACCTCCAAGGCATAAACCACAATGGATGAGTACCTTCACCTCTGCGCATTCCTAAAAAAAAGTCTTTTGATGTGTTTGGCATTTTCCTGAATGAATCTTCTCTATTTTGGTCAGTCACAAGTCAGAGACTCCCAGGGATGTCTTCAGGAATGTTTCGGGGAAAAGTGTTTCCATTGTGCTCCTGTGAATCTTCTGCCGCGATCAAGTTCCGAGTAGAATAGTGCATGTCAGGCTAGCAAAAAACATGTCCTGCCCAGCAGAGCGGATTCAGAATGATTAACCCTTCAGTGTTGGGCTGGTTGGCATGGGGGAGGCCATTGCCGTTGGACCTGCCAATCATCTCCCAATGCTCAAACCACTTGCATATTTTATCCAGCATATCCTTCAATTCTTCTGCTGCCTCTTCTGATTCTACTGACCCTCCTTCTTCTGTACCATCAGAAAATATGACTAAATTACACTTTTGTTCCATGAGTTCAGGTTCCAATAACAATCTGTGGAGCAGTTTATTCAGTATTTCCCCACCCATGATATAACTCTTGCAACAAATATCCATTCTGTTCTCTCCTTTTGACAATTTCTTAGCAAAATTCAAATATTACCTTGAATCTCCATAGCATTTAGATTAACTGATAATTATTGGACGGAAACCTTCAACCCCCCTTCTGGGAGTCTATTCTTCTCTCAGGTCCCAGGGCTGTGCTTTTTAGTCATTTTGGAAATCACTTTCTTAGCAATGTTAAAATGTTAAGGTCCAATTATACAGATATCAGCTCCTGTCAGCCAATGATATGCATCATAAATTGGCTCATGGTGCAAACACACCCCAAAATGCCTTTACTACAAACTGTTTGCATGAATTGTAGTTTTTGTATTCTTTGTTTTATAAAGAATGCCTTTTGTTCCACAAAGAAATTGGTAAATATAGTTCAGTAAATTAATCAGTAAGCAGTTATTTTCTCCAAAAAATCATTGACCTGAAAGATTAACTCTTTCCCTCCACAGGTGCTTGCTGACCTATTGAGTATTTTCACCATTTTTGTTTTTTCTTTCGATCCCATCTAATTTGCCCCTTGTCATTTGAGCTTCCACAATACGCGCCATGTTTTGGATGAAATATGGGCGGGATTTTCTAGCTCCGCTGCAGTGTGTTAGCCACTGGCGGGATTGTCCAGTCACACCGATGTCTGTAGCATTTTGTGAAGCTAGCCCGTCCCACTGCCAGGGAACCCGCTGTAGGGCGCCACCTTCGTTGGGAGCAGGAGATCCAGCCAATGTGAAAGACTGGAAAGGCCTGTGCAGTGCGGATCATCTTAAACACCCTTGTTTGTACTTTCTGATGTAACACAATGCAGATGCTGGAGACCTGAGAACAGAAGATACTGGAAAACCGCAGCACGTCTGGCAGCATCTGTGGAGAGAGTGACAGAGAGAGAGTAACTTCCTCGGAGTGGCAATCTGCAGAAATTCACTTGAATTCCAAAGCCACTGTCTCGTCCAGCCTTCCTGATTCAGGCCGGGTGACATTGAAGGAGTGAAGGAGGTCAGTGATTCCAGCAGGAAAGTGTAAAAGGGACACAGTGAAGGAGGACGTTCCCCATTTTAATGGCACTAGGGCTGTAAAGCTGCTGAGTTTAAAGGGACAATTGAAAGGGGCAAGGCAAGTTTCAAAGGTAAGTAAATAGGTTGTGGGTGTGGGGGTTTCAAACATCAGAAGTGTTTGGTCAGCAGGTGAGGGTGCTGTCAGTCCAGGGGTTATTGGGTCGGGTTGGGGGGTTATCAGGTAAGGGGGTGTTCGGTCGGGGTGCTGTCAGGTCGGGGTTAGTCGGGGCAGGGGTGTCAGGTCGGGGCTTATCAGGTCGGGGGTCGTGGGGTGTTGGGTTGGGGGGGACATTGGACGGGGTGTTGGCAGATCAGGGGGATGTCGGGTCGGGGGGGGCTTTCGGGGTTGGGGAGATGTCGGTTCGCGGGGGGCATCAGGTCGGGAGGAATTGAGCTGGGGTGGGGGGGGTATGGGGTTGAGGGGTCATTGGGTCGGGAGGCATTGTGTCAAGGGGTTGTTGGGTTGGAGGGTTGTCAGGTTGGGGGTGTCAGATCAGGGGAGGTGTCAGATTGGGAGATATCCAGTCGGCGGGGGCATCAGGTTCGGGGATGTTGGGTCGGGGGGTTGTCAGGTCAGGCTGTGCCAGGTTGGGGGATGTTGTGTCAGGTTGGGGGATCCCTAATTGGTGGCTGGCGGGCTGGGGGTTATATGGTCAGGGTTGTTGGGTCAAGGAGTGCCAGGTGGCAAGGTGGGTGTGGGTTTGAGTCGGGTTTGCTAGTCTCGGATGCTCCTCCCGCTCACAAACGGTGTCATCGCTGAGTATGCTGCACAGCGTTGGGACGGCCTCAGGACGTCACCTGATGCCCTCCCCCGTACTCCGCACCCGATGGGCCTACTTCCCGACGGCATGGGGTGCATGTGCTCACAGGTTTCAGGGACCTCGCGTGGTGGCTGCAGACTGTGTCCAGCTCCGCCACAGCCGGAGGGCGGGGAGGGGGGGAGCAGCCGTTCCTCTGGCCGGTGGGGGTTGAGGGGACTGGTGGGGGGTGGTCCGGGGTGGCAAAAGGTGTTATGGGGGATACTATCTGGCAGGCTGGGTCTGCGCGCGGCTGGTACCATGTTGTACGGCACAACCACTGCAGGTCACAGCGTGCACATGTGCAGCCATGCACCCGGCAATTCTCCATCTGTATCTGCAGGCTAGCCCCCCCCCCCCCGCATTGGGTGGAGCATCGGTGTAGGGGCGGCGCTGACATTTTGGTCGGAAGACTAGATACATGCTCTGGACATAGCCTCAAAATTGGAGAATCCTACCCTCTGTATCAACATAGCATCATATTATCGTATTTTCAAAGAAATCACAGTAAAAACACTAACTGACTTTGAGACATTTCTTTGTCATTAATATATGTCAAATAACCTTTGAAATATATGGGCCAGGAGTCTACCAAATCCCGGCCAAGTGTTGACACTGGCGTAAACACTGGAGTGGTGTATGCCAGCTTCGTGGAGGGTCGGAGAATCCCGCCCATGATTGGTTTTCAAAATCACATGTTGGATAATGAATCTATTTATCAAATCAGTTGAATTGGTTGAGCAGCCCCTTCGAGCTGAAGGAGGAATTCCCTCTGGCGAGGGGGGGGGGGGGGGGGGAGGGAGGTCACCAGGTCACGACATGACCAAGGTCATGCCTTCACTGAGAATGTGCCTCTGTCCAAGGCCTCACTCATTCTCTCATGGGTGGACCATGCAGCAGCTAGATACTGATAGTCTCGTTGCAGCTGACAAATTGGGTAAGTTTGCATCTTGCAGCATGGCCAGTGGTAAATAGTGCCGCTTCGCTGGTGATCGTGAAATCAAAACCAAGGTTTATGATTGGCAATCATTGAAAATGTACCTCACAATTTGAAATAGTGTCAGATACATCGATGATTAGTCCAGTCCAAGTACAAATTGTTTCTCCTCCTTTCCGTTCTACCTCATGTTATTCCATGTGGCTCCAGCAGTGCGAGATGCAAGTTGCTAGTTTTGGTGCTCTAACCATTTATATACCCTTGGCTGATGTGCCCTGGATTTTCATTCCTATAAGGCCCCAACAAAGACTACCTAAATGCACCGGTGCTGGATCAGACTTGGCCATTGGGGCAGGTGGCAGCAAGTGGGACTCTGACTAATAAAGTGTTGCAAGGAGAGAAGAGTGGGGGTCCTTTATGTGGGCTGTTGATCAGAAACAGCGTGCACTGCATTACCTGCACCATCTGATTCTCCATGCAAGTGGCCATTCTTTCCATAGAGGTAGGCATCAGCGTAAAGGGCTGAGACATAATGGCACTCATGATGGAGATAGAAATTTAAATCTGTGCTCAGGGATGTGCAATGTCAAATTTTGTTTGACTACTTTCTTGTGAAGCAGCTTGGGATGCTTTATTATGTGGAGGTGCTTTATTAATACCCATTATTCTTCATTGAGGGATTAATATTGGCCAGAACCCTGAGGAGAACTCCCCTGCTCATCAAACTAGTGCCAACAGACCTTCCACATCCACCGAAGAGGGCATCCAGGACTTAATTATATGTCTCATCCGAAAGGCAGCTCCTGTAGCTGTCATAAAGATCCACAGCACAGAAAAGGAGAAAAGGCCTTTCGGCACATCCCATCTGCGCTGGCCAAAAGCAACCAGTTATGTATTCTAATTCTATTTTCTAGCACTTGGGACAAACATTGTATGCCTTGGCATCACAAGTGCACATTTAAATACTTCTTAAATGTTATGAGGGTCTCTGCCTCCACCATCCTTTTCAGGTAGTGATAAGGTTTCCAGACTCGTGATAAGGTTTTTCCTCACTTCCCCTCCATGCCCCCTGCCCCTTACCTTAAATCTATGCCCCCTGCATAGATCTGTGCATTGCAGTATTTCCTTAGTACAGCACAGGAGTGTCAGCTGGATGTTTTTGCTCAATTCTCTGAAGTGAGATGATGCGACCATCAATTCACTCAAGGACACGAGTAGAAGTAAACTGTGGCTCTAATCGACTTACAACTGAGCTTGCCTCCGACTAGCTGAACTGAAGGCAGGCTCGCAAGACCGCAGCACTTTATACTTCCGGTTGTGGGAGGAGCCATGGGCGGAGCCCTGTACATGCTCCTTATCTCCCCCTGTGGGCAGAGCCGCGCAACGGCTCACAGATGGAGCCCACAGGGACACAGTGATACACAGTGTGAATTTATATTATACATTCACCACATTCACCCCCTGTTAAAAAAATCAAGTCCGGCGGGGGTGACGGGTCTATAAGTTGAGTTGGTCCAGTGCTCGAATCGTTCGCTGGGACCGGCGGAGCACCGGGGTTGCAGCCGCTTCAGATAGCTGTGTGTTGATGTCCGGTGTGAATCTGAGGGTGGACTCCGGGGGTGGTTCGTTCCGAGCTTCGTCCCTGATCGGTGTGACGGGTGAAAGGGGGCGCAGGAAACCTGTAGGCGCGGGGGTGCAGGGCGTGGGGGGTCGGGTGGGGTGTGGTGTGAGGGGTACCTCGGCGGTAGTGGTGGTGGTAGATCCTGCAGGCGCAGGTCCCGGAGGGAAACGGTGTCCTGCCGGCCGTCGGGGTGCTCGATAAATGCTTAGTGGGGGTTTGAATGTAGTAGTAGGGCCCTCTCTACCAGCGGGTCTGTTTTATGTGTCCGAGCGTGCTTCTGAAGGTGGACAGGGCCCGGTGTCCTCAACCAGGATGGAAGCGAGGCCCCCCTGGTAGCGCCCCTAGGGAAAACAAATAATCGCTTGTGAGGAGTCTGATTAGTGGCCGTACACAGGAGGGACCTAATTGCATGGAGCACGTCGAGGAGGACCTCCTGCCAGTGGGAGGAAGGGAGATTCCTGGACCTTAGGGTCAGTAGGACGGTCTTCCAGACCGTTGCGTTCTCCCTCTCCACCTGCCCGTTCCCCTGGGGTTATAGCTGGTAGTCCTGCTCGAGGCGCTGCCCTTGTCGAGCAGGTACTGACGAAGCTCGTCACTCATGAAGGACGAACCCCTGTCGCTGTGGACATAGTTAGGGAAACCGAACAGGGTGAAGACACTGTGCAGGGCTCTGATGACTGTATGGGAGGTCATATCGGGGCACGGGATGGCAAACGGGAAGTAAGAGAATTCATCTATGATGTCAAGGAAGTACACATTACGGTTGGTCGAGGGAAGGGCCCCTTGAAATCGATACTCAGTCGTTCAAAGGGCCGGGATGCCTTTACCAGGTGGGCCTTGTCTGGTCTAAAGAAGTGCGGTTTACACTCCGCGCAGATCGGGCAATTCCTGGTGACAGCTTTAACCTCCTAGGTGGAGAAAGGCAAATTGCGGGCCTTGATGTAGTGGGCGAGCCGGGTAAACCCCGGGTGGCAGAGGTCCTTGTGGATAGCCTGTAATCGGTCGTCTTGTGCGCTGGCGCATGTGCCGCGGGACAGGGCATCTCGGGGCTCGTTGAGCTTCCCCGGACGGTATCCGATATCATAATTATTGGTGGAGAGTTCGATCCTCCACCTCAAGATTTTGTCATTTTTAATTTTGCCCTGTTGCGAGGTGCGTGAACCAGTTAATGGTTTGGCTGTAATCAACCAACATTCGGAATTTTTCCCCAGTCTTGACGACCACCACCTGAGCTCTCCAGGGGCTATTACTGGTCTCTATGACTCCCTCACGTAAGAGCCGCTGGACTTCGGCTCTAATAAATGCCCTGTCCTTCAGGCTATACCTCCTGCTGCGAGTGGCCACGGGTTTGCAGTTAGCGGTGAGGTTAGCGAAGAGTGGAGGGTGGTCGATTTTTAGAGTTGCTAAACTGCATATAGTGAGAGGGGGCAGGGATCCGCCGAAGCTGAGTGTTAGGCTCCTGGGGTTACACTGAAAATCGAGTCCGAGTAGGAGAGGGGCGCAGAGGTCTGGGAGTACATGCAATTGGAAGTTGGAGTAGTTGGCGCCCTGTATTGTTAGCGTTGCAATAGTGCGCCCTTGTATCTGGACTGAGTGCGACCCCGAGGCGAGGGAGATAGTTTGCTGTGTCGTGAATATCGGATGCGAGCAGCGCCTTCCAGGTCTGGGTGAACGAAGCTCTCGGTGCTCCCGGAGTCGAAGAGGCACGGTGTCTTGTATCCGTTGATTTGAATGGACATCATGGAGCTTCTGAGGTGCTTTGGCCGCGACTGGTCCAAAGTGACTGCGTTGAGTTGCGGGTAGTCGGTGGCTTGGTCAGCAGTGTTGGAGCGGCTCCGTGATGACTGTCCGCGGAGGTCGTAGTCATAAGAACATAAGAACTAGGAGCAGGAGTAGGCCATCTGGCCCCTCGAGTCTGCTCCGCCATTCAATTAGATCATGGCTGATCTTTTGTGGACTCAGTTCCACTTTCCGGCCCGAACACCATAACCCTTTATCCCTTTATTCTTCAAAAAACTATCTATCTTTACCTTAAAAACATGTAATGAAGGAGCCTCAACTACTTCACTGGGCAAGGAATTCCATAGATTCACAACCCTTTGGGTGAAGAAGTTCCTCCTAAACTCAGTCCTAAATCTACTTCCCCTTATTTTGAGGCTATGTCCCCTAGTTCTGCCGTCACCCGCCAGTGGAAACAACCTGCCCGCATCTATCCTATCTATTCCCTTCATAATTTTAAATGTTTCTATAAGATCCCCCCTCATCCTTCTAAATTCCAACGAGTACAGTCCCAGTCTACTCAACCTCTCCTCATAATCCAACCCCTTCAGCTCTGGGATTAACCTAGTGAATCTCCTCTGCACACCCTCCAGCGCCAGTATGTCCTTTCTCAAGTAAGGAGACCAAAACTGAACACAATACTCCAGGTGTGGCCGCACTAACACCTTATACAATTGCAACATAACCTCCCTAGTCTTAAACTCCATCCCTCTAGCAATGAAGGACAAAATTCCATTTGCCTTCTTAATCACCTGTTGCACTTGTAAACCAACCTTCTGTGACTCATGCACTAGCACACCCAAGTCTCTCTGAACAGCGGCATGCTTTAATATTTTATCGTTTAAATAATAATCCTGTTTGCTGTTATTCCTACCAAAATGGATAACCTCACATTTGTCAACATTGTATTCCATCTGCCAGACCCTAGCCCATTCACTTAACCTATCCAAATCCCTCTGCAGACTTCCAGTATCCTCTGCACTTTTCACTTTACCACTCATCTTAGTGTCATCTGCAAACTTGGACACATTGCCCTTGGTCCCCAACTCCAAATCATCTATGTAAATTGTGAACAATTGTGGGCCCAACACGGATCCCTGAGGGACACCACTAGCTACTGATTGCCAACCAGAGAAACACCCATTTATCCCAACTCTTTGCTTTCTATTAATTAACCAATCCTCTATCCATGCTGCTACTTTACCCTTAATGCCATGCATCTTTATCTTATGCAGCAACCTTTTGTGTGGCACCTTGTCAAAGGCTTTCTGGAAATCCAGATATACCACATCCATCGGCTCCCCGTTATCTACTGCACTGGTAATGTACTCAAAAGATTCCACTAAATTAGTTGGGCATGACCTGCCCTTTACGAACCCATGCTGCGTCTGCCCAATGGGACAATTTCTATCCAGATGCCTCGCAATTTCTTCCTTGATGATAGATTCCAGCATCTTCCCTACTACCGAAGTTAAGCTCACTGGCCTATAATTTCCTGCTTCCTGCCTACCTCCTTTTTTAAACAGTGGCGTCACGTTTGCTAATTTCCAATCCACCGGGACCACCCCAGAGTCTAGTGAATTTCGGTAAATTATCACTAGTGCATCTGCAATTTCCCTAGCCATCTCTTTTAGCACTCTGGGATGCATTCCATCAGGGCCAGGAGACTTGTCTACCTTTAGCCCCATTAGCTTGCCCATCACTCCCTCCTTAGTGATAACAATCCTCTCAAGGTTGGGTCGTTGGGTATGTTGGATCAGGGGAGTGTTGCGTTGGGAGTCTGTGTTGGGTTGTGTGTCAATGTTGGATCGGGGTGTGTGTTGGATTAGGGAGGTGTCGATTCGGGGTGTGTTGGGTCGGGGGGTGTCAGGTTGGTGGTTTTGGGGGGGGTTTGGGGATGCGTGGTGCATCGGAGAGTGTGTTGAGTTGGTGATTGTGTCAGTTTGGGAGTGTATCAGTCATGGGGTTGTGATGGGTCAGGGATGAGTCGGGTCAGGGATGAGTCGGGTCAGGGTGTGTCAGAGGTGCAGGGGTCATGTCGGATCGGGAGTTGTGTTGGATCGGGAGTTGTGTTGGAGCAGGAGTTGTGTTGGATCGGGAGTTGTGTTGGACCGGGGGATGTGTCGGATTGGGGGGTGTATCTGGGGCCAGGGAGTGTGTCAGGTCGGGTTGGGTGTGTGGGGTGGGTCGGGTTTGGTGGGGTGACTGGTTGGGGATGTGTCGGGTTGGGGGGTGTCGAGTTGGGGAGGTGTCGGATTCCGGAGGTGTCGGGGTATGGGGTGACAGGTTGGAGGGGTCTGGTTGTGGGGGCTGGTTGGGGGGTGTTGGCTTGGGGGTGTCGGGTTGGGGGGGTGTCGGATGGGAGCTCGGGTTGGGGGTGTCGGGTTGGGGGGGTGTCGGGTTGGGGGGGTGTCGGGTTGGGGAGGTGTCGGGTTGGGGGGGTGCCGGATGGGAGCTCGGGTTGGGGGGTGTCGGGTTGGGGGGGTGTCGGGTTGGGGGGGGTGTCGGGTTGGGGAGGGTGTCGGGTTGGGGGGTGTCGGGTTTGAGGGGGTGTCGGTTTGGGGGGTGTCGGGTTGGGGGGGTGTCGGGTTTGATGGGGTGTCGGTTTGGGGGGGTGTCGGGTTGGGGGGGTGTCGGGTTGGGGGGGGTGTCGGGTTGGGGAGGGTGTCGGGTTGGGGGGTGTCGGGTTTGAGGGGTGTCGGTTTCGGGGGTGTCGGGTTGGGGGGGTGTCGGGTTTGATGGGGTGTCGGGTTGGGGGGTGTCGGGTTGGGGGGTGTCGGGTTGGGGGGGTGTCAGGTTGTAGGGTGTCGGGTTGGGGGGGTGTCGGGTTGGGGGGGTGTCGGGTGGGGGGGTGGGTTGGGGGGTGTCGGGTTGGGGGCGTCGGGGGTGGTGTGTCGGGTTGGGGGGGGTTTCGGGTTGAGGGATGTCGGGTTGGGGAGTGTCGGGTTGGGGGGTGTGGGTTGGGGTGTTAGGTTGGGGGGTGTCGGGTTGGGGTGTCGGGATGGTGGGGTGTCGGGTTGGGGGGTGTCGGTTGGGGGGTGTCGGGTTGGGGGTGTCGGGTTGGGGGGCGTCGGGTTGGGGAGGTGTTGGGTTGGGGGTGTTTGGTTGGGGGGTGTCGGGTTTGGGGGTGTTGGGTTGGGGGTGTCGGTTGGGGAGTGTTGGGTTGGGGGGATGTCGGGTTGGGGCGCTGGTGGGTTGGGGGGCTGTCGTGTCGGGTTTGGGATGTGTCGGATGGGAGTTCGGGGTCGGGCGTGTCGGGTTGGGGCCGGGTTGGGGGTGTGTCGGGTTGGGGGGGGTTTCGGGTTGAGGGGTGTCGGGTTGGGGGAGTGTTGGGTTGGGGGTGGTTGGTGGGGGGGTGTTGGGTTGGGTGGGGGGTGTCGGGTTGGGCAGAGCCGGATTGGGGGGGGTGTTGGGGTGTGTCGGGTTCAGGGTGTCGGGTTGGGGGGGTGTCGGGTTGGGGTGGCGGTTGGGGGTGTCGGGTTGGGGGGTGTCGGGTTGGGGAGGTGTCGGTTGGGGGGTTGGGGGCGTGTCGGGTTGGGGGGTCGGGTGGGGGTTGTCGGTTGGGGGTGTCGGGTTGGGGGGGTGTCGGTTGGGAGGTGTCGGTTGGCGGTCGGTTGGGGGGTCGGGTTGGGGGGGTGTAGGGTTGGGGGTGTCGGGTTGGGGGTGTCGGGTTGGGGGGTGTCGGGTTTGGTGGGGTGTCGGGTTGGTGTGTTTTGGGGGGTGTAGGGTTGGTGATCCGGTTGACGGTGTCGGGGGGGTGGGGGGGGTTGGGGGGTGTTGGGGGGGTGGGGTTGGGGGTGTCGGTTGGGGTGTCGGGTTGGGGGGTGTCGGGTTGGGTGTCGGGTTGGGGGTGTCGGTTGGGGGGTCGGGTTGGGGGGTGTCGGGTTGGGGGATGTCGGGTTGGGGGGGTCGGGTTGGGGGGGTGTCGGGTTGGGGGGATGTCGGGTTGGGGGGTGTCGGGTTGGGGAGGTGTCGGGTTGGCGGGGTATCGGGTTGGGGAGGTGTCGGGTTGGGGGGTGTCGGGTTGGGGGATGTCGGGTTGGGGGGATGTCGGGTTGGGGGGATGTCGGGTTGGTGATGTGTCGGATGGGAGTTTGTGTTCGGGGGTGTCGGGTTGGGGGGTGTCGGGTTGGGGAGGTGTCGGGTTGGGGGGATGTCGGGTTGGGGGGATGTCGGGTTGGGGGGTTGTCGGGTTGGGGGTGTCGGGTTGGGGAGGTGTCGGGTTGGGGGGGTATCGGGTTGGGGAGGTGTCGGGTTGGGGGGATGTCGGGTTGGGGGGTGTCGGGTTGGGGGGATGTCGGGTTGGTGATGTGTCGGATGGGAGTTTGGGTTCGGGGGTGTCGGGTTGGGGGGTGTCGGGTTGGGGAGGTGTCGGGTTGGGGGGATGTCGGGTTGGGGGGATGTCGGGTTGGGGGGTGTCGGGTTGGGGGGGTGTCGGGTTGGGGGTTGTCGGGTTGGGGGGGTGTCGGGTTGTGGATGTGTCGGATGGGAGTTTGGGTTCGGGGGTGTCGGGTTGGGGGGTGTCGGGTTGGGGAGCTGTCAGGTTTGGGGGGTGTCGGGTTGGGGGTGTCGGGTTGGGGATGTGTCGGATGGGAGATCGGGTTGGGGGTGTCGGTTTGGGGGGTGTCAGGTTGTGGGGTGTCGGGTTGGGGCGGTGTTGGGTTGGGGCGCTGGCGGGTTGGGGGGTTGGGTTGGGGGGTGTCGGGTTGGGGGGGTGTCGGGTTGGGGGGGTGTCGGGTTGGGGGGTTGTCAGGTTGTGGGGTGTCGGGTTTGGGGGGTGTCGGGTTGGGGCGCTGGCGGGTTGGGGGGTTGGGTTGGGGGGTGTCGGGTTGGGGGGTGTCGGGTTGTGGATGTGTCGGATGGGAGTTTGGGTTCGGGGGTGTCGGGTTGGGGGGTGTCGGGTTGGGGGGTGTCGGGTTGTGGGGGGGTTGTCGGGTTGGGTGTGTCGGTTGGGGCTGTCAGGTTGGGGGTGTGTCGGGTTGGGGGGTGTCGGGTTGGGGGTGTCGGTTGGGGGTGTTGGGTTGGGGGGGTGTCGGGTTGGGTGTTGGGTTGGGGGGATGTCGGGTTGGGATGTGTCGGATGGGAGATCGGGTTGGGGGTGTCGGTTTGGGGAGTGTCAGGTTGTGGGGTGTCGGGTTGGGGGGGTGTTGGGTTGGGGGGGTGTCGGGTTGGGGGTGTTGGGTTGGGGGGTGTCGGGTTGGGGGTGTCGGGTTGGGGATGTGTCGGATGGGAGATCGGGTTGGGGGGTGTCGGGTTTGGGGGGTGTCAGGTTGTGGGGTGTCGGGTTGGGGGTGTTGGGTTGGGGGGGGGTTGGGGTGTTGGTTGGGGTGTCGGGTTGGGGGGTCCGGTTGGGTGGGTGTCGGTGGGGGTGGTCGGTTGTGGGTGTCGGGTTTGGGGGGTGTTGTGTTGGGGGGTGTCAGGTTTGGGGGGTGTCGGGTTTGGGGGGTGTCGGGTTGGGGCGCTGGCGGGTTGGGGGGTTGGGTTGGGGGGTGTCGGGTTGGGGAGCTGTCAGGTTTTGGGGGGGTGTCGGGTTTGGGGGTGTCGGGTTGGGGGGGTGTCGGGTGGGGGGGTGTCGGGTTGGGGGGTGTCAGGTTGGGCGGTGTCAGATTGGGGAGGTGTCGGGTTGGGGGGTGTCGGGTTGGGGGGGTTGGGTTGGGGGGGGGTGTCGGGTTGGGGGTTGTGTCGGGTTGGGGAGGTGTCGGGTTGGGGGTGTGTCGGGTTGGGGGGTGTCGGGTTGGGGGAGGTTTTGGGTTGGGGGGTGTTGGTTGGGGGGTGTTGGGTTGGGGGGGGTGTCGCGTTGGGGCGGTGTCGGGATGGTGGGGTGTCGGGTTGGGGGCGTCGGGTTGGGGAGGTGTTGGGTTGGGGGTTGTCGGGCTGGGGGGTGTCGGGTTGGGGTGTTTGGTTGGGGGGGTGTCGGGTTGGGGGGGGTGTCGGGTTTGGGGGTGTTGGGGGGGGTGTCGGATGGGAGTTTGGGTTCGGGCGTGTCGGGTTGGGGGGGTGTCAGGTTGGGGGGTGTCGGGTTGGGGGGGGGTGTCGGGTGGGGGGGTCGGGTTTGGGGGGTGTCAGATTGGGGAGGTGTCGGGTTGGGGGGTGTTGGGTTGGGGGGTGGGTTGGGGGGGGTCGGGTTGGGGGTGTCGGGTTGGGGAGGTGTCGGGTTGGAGGGATGTCGGGTTGGGGGTGTCGGTTGGAGGGCTGTCGGTTGGAGGGGTGTCGGTTGGAGGGGTGTCGGTTGGAGGGATGTCGGGTTAGAGTGATGTCGGGTTGAAGGGGTGTTGGGTTGGGGAGGTGTCGTGTTGTGGTGGTGTCGGGGAGGCGTTAGGTTGGGGGGTGTCGGGTTGGGGGGTGTTGATTGGAGGGATGTCGGGTTGGGGAGGTGTCGGGTTGGGGAGTGTGTCGGGTTGGGGGGTCGGGTTGGGGGGTGTCGGGTTGGGGGGTCGGGTTGGGGGGTGTCGGGTTGGGGGGGGTCGGGTTGCGGGTGTCGGGTTGGAGGGATGTCGGGTTGGGGGGGTGTCGGTTGGAGGGGTGTCGGTTTGGAGGGATGTCGGGTTGGAGGGATGTCGGGTTGGAGTGATGTCGGGTTGAAGGGGTGTCAGGTTGGGGATGTGTCGAGGCGGGGGTGTTGGGTTGGGGGTGTGTATTGTGGAGTGGGGGAGTTTGTCAGGTCGGGTTGGGTGTGTGGGGTGGGTCGGGTTTGGGGTGGGGGTGTCGATTTAGGTTGGGGATTTTGGATCAGGCCGGAAGGTGTGGTGTCTGGTCAGAGATGTGCGACGGGTTGGGTCAAGACTGTTGGGTCAGGGGGTACGTGGTCAGGGGTTCGAGGGGAGTGTTGGTTCAAGCGTGGGAGTCAGGTTAGGGTGGGGGGGTGTCAGGTTGGTGGATCAGGGGGATGTTGGAACAGGTTAGAGGGGTGTGGGGTCTGGTGAGGTCAGATCGGGGGGTTGGCGGGTTGGGTCAGGTTGGGGAGATTGCCAGATTGGGTTAGGGTGTGTGGCCTGTCGGCTCAGGGGGGGGTCGGGTTGGAGCAGGTCAGGGTGATGTTAGTTTGGGTTAGGTCGGGTGTGGTGATGGGTTGGGTCGGGAGGTGTCAGGTTGGGTCAGTTCTGGGTGATGTTAGTTTGGGTCAGGTCGGGTTTGGTGATGGGTTGGGTCGGGGGGGGTCGGGTTGGGTCAGTTCTGGGTGATGTTAGTTTGGGTCAGGTCAGGTGTGGTGATGGGTTGGGTCGGGGGGGGGTCGGGTTGGTCGGGGGGGATCGGCTTGGGTCAGCTCAGGGTGATGTTAGTTTGGGTCAGGTCGGGTGTGGTGATGGGTTGGGTCGGGGGGGGGATTGGGTTGGGTAAGCTCAGGGTGATGTTAGTTTGGGTCAGGTCAGGCGTGGAGATGGGTTGGGTCGGGAGGGGTCAGGTTGGGTCGTGGGGGGCCAGGGGGGGTCGGGTTGGGTTGGGGGGGTCGGGTTGGGTCAGTTCTGGGTGATGTTAGTTTGGGTCAGGTCGGGGGGGTCAGGTTGGGTCGGGGGAGATCGGGTTGGGTCAGCTCAGGGTGATGTTAGTTTGGGTCAGGTCGGGGGGGTCAGGTTGGGTCGGGGGGTGTCAGGTTGGATCAGCTCAGGGTGATGTTAGTTTGGGTCAGGTCGGGGGGTCAGGTTGGGTCGGGGGGGGATCGGGTTGGGTCAGTTCTGGGTGATGTTAGTTTGGGTCAGGTCGGGCGTGGAGATGGGTTGGGTTGGGGGGGGGTCGGGTTGGGTTAGTTCTGGGTGATGATAGTTTGGGTTAGGTCGGGTGTGGTGATGGGTTGGGTCCGGGGGTGTCAGGTTGGATCAGCTCAGGGTGATGTTAGTTTGGGTCAGGTCGGGGGGGTCAGGTTGGGTCGGGGGGGGATCGGGTTGGGTCAGCTCAGGGTGATGTTAGTTTGGGTCAGGTCGGGGGGGTCAGGTTGGGTCGGGGGGGATCGGGTTGGGTCAGCTCAGGGTGATGTTAGTTTGGGTCAGGTCGGGTGTGGTGATGGGTTGGGTTGGGGGGGTCGGGTTGGGTCAGGTCAGGGTGATGTTAGTTTGGGTCAGGTCGGGTGTGGTGATGGGTTGGGTCGGGGGGTGTCAGGTTGGATCAGCTCAGGGTGATGTTAGTTTGGGTCAGGTCGGGGGGGTCAGGTTGGGTCGGGGGGGATCGGGTTGGGTCAGCTCAGGGTGATGTTAGTTTGGGTCAGGTCGGGTGTGGTGATGGGTTGGGTTGGGGGGGTCGGGTTGGGTCAGTTCTGGGTGATGTTAGTTTGGGTCAGGTCGGGGGGGTCAGGTTGGGTCGGGGGGGATCGGGTTGGGTCAGCTCAGGGTGATGTTAGTTTGGGTCAGGTCGGGTGTGGTGATGGGTGGGGTTGGGGGGGGTCGGGTTGGGTCAGCTTAGGGTGATGTTAGTTTGGGATAGGTTGGGTGTGGTGATGGGTTGGGTCGGAGGGTGTCAGGTTGGGTCGGGGGGGGTCGGGATGGGTCAGTTCTGGGTGATGTTAGCTTGGGTCAGGTCGGGTGTGGTGATGGTTAGGGTAGGGGGTGTCAGGTTGGGTCGGGGGGTGTCAGGTTGGTTCATGTTAGTTAGGGTCAGGTCGGGTGTGGTGATGGGTTGGGTCGGGGGGGGTCGGGTTGGGTCAGGTCAGGGTGAGGTTAGTTTGGGTCAGGTCGGGCGTGGTGATGGGTTGGGTCGGGAGGGGTCAGGTTGGGTCGTGGGGAGGGTCAGGGGGGGTCGGGTTGGGTCAGTTCTGGGTGATGTTAGTTTGGGTCAGGTCGGGTGTGATGATGGGTTGGGTCGGGGGTGTCAGGTTGGGTCAGCTCAGGGTGATGTTAGTTTGGGTCAGGTCGGGTGTGGTGATGGGTTGTGTTGGGGGGGTCGGGTTGGGTCAGGTCAGGGTGATGTTAGTTTGGGTCAGGTCGGGGGGGTCAGGTTGGGTCGGGGGGGATCGGGTTGGGTCAGCTCAGGGTGATGTTAGTTTGGGTCAGGTCGGGGGGGTCAGGTTGGGTCGGGGGGGATCGGGTTGGGTCAGCTCAGTGTGATGTTAGTTTGGGTCAGGTCGGGTGTGGTGATGGGTTGGGTCGGGGGGTGTCAGGTTGGATCAGCTCAGGGTGATGTTAGTTTGGGTCAGGTCGGGGGGTCAGGTTGGGTCGGGGGGGGATCGGGTTGGGTCAGTTCTGGGTGATGTTTGTTTGGGTCAGGTCGGGCGTGGAGATGGGTTGGGTCGGGGGGGGTCGGGTTGGGTCAGCTCAGGGTGATGTTAGTTTGGGTCAGGTCGGGTGTGGTGATGGGTTGGGTCGGGGGGGGGTCGGGTTGGGTCAGTTCTGGGTGATGATAGTTTGGGATAGGTTGGGTGTGGTGATGGGTTGGGTCGGGGGGGGGATCGGGTTGGGTCGGGGGGGTCGGGTGTGGTGATGGGTTGGGTTGGGGGGGGTCGGGTTGGGTTAGTTCTGGGTGATGTTAGTTTGGGATAGGTTGGGTGTGGTGATGGGTTGGGTTGGGGGGGGTCGGGTTGGGTCGGGGGGGGTCGGGTTGGGTCAGCTCAGGGTGATGTTAGTTTGGGTCAGACCGGGTGTGGTGATGGGTTAGGTTGGGGGGGTCGGGTTGGGTCAGCTCAGGGTGATGTTAGTTTGGGTCAAGTCGGGTGTGGTGATGGGTTGGGTTGGGGGGGTCGGGTTGGGTCAGCTCAGGGTGATGTTAGTTTGGGTCAGGTCGGGTGTGGTGATGGGTTGGGTCGGGGGGTGTCAGGTTGGATCAGCTCAGGGTGATGTTAGTTTGGGTCAGGTCGGGGGGGTCAGGTTGGGTCGGGGGGGATCGGGTTGGGTCAGCTCAGGGTGATGTTAGTTTGGGTCAGGTCGGGGGGGTCAGGTTGGGTCGGGGGGGGTCGGGTTGGGTCAGCTCAGGGTGATGTTAGTTTGGGTCAGGTCGAGTGTGGTGATGGGTTGGGTTGGGGGGGTCGGGTTGGGTCAGCTCAGGGTGATTTTAGTTTGGGATAGGTTGGGTGTGGTGATGGGTTGGGTCGGAGGGTGTCAGGTTGGGTCGGGGGGTGTCGGGTTGGGTCAGTTCTGGGTGATGTTAGCTTGGGTCAAGTCGGGTGTGGTGATGGTTAGGGTAGGGTGTGTCAGGTTGGGTCGCGGGGTGTCAGGTTGGTTCATGTTAGTTTGGGTCAGGTCGGGTGTGGTGATGGGTTGGGTCGGGGGGGTCGGGTTGGGTCAGGTCAGGGTGAGGTTAGTTTGGGTCAGGTCGGGCGTGGTGATGGGTTGGGTCGGGAGGGGTCAGGTTGGGTCGTGGGGGGGTCAGGGGGGGTCGGGTTGGGTCAGTTCTGGGTGATGTTAGTTTGGGTCAGGTCGGGTGTGGTGATGGGTTGGGTCGGGGGGGGATCGGGTGTGGTGATGGGTTGGGTCGGAGAGGGGGATCGGGTTGGGTCAGCTCAGGGTGATGTTAGTTTGGGTCAGGTCGGGCGTGGTGATGGGTTGGGTCGGGAGGGGTCAGGTTGGGTCGTGGGGGGGTCAGGGGGGTCGGGTTGGGTCAGTTCTGGGTGATGTTAGTTTGGGTCAGGTCGGGTGTGGTGATGGGTTGGGTCGGGGGGGGATCGGGTGTGGTGATGGGTTGGGTCGGAGAGGGGGATCGGGTTGGGTCAGCTCAGGGTGATGTTAGTTTGGGTCAGGTCGAGGGGGGTCAGGTTGGGTCGGGGGGTGTCAGGTTGGATCAGGTCAGGGTGATGTTAGTTTGGGTCAGGTCGGGGGGGGGTCAGGTTGGGTCGGGGGGTGTCAGGTTGGATCAGGTCAGGGTGATGTTAGTTTGGGTCAGGTCGGGTGTGGTGATGGGTTGGGTTGGGGGGGGTCGGGTTGGGTTAGTTCTGGGTGATGATAGTTTGGGATAGGTTGGGTGTGGTGATGGGTTGGGTTGGGGGGGTCGGGTTGGGTCGGGGGGGGTCGGGTTGGGTCAGCTCAGGGTGATGTTAGTTTGGGTCAGGTCGGGTGTGGTGATGGGTTAGGTTGGGGGGGGTCGGGTTGGGTCAGCTCAGGGTGATGTTAGTTTGGGATAGGTTGGGTGTGGTGATGGGTTTTGGTCGGAGGGTGTCAGGTTGGGTCGGGGGGGGTCGGGTTGGGTCAGTTCTGGGTGATGTTAGCTTGGGTCAGGTCGGGTGTGGTGATGGTTAGGGTAGGGGGTGTCAGGTTGGGTCGGGGGGTGTCAGGTTGGTTCATGTTAGTTTGGGTCAGGTCGGGTGTGGTGATGGGTTGGGTCGGGGGGGTCGGGTTGGGTCAGGTCAGGGTGAGGTTAGTTTGGGTCAGGTCGGGCGTGGTGATGGGTTGGGTCGGGAGGGGTCAGGTTGGGTCGTGGGGGGGTCAGGGGGGGTCGGGTTGGGTCAGTTCTGGGTGATGTTAGTTTGGGTCAGGTCGGGTGTGGTGATGGGTTGGGTCGGGGGGTGTCAGGTTGGATCAGGTCAGGGTGATGTTAGTTTGGGTCAGGTCGGGGGGGTCAGGTTGGGTCGGGGGGGGATCGGGTGTGGTGATGGGTTGGGTCGGGGGGGATCGGGTTGGGTCAGCTCAGGGTGATGTTAGTTTGGGTCAGGTCGGGGGGGGTCAGGTTGGGTCGGGGGGTGTCAGGTTGGATCAGGTCAGGGTGATGTTAGTTTGGGTCAGGTCGGGGGGGTCAGGTTGGGTCGGGGGGGATCGGGTTGGGTCAGCTCAGGGTGATGTTAGTTTGGGTCAGGTCGGGTGTGGTGATGGGTTGGGTCGGAGAGGGGGGTCGGGTTGGGTCAGTTCTGGGTGATGTTAGTTTGGATCAGGTCGGGTGTGGTGATGGGTTGGGTCAGTATGAGTGTCGAGTCACGTTGGGGGGGGGGCTTGGGTCAGGGTGGGTGTCAGCGTGTGTTGGGGTGGGATGGGGCTGTTGTGGGTGGGGGAGGGGAGGTGCAGGGCGGGTTGGGGGGGGGGGGTCCCAGTTCAGATCGGGGAGGAGCGTGGGTCTGGGTGTGTAAAATAGTTACACTCAATGTAGAAGCCCTTCCCCCTCCCGCAAAGTTTGGGGTTTAAATTTCTTCAGATGGTTCCCAACCCAACACAGTTGTCCCGAGGAAGTTCGCTATTCTGGGCAATTGCCGGGTAAACCCTTCCCTGAGAAGAACTTCCAACGAGGGATTCCCCAGCGCATCATTGGGGTAACCGCCTGATAGGACTCTGGGCAGTCAGGAAGTAATGGGCCAACTTTACGTTTCTAGTCCAAGGTGACTTTTGGCGGGGGGGGGGGGGGGGGGACTGGTCTTATACCTTTCAAAATTCCCTGATCATCAACTTCTCCACAGAATCAGCAGAAAATGGGACACATTTACTGATTTCTGGGTGTGAGGATAGGCGTGGGTAATGTATACAGTTCAATGTCTGCTGACTACTGGCTGCGAATTGCGAGTAAAAACCCCGGGGCAGCGTGGCAATTCTGAACACCCCAGTTTCGTTTTATATGATGCAAAATTCATTTGAGTGCAGGCGAGACTTTGAAAAGCAGTCCAAGTGTTTACTCCGTGCTTTTATTTATTTTGGTATGTGGAGGGGTTTCTGAAGAATCCTAAAATGGTTGGCAAACAGTCTTGTGGGGGGGGGGGGGGGGGGGGGGGGTGAGGGGTTGACCTGTAAAGAGTACGCGGGGAATAAGGCTTGCTATGTGAATCTGATGGCTGGAGGGAGGGGGAGGGGGGGGGGGGGGGGGTTGCCCCTGGAGAGATTTGCAGCCAGCAACGTTACAGCACCTGTCGTGTGGCCAGTTGGCACGGTCTTGTTCAGCGGAGAGTCAGCAGCTCACACCCAGCCTGGGAGGGAGGGGGGGGGGGGGAACACGAAATGCTTTAAAGTAACCTTTACTTCCCCACAGCAACAGGCAGCACTTTCAAAAGTTTCTTTTTTGGTCTGAAGACAAGAGCGAAAGGGGGAAAAATCTTAGATCAGCTTTTTTTTTCCTTTTAAAAAAAAACCCACTTGAAAGTACTCTGCAATAATGGAATCCAGCTGTCTGCTGCTTAAAACTACCTTTTAAAGTAATTTCAAGTCAAACTTTGCTGGAGTCGAAAAGTTTTACACTGCCAGTTCACGTTAGGAGGGAACGAGGAGTAGGCGAAGATCGGTCATTTTTATCATATATACATTTTCTTTTCGAAACCCAGAAGTTTATAAAAGTTGACAGGTGTGCGCAAGTCCTTGGCTACTCCTTTAAAAAAAAACCTTCGGGTCTGGCATAAACCGTCTGTCATCCACCCCCCCCCCCCCCCCCCCTCCTCCTCCTCCCGTCTTACACGACCCATTGAGCAGATAAATGCGATCGTTGGATCGGGGCACTTTGGAGAGAGAAGGGAGTGCTTTGGATCGGAATGTGGAAGCCACTATGTGATTATCTGGTGGAAATGCTGGCACACCAGGGTCCCTGCATTCGGCATCCTTCATGGTAGAAGCGGCGGCTGGGCAGTGAGTCAGTGTGAATCAGCCCCGCTCCCAGTGTCCTGTCTTCTTCTGCTCTGCCCCCCACGGTAGCGCGCATTTAAAAAAACATTCCTCCCCAAATGTCCCTGTCATTAGTATTACTGCTAATATCGACTCTCAACTTCCGCCATCATGGGTCGGAAGCCCAAGTCAACAAGATCCAGCCATCGAGTAACAAGGAACAAAACGGTAAGTCTTTCTTGCCTTTTACTCTCTTTGATGCGGGGAGGGGGTGATGTGGGGGGGGGGGGGGGGGGGGGAGAGAGAATGGCTTTTGACTCCTATTCACTTGCCAGGGTGAATGACCGCTTGCAGGTATGGATTTCAGTGCAGTCCAGTACACACACACACACACAGGAGATAGCACTTGAGAGCTGAGGGAATCCTGGCCCTCAGTGGGATTTCTGTTTGTTTAACTTTTTTTGTTGTTGTAGGAAATGCCAAACTTCTGAAGGTACTCTGAGCTCTGGAGAGAGCGAGAAAAAGAAACGTGCAGGGTAGTGTGATACTGCTACATGCGAGTGACCCGGGACGGCTCTGTGTGTGTGTATCCGGGGGGGGGGGGGGGGGGCGTTGGAAAGCAGTTCGACTTTAGGAAAGATTGAAAGTTTTGCAGTCGGGTTGCTTCTGGAATATGGCTGGCTGATGTGTTGTGGTTTTTTTAAAACACTGAGCCACGCTGCTTGTAAACGCGATGACATCTGGCACCTTGCAGGCAGCCAGGGCGCTGATCAAAGAGCAGCATTAACAAAGCTGGCCTCACAGTCAGAACAAGTTGGAAGACGCAGTGTAAAGCGATCAAAAGCGTGAAGTCAGCGAGAGAGCGCTGCACACTGACATTCAGCCACCAGCCCTTACGAAGTCACCGCTGTCGCATTTTGACACTTTTACACACTCACACCGCGACTTTTTTCCTGACCTCCTGACTGTGCCGAAGGGAAACCATTCGGGGGGACGTGCCTGTTGCTGTTTAACGTTCAATTCTGACTCGAACGCCTTATTTTTCCACAATGTCTGCCATGAAGTTTAAGACAATCATTGAGACTGCGAGACTATCTAGCAAATATTTCATTCTATGAAGGCATGTTAATCCACCAGCGTCCATAAATCGTGCCTTTAATGGGAATGGGTGGGGGGGGGGGGGGGGGTAAACATGAGTATAAATACGAATTTTGACTTTCAGCCCCTGCACCTAAACTCGAAATGGAGAATTTAAAGGTGCTGACTGAGCTCCGCCCTCCTGGCAAAACAAAGCGATGATAAACTCATTCTCAATCCCCGTGCATTACTACCTAATTATATAGCTTCGGGACTGGACAGTTTTAGATTACAACCTAGACTGGCTAATAAAAAGCCAAGCAAAGCATGACATTCCTATGTTCTTTTAAGCCGTCCAACCCCTCAGTAAGAAATGTTTTGAATAATCCAGCACAGGTTCGAACCAAAATAAAATTGGAGATTAGTTTAATGAGTACATTAAACCAGATTTATGGACATGACAAAATCTCCTACGTTTTGTATAACAATTTGCAGCTGAGATCACAGGATTACATCAAAAGGATTTTCATGCTTTAGAAACAGGGCACTTGTTTGAAAAGTTTTTTAAAACTCTGAAAGCCTTACTTTTTTGTTGTTTAAATGAGAGGAACACTGGGTATTTGTGTTCCCAGTGTTGACCATGCTAAAGAATGGGCATTTTTCTTGTTTCTCTGTGGTGAGCTATTTCTGCATTGGGTGTGGTCCTGGGGTTTGGCGCTGGTCAAGGCACACAATGGCCTCAAAATGAGCAGTTCCAGTTCAAGGGACTGCTATAATCCAGGAACAGTGCTGGACTTTTGCAGTAATGTGAATCAGACTGTGTAATCCATTAAAGTAGTCACATATTGCAGCAAGTGCTTTGAACATTCAGCAGTTATTAGATTTAGACATCAGCTAAGTGGTATGTGACCATGTTGATGGACGTATTTTTAGAAATGTTTTTTTGGATTCTAGTGCATTCAAGCCAATCGTGGATTTAAAATATAGAACGTGGAGAGGATGTTTCCACTTGTAGGAAGAACTAGAACCAGAGGACACCATCTCAGACTAAAGGGACGATCCTTTAAAACTGAGATGAGGAGGAATTTCTTCAGCCAGAGGGTGGTGAATCTGTGGAACTCTTTACCGCAGAAGGCTGTGGAGGCCAAATCACTGAGTCTCTTTAAGACAGAGATAGATAAGTTCTTGATTAATAAAGGGATCAGGGGTTGTTGGGAGAAGGCAGGAAAATGGGGATGAGAAAATATCAGCCATGATTGAATGGCAGAGCAGACGTGATGGGCCGAGTGGCCTAATTCTGCTCCTATGTCTTATGGTCTTATAAAACTACAAATATTGGAAAGTTGAAACGCAAAGGAAGAACACAGCAGGCGTAGTATCTGTAAAGAGCACAGACAGCAGTTAACAATTCTCATATAACTCTTTGATAGACACAGGTTATATCAAATACATTTGGAGTCATGCTGAAATTGTTCACCTTTTTTTCTCTTGACAGAACAGTATTTCGAGTTAAAAGAAAAGAACGACTTGCCCTTACCATACATAACAATTTTTACCACTTCAGTATGTCTCAAAATGCTTTAAAATCAGTGAAGTATTATTTTGAAGTGTGGGTACTGTTGTAATGGAGGAAACACAAATGCATTTTATTTGTTTTACAATCATTGTATATTTGATTAACCTAATTGGCTACAATTTACTAAACAACAAATTGAATTTGTAATGCACATTAAGCATCGTACAAAGTACAGGCATCCCAAGGCACTCCAGAAGGATTATTATTAGACAAAGTTTGACACTGAGACAGATTAAAAAGAAGACTGGAAAACAGAAGCTTGGGCCAAGAAGTGAGCTTTTAAACAGGATTTTAAAGGAAAGAGGTTTGGGAAAGTAATTCCTGAGCTTGGGGCCTAGACAGATGAAAACATGGCTGCCAAGGGAGGGGGGGGGGGGGGGGGGGGACAAAATAAATCGGGATGTCTCAGAGGTCAGAATTGGAGGAATTCAGAACTCTTGGAGGTTACAGAGTTAAGGAGGTGCAAGGTCGTGGGGAAAATGAGAAGACAGACAGGAAAATATTCTGTGTTCTGGACAATGGTAGATTGAGAGCCCATGAGGTCAGTGAACATGGTGTGGGCCCCAAGACCACAAGACCAAGATCACTTCTGTTATACCAGCCCACCTCAGCCCCAACGCTGCTGAAATGGTCATCTATGCTTTTTGTTATTTCCAGACTTGACTGTTCCAATACTCTCTTGGCCAAACTCTCATCTTCCACCCGAATTAACCTGACTCCATCCGAAATTGGCTTTTCTGTACCCCAACATGCATTGTCCATGTACTATCATTGTACTGGAAATTTTCATCCAGCTTTTAGTTTCAAGACAGTCTTGCTCTGATAGGATCAATGGACATTTTCTACAGATGCTATGAATGTAATTTCTTTGATCAATATGGCATGAAGAAGACGTATGTAATCACTCTGCTCAGTTTATCTGTTGCCACAAATACCTAACCAGGACAGCTGCACAAAGAAAGTCCATCCCAGAATGTCTTTTTTTGAAATACAATTAGTTCAGGCTTCTCACCTTCTTTTCTCTCTCACATCATCTAATATGTTTTGGTCTCACAGATCTACACCTAATTCTTGTAAAAGCACTTTATTAGGATCCTTGGCTCGTACTTTGTTTTCATCATCAAAACAAGTAATTGTCAAAGACAAAAATGGCTTCCTCTGTGACTGTGGATACAGTGCTTCAATTCCACTTGTTCTACTTTAACCACACTGAGGCGTATAATATGGCAGACCATGTCATGTTTCTTCATTGTTTAGCTCTGTTTCATTGCCCCGCACATGGGACTGCACCTTTTGCTTCTGGTCTCATGTGGCTCTGTACCTCATTATCAGAACACAGCCAATACATCTCTAACAATGGTTTCTCTTCAAGCCTGCTTTGTTACCTCAGGAGACCTCCTATCCTTAGTCTCTCCCTCAGCTACATAATGTATCTTGGTAACTAATTAAAGGCACAGGTCCAACTTTCATAGTGATGCTGATAGCTCCACACTTCTACCAATTACTTTGGCAGAATCTGTTTTCAGAGTGAGTCTGACAGTGAGGCATTGAAAATACAAAATTTCATCCAATTTAGCCTGTTAAAGTTGAGCTAGATAATCCTCATCAACTCATACGGAACTTCAAATCTCACATTTATTGGTTATCAAGATGGCTTATCCCTCCTATTCAACAATAGCCGTTTCTACTTTTAAGCAGTTCTGTTGAGATTCTTATCCACACTGGTCAGCTCTAGAACTTTCATTATTCTCTGCTCTGGTTAATTCTCATTTGTTTAAATTGCTTTTGGTCATATCCCGGATTAGGTGTCACACATCCATCAATCCCTTCCTCACAGATTAATGTTCGCTCACTGTTGTAATTTTGTTCAAAATGTTTGTCTTTTTCTTTCAATCCTTCCATGCATGTTCTCATCCAACCCTATCTCTCCAATCTCCTCTTGCATTACATCTCTTTCCATGCCTTTTTAGTTTTCTGACCATTCTGACTCAACCTTCCTTTGCCTCCCCCACCCCACCTTTACGTTGGTGACAGAGCCTTTAATAGCCTCAGCCCTAATCTCTGGATTCTTTCCCTAATGTTCTCTGATGCTCTGTTTCTCTATTCACCTTCAAAGGTTTTCACAAAAGCCATCCTTTTTGACAAGCTTTTACTCATCCTTTGTGCGTCTGGCGCCATGCCTTTATTCCTTTTATGGTATTGTCAGTTTTTACTTCCTCTGAAAAAGTCTTTTTATATTTTCAATAAAAAAGGGCTTTAAAAATACATTGCTGTAATCGCAGTCGAGAACGCAAATGGCTGCTCGAAACACATGCTTTTGGCAGTACAAATTGAGGTTTAATTTAATTTGTCAGGTAGACTGAGTTTGGCACAGTTCATTCCACTTCCAATTCTTAAGAGCTACTGCAAAAGTAAAATTTAACTCATTCATCCTTCAACCAAAGAAGAGTTTTCACATCACAGATGTATACTGCAGAGAGTTTTGGTTAACTGCAATATGACCTCAATTACCTGGTGTAACATTTGATAATCTTAAGTTGGAATCCAGAAGCCTTTTTTTAGACCATAGCACAACCCATGTTGCAGGCTTTTGCAGAGTGCTTTTTTGCCTGTGTGAAGAAGTTATCTTGAGATGCTATCATTTTTCATTGGGAATAAAGTGACTAAATACATATAAATACAAACTCAAAACTACTTGTAAATAGGTGATATTCAGGATGATGCAAGACATAGATCTGTCTCTGAACAAATATCCTCGGTGCAGGCTCTCTGGCTCTGAGTCCGCATGGTATGACAGCGCCTATCTACCTGTAAAATTTAACATTTTTGTTAGCAATGGCTTGTAACAAGAAATGCTATTGTGTAAACAGTTGGTGAAATTTGTGACCCTTTGCCTGTAAGTGGGGGAGCTTACCTTATGATAAGCCATCTGTCAACACTTCCAGTGGTGTGAGGCACCTACAGCTTGTTAACACTTCAAATATTTCCTCCTTTAAAAAGGATGGAACTAATGTCACTTCAAGTATTTGCTGTCATGGTCTTTTGGATGTGAGTGTCAGTTTGGTGGTCTTATGTGACCTGATGTCACCCTTTTTGTGCCAGTTGTTGCCACAAATGCAATGCTTTGAATGAAGAAAGGGCTTATATTAGTCTTGTGCCTTACACATCCACATGGCATCCTCAAGTATTTCACAGCTTACAAATGTTATTAAAATCTCAACTATTTTGTGGGCATAGCATAAGTTGATCACTAGAATTAGAATATGTCATACAGACAACATTTTGAAATGAAATGAAAATGAAAATCGCTTATTGTCACGAGTAGGCTTCAATGAAGTTACTGTGAAAAGCCCCTTTTCTTTTGTTCTTACAGTTGTTCTTACTAACTGCCCCATGCTTGGGTAACCTTGCTCAAGTTGCACCGTTCAGATCTTGAGTAGGGAAATACAATGGTTTTTGAAGGGATAGTGAGCCTAAACATAACAATTCATCCCATTGGGGAAAAAGACCGAACAAGCAATCAGATCCATGCAAGCAATTGAGGACTGCAGTAATTTATCTGCAGGAAATAATACAAACGTTTGTTTTTGCATGTGCATTTGAGAATGCTGCAATTTCTACGATTGACGTGTTTAGGTTGTACTCTATTTTAAGGCCTTATTCGTGCCAAATATTTTCTGCAATCGAGAAGGTACACAGGTAGCCTGCTTGTAAGTGCCTGCTAATGTTTCTCTAACAACTGCTGAAGGTGTGTGCGAGCAGTCCCATGTGATTTTACCTTTGATTTTTCCCATCTCCTGCAAATTCCTGGGTTCCACTGTTTGATTCTTCATGCGAGCATAACTAAATCTCTGGAACATACCACCTGTGGGAAATTATACCTTGGAAGCTTTGTACTTCTACTCAATAAGTAGGAAGTTGTTATTTCAATGTAATTTTGTTTTTACAGTGCAGAATGAGGCCGTTCGGCCCATCGAATCTGCATTGACCTTCCGAAAGAGCTCCCCGCCGAGGCCCACTCCACTGCCAAATCCCTGTAACCACACCTAACCTGCAATGTCTTTGGACTGCGTGAGGAAACCAGAGCTCCACATAGTGAGTGACACAAGGCCGGAATCGAACCCAGGTCCCTAGTGCTGTGAGGCAGCAGTGGTAACCACTGTGCTACCGTGCCGCCTGAAACACCACTTGAATTTTATGATACAACTTAGACAGTATTTCAAATAACATTCTGAGCTATCCAAAATCTACCTTCAAGTCGCTTCCAGGGTCACTGCTTGGAATCAGGGATTGGATCCACTTGAGAAAATTCAGCCCAATATCTCTCCAAAAGAATTTGTTAAAATCATGTACATTGTGGACATGAATCTGTGTCTGACACCTCAATGGGATTACATAAAGACACATACAGGTATTGTGCTTTGTCCAATCCTTTGAATTCCATTTGGAGGGAACTCTTGGTCCACAGTTCACACATGTGGTATACATCGATTACTGGCAGTCTTGGACTCAATGTTCTTGATCATATTTACAACTGAAATGTTCATCAATCTGCCAAATGCATCCTGAAAAATGGCAAGGAATTAAG